>NC_046223.1:5448218-5766823 GCF_009819885.2 Catharus ustulatus
AGAAATAACCCTGAGCGAAGGGACCAGGTGATATGATCCTATTTTTGGCATCAACAAAATTATTTCTTCAAATTTCATCTCTATCATGACAAAGCCAGAGACAGCAAAGGAATAACAGGACACTTTCTTTGCAACTTTCAATTCAAAATCATTGGCTGACACAGATGCACATTTTGTCTGGCACAATTCTACTTGTCAGAGACCAGGCAATGCAGGGATGGAGGTACAAGTCAGAAGGCATCTCCTCCCCAAGCCTCAGCCTGCAACACTGACACAGACACAGAGAGTCAGGCAAGAGGTTTGGCACTGTCAACCTGCCATAGGTGGCTTTGGGCTTGTTCTGTCAAACAATGGCAAACTCAGACCCTGAATAGGCTGCATCCATTTGGAAGTCTCCTTCTCCTTAAGTGGAAAACTCACAAGGACTTTCTGTCACAGGAGGTTTCCCTATTTCTCCCTGTGCAAAACCAGGCAATGTCCATGAATCTCCTTCAGATCTGAAAGGGTTCAGCTCACAAACTGCCCCAAGGAAACATTCTTTCCTTCAAGGGTAGGGGGAAGGAGTGGGAACATTTCTCATTTCATGCTAAATGCCTTCTTTTTCTCTACTAATTGTAACACAAGAAAAACTGCAGGGAGATAAAAGGCATGGGCAGGATGGAGAGGAATGTTTCCTTTGCCTGGGCTGCATTTCCAGGACCCCAAGGTCCCACTCCAGCTCCTGCCATTCAATATTTCACACTGGAGGAATTTTCTCTGCACCACCAGAGCACACTCCCAGGCACTGGGCTCTGGGCGAGTCCACTGAGTCCATCAAGGAGTTGAAATGAATTTAAAGAAATTCTTAAAAGGATGGTTTTAACCAAGCTATTAAAATGTCACGTTTGAGTCAAAATTCCAATGGTCATTTTAGGACAGACATGCCCTGTACCAACCTGCATGTTCAGAAATCTTCTCTTTGCTTTGGCTGCCGGATCTCGACCTTGAGAAAATGGAAGACAAAAGAACATATGAGGAGGGAGAAAGACAAGGGAGGGAAGAGGTGTAGCATGAAAGGAGGCAAACCTTCCTTGCTCGGTCACTCTGATGAAGCAGGAAATGCAACACATCAACCCAACAAGATGCAAAGCTGATTAATTGCCCTTAAGCTTTCAGTTGCTGCACTCAGACAGAGCTGGTCAAGCTACAGCTGAAACACAGCAGGCATTTTTCAACTTGCATCCTAACTCCGCAATTCTGCTGTCTCTCCTTTTGGAGCCCAGTGGCTCCTACAGCCTCTCAGAAGCAGCAAGAGCTGCTAAGCTGAGACACGAGTCTGTATGGAGAGCAGCTACTTTGGTACTGCTGCCAAAGCTTGACTTTGCCTGCTTGTGCCTTACACTGGGGCCAGTCTGGTGTTCCATTTGTGCCGAGCACTGCTGTGTCCTGAGAAGGATATTCCACCTCCTTGCTCTTTCAAGACGAAAATGGCTTTTTCCAATTCAGCTGCTAGGCAAGGGTATTTAGAATTGCACTTTAAAAGCCCTACCTAACCTTTTCAATTGCAATGATATTCCCGTGACTCCTTCTTTCCTGTTATTTAACCTTCCTTTATCTCTTGGATAAGCTTGACAGCTACATTTTCTCAGACATATCCCAACCAATATCTTTCTCTTAGGTACAGTCCAATAACTTTTCTCTAGCAATTTGCCCATTTTTTATTTGACATCCAAGGTCTCAGCATTAAACATTGATTAGATTCTACATCTATATCCCAAAATTCGTCTAGGACTTCATTTCACAGTGGAGGCCCAGGCACAGAGAAATTATGCCTTACATTTACTTTGGGATCCCTTTCCTTCCAAACAGTTGGCAACTCACAGTGGTCTCTAGAATGGGGCAATTACACTTACCCTGTTTTATTGGACTTTCTATCTGTAACCTCCACTGAGTTCAGGGTTGGATTGTGTTGGTTGTTTATATTTCTCTTTACAACAAAGGAAATTTTAGCACATGAACAACGTCATCCAGTGGTAAAATTAAAAGAAGCAGCACTGCAATTAGCACACACCTCTTCTGCAGCCAATATTTCTCCGAATACGTTTGTGGGGGCTGAATTAGACCATGAAGGATCACAGTATTCCATGACATGCAGTGTCCAGACGCATGCAATACAGTTCCCAAATGACACCACAAATATTACAGAGGGAATCAAGTGCCAAGCCCAGCAGAGGACCCATCTTGAGATGCTTCTAAGCCCTAACTCCTCTTCCCCACCACCACCTCTGCTCTTGGGGCATACATTTTGGGGTTTGACATTGAGCTGCATCATCAGAGATGGGCAAATCGATGAATACACAGAGGTTTGCCTAAATGCATGGGAGAGCTGACTGTGCAAAAGAACCTCACGAGATGGGAAGAACGAGCAGAACAGCACACTGGAGCGGCAGACACCTTGGCTTACCTCATCTCCTGGGGCTCTTGGACATTCAGCTGCAGAAAGTTGTGCAGAGACCCTGCAGCACTGCCAACATGGGGACTTTCTGCCTTGCGTATAGGGGGGATCAAAGGCAGTCCCAGTGACCCCTTCTTCATATCCCCACCACTGGGATACAGCAAGGAATTCTGGAAAAATTAGAACACCGTGCTGAGATCAAGCATCCAGCCTGCCCTATTCATGACTCAAGACATTTAGCCATGCTTTTAACTGGGACCTGGCAGTAAAAGACAAGTGAAACACATGGGGAATCTTGGCCCAGGATGGGGAGTGGAAAGGGAAGTGGTGAGGGAGAGTCCATGTCCCAGATTTGCCACCTCTCTCCTTGTGCTCACTTCTCTGCAAATGTGGCTACCTTCCTGGCTGGAATTCACATGTTTGGAACCAAGATTTTTCTGGTGTTCCACTGCCTCCACTTGCCCATTACATGGCATGGATTGAGTATAGATCACTAGTCTCTCCCTGCCCATTATGCACCTCACAGTTGGTGAGGATCTCCAGCCAAGTCCCCACACAGTCAGTCTGCAGGATGTCTAAACCTGCTTTTCTAAAGCCCCTCATTTCTTCTGTTGCTGCCCTTCACTCTTACACTTCCCCAGCAGCATTTCAGCCCAGAAGCTCCTGAGCTCCCTTGATGCTCGGGGCTCTCCAGCTCTCAGACCTCCATCATCTCAGGCTCACTGGCATTTAGAAAGATCAGGAGAACTCCCTGCCCTGCTGCTCTCTGGAATCTCTCTGCCCACCCAAGTTGCTCCAGGGCCCCCCATGCCATGGTTGCAAAGGGGAGTGGAGGCAGCAGGGGCAGATGCACACCATTCCTTACTATCCCATCATTTCTGGCACAGCTAAAGAGCCAAATCAGGACCTGTTCAAACTCCAGTGAAAGGATCAGATTCTGTCAGGAATATACTGGGTTCTTTGTCAGCAAGACTGAAATGAAGTACACAAGACTTGGATGGGACATTCTGTTTACCAAAGCTGTTGTTCATCTGCCTCCTCCTGCACCCCACGGCAAACCCAAAACAACTGCAGGTGCTGGTCCTGCTGCAAAGGCAATCGTGTGGCTGGGCTCTGGGCTGCTCTCCCCAGGGCACCCTCTGGATAAAGCCATGCCAGAGCACACAGATGCCCAGAAGCTGATGAACTCTAGAAAGAGCATCAGAGGCAATTTTGCAGAAGGTCATGCCTGTATAACTCAAGTACAGAGACAACTGGGAACTGACTTTGCAGGACTGTGTGTTCCAGTACACAAGTTTTTCTTCCCAAGCAGACACAGGTGACAGAAAACTACACCATGACAGCGACATGGTTCACAGATACCCATAGGTTACTAAATGTAGAAGAATTACTTGGTCAGATTGGACATCTGACTTCTTGTTGGGGTTTTCTCATCCTTAAGAGAGAGGAGAAGGTAAAACAGAGCCCAGAAAGCATTCAAGGATCTCTCCTGCTATTGATACACGCCGCAGATATGAAGTCTGTGCCACACACCCATTGCAAAGACAACCTGAAGCAGAAGTGTCCAGCTGAGCTCTTCCTTGCCTCAGCTGCTTCCATGGGATGACATCACAGGAAAGGGTCTCTAAACTCTTCCTACAACACATAAACTGAAAATCTACCACTCAGAACTTAGCTTGGTCTCCTCACCTTATGTCCTTTTCCCATTGAACTCTGCTCCTGGTTGTTTCTACTTTCATCATCATAGCCAGTGCCATTTTTCCCATTTTCTTGCTCTCCAGTGCCCGTCTTGTTTGGCTTGATAGAAGGAGAGCTCTTCCAAATGGAAACCAATGGCTTGGTGGGACTAGAGGGATTTTCCAGGGCAGACCTCTTGGCGAGAGTGTAGCCTGTCAGACCTGCAAAGTGGAGACATAAAATGTAACATATGCCGCAATGCAAACCTAAAGCATTTGAAGCTCCATATTTCATGGGATGTATTTCAAGAAAACTTCTAAATAACTGCACAGGGAAACATGCTCCTGCCAGCAGCCACTTGAGGCAGGCCAGGGGCACACCCTGACCCACTTGCACAGAGCTCCCAGGGAAACACCCTGGGACAGCAGGGAGCCCAGAGCCCTGTGCTTTCCAGCAATGGCTCAGCTGCACATGCAGCCTCCTGCTCCTCTCCCTGTCCCACAGTTCAGCAGCCCTACTGCTCCACTGGGCACTGACAGCAGCACAGCTCATGGCAGGGGGCACCTGCAGGGCAGAGCTGTTCCCTGCCAATGTGCACAGGTTCTCCATGCTGGCACAAGACCTTTCCCCCCTCCAGAGAGCGGTGCAGCTCCCACCTTACTTCTGTGTGAGCCTGAGACATGCTCACAAGGGAGCAAGTGAATTAGGTGAACCCCCACCTTTACAATCAATCCATCTAGGGCTAGAGACATCCAAGGGGATTTTGAATTATCGAGAAAAATTGGTTTGTTTTTATTTTTCATGAAACTAACATCACTATAATTCCTCTGAACATATGGAGCTGCTAAGCCAGGTAAGAGAGCTTCTACTCCTTTGCTTAGGTGTTGCTCAGTTCCCATCTACTACTTTCGGATCTCTTCGGAACAGATGGCAGCCTACAAGGGTCTCCAGAATTTCACAATTATACCTAGGTAGCAATTGCTTTCCAACTCTACTTTTCATGGCCTTTCCCACTTAGTTCAGGGCGGGGTTTTTGCTTGCTTTTATTTGTCTTCAACCAAGGAGGTCCTGACACATGAACCAGGGCAGCCCATGTTAGAAGTAAAACAAGCTTTACACTCCCCATTACATGTCCTGAATATTCAAAGGAGCCCAAACCTGTAGGGAACAAATTGGGCATCCAATTGCAAATTGTCACTTTTGCTGTGCTTCATTCTTCCATTGGTTTACTCCATGCTTTCTTTTCTACACAGACATCAAAGGCCAAGACATACATCACCTGCATCAAAACATTTCTAGTCTTTTCTTAATACTGACAATTCAAAATTTTCTTAGTGAAAATAGTCGAGGGCAGGCCATTTTAAAATACTCTCCTGCAGAGTTGTTAAAATGCAGAGAACTAATCAATCTTCACATGCCTTTGCATAGGATACAGACGTAAGACAGTCATGCAGAAAGAGAGAAATATCAGTCTTAAAAGGCATTTCTCCTGTAGAATATTTTCGTTAGTTACAAAAAAGAGGCAAGTAAGGTTAAGTGAGATAGGAAATTTCTAGTCCAGTAAGAGTCCAGCAATAAAGTCACGTTACTTACTGACCAATACTTCTGCCTAGTTGCATTAAGCATTCCCCCTGCATATCAACAATTAAGGAGTCATTCCAAAGGTGATATACTCGAGATTTGGCAGAAATAATCCTGAGCGAAGGGACCAGGTGATATGATCCTATTTTTGGCATCAACAAAATTATTTCTTCAAATTTCATCTCTATCATGACAAAGTCAGAGACAGCAAAGGAACAACAGGACACTTTCTTTGCAACTTTCAATTCAAAATCATTGGCTGACACAGATGCACATTTTGTCTGGCACAATTCTACTTGTCAGGGACCAGGCAAGGCAGGGATGGAGGTACAAGTCAGAAGGCATCTCCTCTCCAAGCCTCAGCCTGCAACACTGACACAGACACAGAGAGTCCGGCAAGAGGTTTGGCACTGTCAACCTGCCATAGGTGGCTTTGGGTTTGTTCTGTCAAACAATGGCAAAATCAGACCCTGAATAGGCTGCATCCATTTGGAAGTCTCCTTCTCCTTAAGTGGAAAACTCACAAGGACTTTCTGTCACAGGAGGTTTCCCTATTTCTCCCTGTGCAAAACCAGGCAATGTCCATGAATCTCCTTCAGATCTGAAAGGGTTCAGCTCACAAACTGCCCCAAGGAAACATTCTTTCCTTCAAGGGTAGGGGGAAGGAGTGGGAACATTTCTCATTTCATGCTAAATGCCTTCTTTTTCTCTACTAATTGTAACACAAGAAAAACTGCAGGGAGATAAAAGGCATGGGCAGGATGGAGAGGAATGTTTCCTTTGCCTGGGCTGCATTTCCAGGACCCCAAGGTCTCACTCCAGCTCCTGCCATTCAACATTTCACACTGGAGGAATTTTCTCTGCAACACCAGAGCACACTCCCAGGCACTGGGCTCTTGGAGAGCCAATGAGTCCATCAGGGAGGTGAAATGAATTTAAAGAAATTCTTAAAAGGATGGTTTTAACCAAGCTATTAAAATGTCACCTTTGAGTCAAAATTCCAATGGCCATTTTAGGACAGACATGCCCTGTACCAACCTGCATGTTCAGACATCTTCTCTTTGCTTTGGCTGCCGGATCTCGACCTTGAGAAAATGGAAGACAAAAGAACATATGAGGAGGGAGAAAGACAAGGGAGGGAAGAGGTGTAGCATGAAAGGAGGCAAACCTTCCTTGCTCGGTCACTCTGATGAAGCAGGAAATGCAACACATCAACCCAAGAAGATGCAAAGCTGATTAATTGCCCTTAAGCTTTCAGTTGCTGCACTCAGACAGAGCTGGTCAAGCTTCAGTTGAAACAGAGCAGGCATTTTTCAACTTGCATCCTAACTCCGCAATTCTGCTGTCTCTCCTTTTGGAGCCCAGTGGCTCCTACAGCCTCTCAGAAGCAGCAAGAGTTGCTAAGCTGAGACACGAGTCTGTATGGAGAGCAGCTACTTTGGTACTGCTGCCAAAGCTTGACTTTGCCTGCTTGTGCCTTACACTGGGGCCAGTCTGGTGCTCAATGTGCTCCGAGCACTGCTGTGTCCTGAGAAGGATATTCCACCTCCTTGCCCTTTCAAGACAAAAATGACTTTTTCCAATTCACCTACTAAGCAAGGGTATTTAGAATTGCACTTTAAAAGCCCTACCTAACCTTTTCAATTGCAATGATATTTCCCTGACTCCTTCTTTCCTGTTATTTAACCTCCCTTTATCTCTTGGATAAGCTTGACAGCTACATTTTCTCACACATATCCCAACCAATATCTTTCCATTGGGCACATGCCTTGAACTCCTCCCTAGCACTTTGTCCTCTTTGATTTAATCCCAGGCCTCAATAGTAAACATTGATCTTATTATACTACTATATCCCAGAATTTTCTGGGATTTTATTTCACACTGGAGGCCCAGACACAGAGAAATTACACCTTATATTTACTTTGGGATCCCTTTCCTTCCAAACTGTTGGAACTCACAGTGGTCTCCAGAATGCGGCAAATACACCCAGCAAGTAATTGCTTTCCAAAGCCTGTTTTCATGGCCTGTCTATCTGTAACCACCACTGAGTTCAGGTTTGGGTTTTGTTGGTTGTTTTTCTTTCTCTTTACAACAAAGGAAATTTTAGCACATGAACAACGTCACCCAGTGTTAAAATTAAAAGAAGCAGCACTGCAATTAGCACACACCTCTTCTGCAGCCAATATTTCTCCTAACACGTTTGTGGGGGCTGAATTAGACTGTGAAGTATTCCTTTGATATGCAGTGTCCAGACGCATGCAATACAGTTCCCAAATGACACCACAAATAATTCAGAGGGAATCAAGTGCCAAGTTGAGCAGAAGACCCATCTTGAGATGCTTCTAAGCCCTAACTCCTCTTCCCCACCACCACCTCTGCTCTTGGGGCATACATTTTGGGATTTGACATTGAGCTGCATCATCAGAGATGGGCAAAATGATGAGTACACAGAGGTTTGCCTAAATGCATGGGAGAGCTGACTGTGCAAAAGAACCTCACGAGATGGGAAGAACGAGCAGAACAGCACACTGGAGCGGCAGACACCTTGGCTTACCTCATCTCCTGAGGCTCCTGGACATTCAGCTGCAGAGAGCTGTGCAGAGACCCTGCAGCACTGCCAACATGGGGACTTTCTGCCTTGCGTATAGGGGGGATCAAAGGCAGTCCCAGTGACCCCTTCTTCATATCCCCACCACTGGGATACAGGAAGGAAGCCTGGAAAAATTAGAACACTATGCTGAGATCAAGCATCCAGCCTTGCCCTAGTCATGACTCAAGACATTTAGCCATGCTTTTAACCGGGACCTGGCAGGAAAAGACAAGTGAAACGCATGGGGAATCTTGGTCCAGGATGTGGAGTGGAAAGGGAAGTGGTGAGGGAGAGTCCATGTCCCAGATTTGCCACCTCTCTCCTCTTGCTCACTTCTCTGCAAATGTGGCTACCTTCCTGGCTGGAAATCACATGTTTGGAATCAAGATTTTTCTGGGGTTCCACTGCCTCCACTGGCCCATTACATGGCATGGAACTGAGTATAGATCACTAGTCTCTCCCTGCCCATTATGCACCTCACAGTTGGTGAGGCTCTCCAGTCAAGTCCCCACAAAGTCAGTCTGCAGGATGTCTAAACCTGCTTTTCTAAAGCCCCTCATTTCTTCTGTTGCTGCCCTTCACTCTTACACTTCCTCAGCAGCATTTCAGCCCAGAAGCTCCTGAGCTCCCTTGATGCTCAGGGCTCTCCAGCTCTCACACCTCCCTCATCTCAGGCTCACTGGCATTTAGAAAGATCAGGAGAACTCCCTGCCCTGCTGCTCTCTGGAAGCTCTCTGCCCACCCAAGTTGCTCTAGGGCCCCCCATGCCATGGTTGCAAAGGGGAGTGGAGGCAGCAGGGGCAGATGCACATCATTCCTTACTATCCCATCATTTCTGGCACAGCTAAAGAGCCAAATCAGGACCTGTTCAAACTCCAGTGAAAGGATCAGATTCTGTCAGGAATATACTGGGTTCTTTGTCAGCAAGACTGAAATGAAGTACACAAGACTTGGATGGGACATTCTGTTTACCAAAGCTGTTGTTCATCTGCCTCCTCCTGCACCCCACGGCAAACCCAAAACAACTGCAGGTGCTGGCCCTGCTGCAAAGGCAATCGTGTGGCTGGGCTCTGGGCTGCTCTCCCCAGGGCACCCTCTGGATAAAGCCGTGCCAGAGCACACAGATGCCCAGAAGCTGATGAACTCTAGAAAGAGCATCAGAGGCAATTTTGCAGAAGGCCATGGCTGTATAACTCAAGTACTGAGAACACTGGGAACTGACTTTGCAGGACTGTGTGTTCCAGTAAACAAGTTGTTCTTCCCAAGCAGACACAGGTGACAGAAAACTACACCATGTCAGAGACATGGTTCACAGATACCCATAGGTTACTAAATGTAGAAGAATTGCTTGGCCAGATTGGACATCTTTAGCTGCTCTGACATCTTTTTGGGGTTTTCTCATCCATAAGAGAGAGGAGAAGGTAAAATAGAGCCCAGAAAGCATTCAAGGACCTCTCCTGCTATTGATACACGCCGCAGATATGAAGTCTGCGCTACACACCCATTGCAAAGACAACCTGAAGCAGAAGTGTCCAGCTGAGTTCTTCCTTGCCTCAGCTGCTTCCATGGGATCACATAACAGGAAAAGGTCTCTGAGTTCTGCCTACAGCACATAAACTGAAAATCTACTGCGCAGAACTTAGCTTGGTCTACTCACCTTATGTCCTTTTCCCATTGAACTCTGCTCCTGGTTGTTTCTACTTTCATCATCATAGCCAGTGCCATTTTTCCCATTTTCTTGCTCTCCAGTGCCCGTCTTGTTTGGCTTCGCAGAAGGAGAGCTCTTCCAAATGGAAACGAATGGCTTGGAGAGCCTAGAGGGATTTTCCAGGGCAGACCTCTTGGCGAGAGTGTAGCCAGTCAGACCTGCAAAGTGGAGACATAAAATGTAACATATGCCGCAATGCAAACCTAAAGCATTTGAAGCTCCATATTTCATGGGATGTATTTCAAGAAAACTTCTAAATAACTGCCCAGGGAAACATGCTCCTGCCAGCAGCCCTGTGAGGCAGGCCAGGGGCACACCCTGACCCACTTGCACAGAGCTCCTAGGGAAACACACTGGCCTCTGGGCTGCCCTGGGACAGCAGGGAGCCCAGAGCCCTGTGCTTTCCAGCAATGGTTCAGCTGCACATGCAGCCTCCTGCTCCTCTCCCTGCCCCACAGCTCAGCAGCCTTACAGCTCCATGGGGCACTGGCAGCAGCACAGCTCATGGCAGGGGGCACCTGCAGGGAGAGCTGTTCTCTGCCAATGTGCACAGGCTCTCCATGCTGGCACAAGACCTTTCCTCCCTCCAGAGAGCGGTGCAGCTCCCACCTTACTTCTGTGTGAGTCTGAGACATGCTCACAAGGGAGCAAGTGAATTAGGTGAACCCCCACCTTTACAATCAATCCATCTAGAGCTAGAGACATCCAAGGGGATTTTGAATTATCGAGAAAAATTGGTTTGTTTTTATTTTTCATGAAACTAACATCACTATAATTCCTCTGAACATATGGAGCTGCTAAGCCAGGTAAGAGAGCTTCTACTCCTTTGCTTAGGTTTTGCTCAGTTCCCATCTACTACTTTCGGATCTCTTCGGAACAGATGGCAGCCTACAAGGGTCTCCAGAATTTCACAATAATACCTAGGTAGCGATTGCTTTCCAATGCTACTTTTCATGGCCTTTCCCACTTAGTTCAGGGCGGGGTTTTTTGCTTGCTTTTATTTGTCTTCAACCAAGGAGGTCCTGACACATGAACCAGGGCAGCCCATGTTAGAAGTAAAAGAAGCTTTACACTCCCCATTACATGTCCTGAATATTCAAAGGAGCCCAAACCTGTAGGGAACAAATTGGGCATCCAATTGCAAATTGTCACTCTGCTCTGCTTCATTCTTCCATTGGTTTACCCCATGCTTTCTTTTCTACACACACATCAAAGGTCAAGACATACATCACCTGCATCAAAACATTTCTAGTCTTTTCTTAATACTGACAATTCAAAATTTTCTTAGCAAAAATAGCCGAGGGCAGGTTATTTTAAAATACTCTCCCGCAGAGTTGTTAAAATGCAGAGAACTAATCAATCTTCACATGGCTTTGCGTAGGATACAGACGTAAGACAGCCATGCAGAAAGAGAGAAATATCAGTCTTAAAAGGCATTTCTCCTGTAGAATATTTTCGTTAGTTACAAAAAAGAGACAAGTAAGGTTAAGTGAGATAGGAAATTTCTAGTCCAGTAAGAGTCCAGCAAAAATGTCACCTTACTTACTGAGCAATACTTCTGCCTAGCTGCATTAAGCATTCCGCCTTCATATCAAAAATTAAGGAGTCATTCTAAAGGGGCTGCACTCGGGATTTGGCAGAAATAATCCTGAGCAAAGGGACCTGGTGATATGATCCTATTTTTGGCATCAACAAAATTTTTTCTTCAAAATTCATCTCTATCATGACAAAGCCAGAGACAGCAAAGGAATAACAGAAGACTTTCTTTGCAACTTTCAATTCAAAATCATTGGCTGACACAGATAGCACAATTCTACTTGTCAGAGACCAGGCAAGGCAGGGATGGAGGTACAAGTCAGAAGGCATCTCCTCTCCAAGCCTCAGCCTGCAACACTGACACAGACACAGAGAGTCCGGCAAGAGGTTTGGCACTGTCAACCTGCCATAGGTGGCTTTGGGCTTGTTCTGTCAAACAATGGCAAACTCAGACCCTGAATAGGCTGCATCCATTTGGAAGTCTCCTTCTCCTTAAGTGGAAAACTCACAAGGACTTTCTGTCACAGGAGGTTTCCCTATTTCTCCCTGTGCAAAACCAGGCAATGTCCATGAATCTCCTTCAGATCTGAAAGGGTTCAGCTCACAAACTGCCCCAAGGAAACATTCTTTCCTTCAAGGGTAGGGGGAAGGAGTGGGAACATTTCTCATTTCATGCTAAATGCCTTCTTTTTCTCTACTAATTGTAACACAAGAAAAACTGCAGGGAGATAAAAGGCATGGGCAGGATGGAGAGGAATGTTTCCTTTGCCTGGGCTGCATTTCCAGGACCCCAAGGTCTCACTACAGCTCCTGCCATTCAACATTTCACACTGGAGGAATTTTCTCTGCACCACCAGAACACACTCCCAGGCACTGGGCTCTGGGAGAGCCAATGAGTCCATCAGGGAGGTGAAATGAATTTAAAGAAATTCTTAAAAGGATGGTTTTAACCAAGCTTTCAAAATGTCACCTTTGAGTCAAAATTCCAATGGCCATTTTAGGACAGACATGCCCTGTACCTACCTGCATGTTCAGACATCTTCTCTTTGCTTTGGCTGCTGGATCTCGACCTTGAGAAAATGGAAGACAAAAGAACATATGAGGAGGGAGAAAGACAAGGGAGGGAAGAGGTGTAGCATGAAAGGAGGCAAACCTTCCTCGCTCGGTCACTCTGATGAAGCAGGAAATGCAACACATCAACCCAACAAGATGCAAAGCTGATTAATTGCCCTTAATCTTTCAGTTGCTGCACTCAGACAGAGCTGGCCAAGCTTCAGCTGAAACACCGCAGGCATTCTTCAACTTGCATCCTAACTCCCCAATTCTGCTGTCTCTCCTTTTGGAGCCCAGTGGCTCCTACAGCCTCTCTGAAGCAGCAAGAGCTGCTAAGCTGAGACACGAGTCTGTATGGAGAGCAGCTACTTTGGTACTGCTGCTAAAGCTTGACTTTGCCTGCTTGTGCCTTACACTGGGGCCAGTCTGGTGTTCCATTTGTGCCGAGCACTGCTGTGTCCTGAGAAGGATATTCCACCTCCTTACCCTTTCAAGACAAAAATGGCTTTTTCCAATTCACCTGCTAAGCAAGGGTATTTAGAATTGCACTTTAAAAGCCCTACCTAACCATTTCAATTGGAATGATATTTCCCTGACTCCTTCTTTCCTGTTATTTAACCTCCCTTTATCTCTTGGATAAGCTTGACAGCTACATTTTCTCACACATATCCCAACCAATATCTTTCCATTGGGCACATGCCTTGAACTCCTCCCTAGCACTTTGTCCTCTTTGATTTACATCCCAGGCCTCAATAGTAAACATTGATCTTATTATACTACTATATCCCAGAATTTTCTGGGATTTTATTTCACAGTGGAGGCCCAGACACAGAGAAATTACACCTTATATTTACTTTGGGATCCCTTTCCTTCCAAACTGTTGGAACTCACAGTGGTCTCCAGAATGCGGCAAATACACCCAGCAAGTAATTGCTTTCCAAAGCCTGTTTTCATGGCCTGTCTATCTGTAACCACCACTGAGTTCAGGTTTGGGTTTTGTTGGTTGTTTTTATTTCGCTTTACATCAAAGGAAATGTTGGCACATAAACAACGTCACCCAGTGTTAAAATTAAAAGAAGCAGCACTGAAATTAGCACACACCTCTTCTGCAGCCAATATTTCTCCTAACACGTTTGTGAGGGCTGAATTAGACTGTGAAGTATTCCTTGATATGCAGTGTCCAGACGCATGCAATACAGTTCCCAAATGACACCACAAACATTACAGAGGGAATCAAGTGCCAAGCCCAGCAGAGGACCCATCTTGAGATGCTTCTAAGCCCTAACTCCTCTTCCCCACCACCACCTCTGCTCTTGGGGCATACATTTTGGGATTTGACATTGAGCTGCATCATCAGAGACGGGCAAAATGATGAATACACAGAGGTTTGCCTAAATGCATGGGAGAGCTGACTGTGCAAAAGAACCTCACGAGATGGGAAGAACGAGCAGAACAGCACACTGGAGCGGCAGACACCTTGGCTTACCTCATCTCCTGAGGCTCCTGGACATCCAGCTGCAGAGAGCTGTGCAGAGACCCTGCAGCACTGCCAACATGGGGACTTTCTGCCTTGCGTATAGGGGGGATCAAAGGCAGTCCCAGTGACCCCTTCTTCATAACCCCACCACTGGGATACAGCAAGGAATCCTGGAAAAATTAGAACACCGTGCTGAGATCAAGCATCCAGCCTGCCCTATTCATGACTCAAGACATTTAGCCATGCATTTAAATGGGACCTAGCAGGAAAAGACAAGTGAAACACATGGGGAATCTTGGCCCACGATGGGGAGTGGAAAGGGAAGTGGTGAGGGAGAGTCCATGTCCCAGATTTGCCACCTCTCTCCTTGTGCTCACTTCTCTGCAAATGTGGCTACCTTCCTGGCTGGAATTCACATGTTTGGAATCAAGATTTTTCTGGTGTTCCACTGCCTCCCCTTGTCCTTTACATGGCATGGAACTGAGTATAGATCACTAGTCTCTCCCTGCCCATTATGCACCTCACAGTTGGTGAGGATCTCCAGTCAAGTCCCCACAAAGTCAGTCTGCAGGATGTCTAAACCTGCTTTTCTAAAGCCCCTCATTTCTACTGTTGCTGCCCTTCCCTCTTACACTTCCCCAGCAGCATTTCAGCCCAGAAGCTCCTGAGCTCCCTTGATGCTCAGGGCTCTCCAGCTCTCACACCTCCATCATCTCAGGTTCACTGGCATTTAGAAATTTCATCTGAACTCCCTGCCCTGCTGCTCTCTGGAAGCTCTCTGCCTGCCCAAGTTGCTCCAGGGCCCCCATGCCATGGCTGCAAAGGGGAGTGGAGGCAGCAGGGGCAGATGCACACCATTCCTTACTATCCCATCATTTCTGGCACAGCTAAAGAGTCAAATCAGGACCTGTTCAAACTCCAGTGAAAGGACCAGATTCTGTCAGGAATATACTGGGTTCTTTGTCAGCAAGACTGAAATGAAGTACACAAGACTTTGATGGGACATTCTGTTTACCAAAGCTGTTGTTCATCTGCCTCCTCCTGCACCCCACGGCAAACCCAAAACAACTGCAGGTGCTGCAAAGGCAATCGAGTGGCTGGGCTCTGGGCTGCACTCCCCAGGGCACCCTCTGGATAGAGCCATGCCAGAGCACACAGATGCCCAGAAGCTGATGAACTCTAGAAAGAGCATCAGAGGCAATTTTGCAGAAGGCCATGGCTGTATAACTCAAGTACTGAGACAACTGGGAACTGACTTGCAGGACTGTGTGTTCCAGTAAACAAGTTTTTCTTCCCAAGTAGACACAGGTGACAGAAAACAACACCATGTCAGAGACATGGTTCACAGATACCCATAGGTTACTAAATGTAGAAGAATTACGTGGTCAGATTGGACATCTGACTTCTTGTTGGGGTTTTCTCATCCATAAGAGAGACGAGAAGGTAAAACAGAGCCCAGAAAGCATTCAAGGATCTCTCCTGCTATTGATACACGCCGCAGATATGAAGTCTGCGCTACACACCCATTGCAAAGACAACCTGAAGCAGAAGTGTCCAGCTGAGCTCTTCCTCGCCTCAGTTGCTTCCATGGGATCACATCACAGGAAAAGGTCACTGAGCTCTGCCTACAGCACATAAACTGAAAATCTACCGCTCAGAACTTAGCTTGGTCTCCTCACCTTATGTCCTTTTCCCATTGAACTCTGCTCCTGGTTGTTTCTACTTTCATCATCATAGCCAGTGCCATTTTTCCCATTTTCTTGCTCTCCAGTGCCCGTCTTGTTTGGCTTGATAGAAGGAGAGCTCTTCCAAATGGAAACCAATGGCTTGGTGGGACTAGAGGGATTTTCCAGGGCAGACCTCTTGGCGAGAGTGTAGCCAGTCAGACCTGCAAAGTGGAGACATAAAATGTAACATATGCCGCAATGCAAACCTAAAGCATTTGAAGCTCCATATTTCATGGGATGTATTTCAAGAAAACTTCTAAATAGCTGCCCAGGGAAACATGCTCCTGCCAGCAACCACTTGAGGCAGGCCAGGGGCACACCCTGACCCACTTGCACAAAGCTCCCAGGGAAACACACTGGCCTCTGGGCTGCCCTGGGACAGCAGGGAGCCCAGAGCCCTGTGCTTTCCAGCAATGGCTCAGCTGCACATGCAGCCTCCTGCTCCTCTCCCTGACCCACAGTTCAGCAGTCCTACTGTTCCACTGGACACTGGTAGCAGCACCGCTCATGGCAGGGGGCACCTGCAGGGCAGAGCTGTTCCCTGCCAATGTGCGCATGTTCTCCATGCTGGCACAAGACCTTTCCCCCCTCCAGAGAGCAGTGCAGCTCCCACCTTACTTCTGTGTGAGCCTGAGACATGCTCACAAGGGAGCAAGTGAATTAGCTGAACCCCCACCTTTACAATCAATCCATCTAGAGCTAGAGACATCCAAGGGGATTTTGAATTATCGAGAAAAATTGGTTTGTTTTTATTTTTCATGAAACTAACATCACTATAATTCCTCTGAACATATGGAGCTGCTAAGCCAGGTAAGAGAGCTTCTACTCCTTTGCTTAGGTGTTGCTCAGTTCCCATCTACTGCTTTTACATCCCTTTGGAACAGGTGGCAGCCTACAAGGGTTTCCAGAATTTCACAATTATACCTAGGTAGCAATTGCTTTCCAACACTACTTTTCATGGCCTTTCCCACTTAGTTCAGGGCGGGGGTTTTTGCTTGCTTTTATTTGTCTTCAACCGAGGAGGTCCTAACACATGAACCAGGGCAGCCCATGTTAGAAGTAAAAGAAGCTTTACACTCCCCATTACATGTCCTGAATATTCAAAGGAGCCCAAACCTGTAGGGAACAAATTGGGCATCCAATTGCAAATTGTCACTTTTGCTGTGCTTCATTCTTCCATTGGTTTACTCCATGCTTTCTTTTCTACACAGACATCGAAGGTCAAGACATATATCACCTGCATCAAAACATTTCTAGTCTTTTCTTAATACTGACAATTCAAAATTTTCTTAGTGAAAATAGTCGAGGGCAGGCCATTTTAAAATACTCTCCTGCAGAGTTGTTAAAATGCAGAGAACTAATTAATCTTCACATGGCTTTCCATAGGATACAGACGTAAGACAGTCATGCAGAAAGAGAGAAATATCAGTCTTAAAAGGCATTTCTCCTGTAGAATATTTTTGTTAGTTACAAAAAAGAGACAAGTAAGGTTAAGCGAGATAGGAAATTTCTAGTCCAGTAAGAGTCCAGCAATAATGTCACCTTACTTACTGAGCAATACTTCTGCCTAGTTGCATTAAGCATTCCCCCTGCATATCAACAATTAAGGAGTCAATCCAAAGGTGATATACTCGAGATTTCGCAGAAATAATCCTGAGCGAAGGGACCAGGTGATATGATCCTATTTTTGGCATCAACAAAATTATTTCTTCAAATTTCATCTCTATCATGACAAAGTCAGAGACAGCAAAGGAACAACAGGACACTTTCTTTGCAACTTTCAATTCAAAATCATTGGCTGACACAGATGCACATTTTGTCTGGCACAATTCTACTTGTCAGGGACCAGGCAAGGCAGGGATGGAGGTACAAGTCAGAAGGCATCTCCTCCCCAAGCCTCAGCCTGCAACACTGACACAGACACAGAGAGTCCGGCAAGAGGTTTGGCACTGTCAACCTGCCATAGGTGGCTTTGGGCTTGTTCTGTCAAACAATGGCAAACTCAGACCCTGAATAGGCTGCATCCATTTGGAAGTCTCCTTCTCCTTAAGTAGAAAACTCACAAGGACTTTCTGTCACAGGAGGTTTCCCTATTTCTCCCTGTGCAAAACCAGGCAATGTCCATGAATCTCCTTCAGATCTGAAAGGGTTCAGCTCACAAACTGCCCCAAGGAAACATTCTTTCCTTCAAGGGTAGGGGGAAGGAGTGGGAACATTTCTCATTTCATACTAAATGCCTTCTTTTTCTCTACTAATTGTAACACAAGAAAAACTGCAGGGAGATAAAAGGCATGGGCAGGATGGAGAGGAATGTTTCCTTTGCCTGGGCTGCATTTCCAGGACCCCAAGGTCTCACTCCAGCTCCTGCCATTCAACATTTCACACTGGAGGAATTTTCTCTGCACCACCAGAGCACACTCCCAGGCACTGGGCTCTTGGAGAGCCAATGAGTCCATCAGGGAGGTGAAATGAATTTAAAGAAATTCTTAAAAGGATGGTTTTAACCAAGCTATTAAAATGTCACGTTTGAGTCAAAATTCCAATGGTCATTTTAGGACAGACATGCCCTGTACCTACCTGCATGTTCAGACATCTTCTCTTTGCTTTGGCTGCTGGATCTCGACCTTGAGAAAATGGAAGACAAAAGAACATATGAGGAGGGAGAAAGACAAGGGAGGGAAGAGGTGTAGCATGAAAGGAGGCAAATCTTCCTCGCTCGGTCACTCTGATGAAGCAGGAAATGCAACACATCAACACAACAAGATGCAAAGCTGATTAATTGCCCTTAAGCTTTCAGTTGCTGCACTCAGACAGAGCTGGCCAAGCTTCAGCTGAAACACCGCAGGCATTCTTCAACTTGCATCCTAACTCCGCAATTCTGCTGTCTCTCCTTTTGGAGCCCAGTGGCTCCTACAGCCTCTCTGAAACAGCAAGAGCTGCTAAGCTGAGACACGAGTCTGTATGGAGAGCAGCTACTTTGGTACTGCTGCCAAAGCTTGACTTTGCCTGCTTGTGCCTTACACTGGGGCCAGTCTGGTGTTCCATTTGTGCCGAGCACTGCTGTGTCCTGAGAAGGATATTCCACCTCCTTACCCTTTCAAGACAAAAATGGCTTTTTCCAATTCACCTGCTAAGCAAGGGTATTTAGAATTGCACTTTAAAAGCCCTACCTAACCATTTCAATTGGAATGATATTTCCCTGACTCCTTCTTTCCTGTTATTTAACCTCCCTTTATCTCTTGGATAAGCTTGACAGCTACATTTTCTCACACATATGCCAACCAATATCTTTCCATTGGGCACATGCCTTGAACTCCTCCCTAGCACTTTGTCCTCTTTGATTTAATCCCAGGCCTCAATAGTAAACATTGATCTTATTATACTACTATATCCCAGAATTTTCTGGGATTTTATTTCACAGTGGAGGCCCAGACACAGAGAAATTACACCTTATATTTACTTTGGGATCCCTTTCCTTCCAAACTGTTGGAACTCACAGTGGTCTCCAGAATGCGGCAAATACACCCAGCAAGTAATTGCTTTCCAAAGACTGTTTTCATGGCCTGTCTATCTGTAACCACCACTGAGTTCAGGTTTGGGTTTTGTTGGTTGTTTTTATTTCGCTTTACATCAAAGGAAATGTTGGCACATAAACAACGTCACCCAGTGTTAAAATTAAAAGAAGCAGCACTGAAATTAGCACACACCTCTTCTGCAGCCAATATTTCTCCTAACACGTTTGTGAGGGCTGAATTAGACTGTGAAGTATTCCTTTGATATGCAGTGTCCAGACGCATGCAATACAGTTCCCAAATGACACCACAAACATTACAGAGGGAATCAAGTGCCAAGCCCAGCAGAGGACCCATCTTGAGATGCTTCTAAGCCCTAACTCCTCTTCCCCACCACCACCTCTGCTCTTGGGGCATACATTTTGGGATTTGACATTGAGCTGCATCATCAGAGATGGGCAAAATGATGAATACACAGAGGTTTGCCTAAATGCATGGGAGAGCTGACTGTGCAAAAGAACCTCACGAGATGGGAAGAACGAGCAGAACAGCACACTGGAGCGGCAGACACCTTGGCTTACCTCATCTCCTGGGGCTCCTGGACATCCAGCTGCAGAGAGCTGTGCAGAGACCCTGCAGCACTGCCAACATGGGGACTTTCTGCCTTGCGTATAGGGGGGATCAAAGGCAGTCCCAGTGACCCCTTCTTCATAACCCCACCACTGGGATACAGCAAGGAATCCTGGAAAAATTAGAAAACCGTGCTGAGATCAAGCATCCAGCCTGTCCTATTCATGACTCAAGACATTTAGCCATGCTTTTAAATGGGACCTGGCAGGAAAAGACAAGTGAAACACATGGGGAATCTTGGCCCACGATGGGGAGTGGAAAGGGAAGTGGTGAGGGAGAGTCCATGTCCCAGATTTGCCAGCTCTCTCCTTGTGCTCACTTCTCTGCAAATGTGGCTACCTTCCTGGCTGGAATTCACATGTTTGGAATCAAGATTTTTCTGGTGTTCCACTGCCTCCACTTGCCCATTACATGGCATGGAACTGAGTATAGATCACTAGTCTCTCCCTGCCCATTATGCACCTCACAGTTGGTGAGGATCTCCAGCCAAGTCCCCACACAGTCAGTCTGCAGGATGTCTAAACCTGCTTTTCTAAAGCCCCTCATTTCTTCTGTTGCTGCCCTGCCCTCTTACACTTCCCCAGCAGCATTTCAGCCCAGAAGCTCCTGAGCTCCCTTGATGCTCAGGGCTCTCCAGCTCTCACACCTCCATCATCTCAGGTTCACTGGCATTTAGAAATTTCATCTGAACTCCCTGCCCTGCTGCTCTCTGGAAGCTCTCTGCCTGCCCAAGTTGCTCCAGGGCCCCCATGCCATGGCTGCAAAGGGGAGTGGAGGCAGCAGGGGCAGATGCACACCATTCCTTACTATCCCATCATTTCTGGCACAGCTAAAGAGCCAAATCAGGACCTGTTCAAACTCCAGTGAAAGGACCAGATTCTGTCAGGAATATACTGGGTTCTTTGTCAGCAAGACTGAAATGAAGTACACAAGACTTTGATGGGACATTCTGTTTACCAAAGCTGTTGTTCATCTGCCTCCTCCTGCACCCCACGGCGAACCCAAAACAACTGCAGGTGCTGGCCCTGCTGCAAAGGCAATCGTGTGGCTGGGCTCTGGGCTGCACCCCCCAGGGCACCCTCTGGATAGAGCCATGCCAGAGCACACAGATGCCCAGAAGCTGATGAACTCTAGAAAGAGCTTCAGAGGCAATTTTGCAGAAGGCCATGGCTGTATAACTCAAGTACTGAGACAACTGGGAACTGACTTGCAGGACTGTGTGTTCCAGTAAACAAGTTTTTCTTCCCAAGCAGACACAGGTGACAGAAAACAACACCATGTCAGAGACATGGTTCACAGATACCCATAGGTTACTAAATGTAGAAGAATTACTTGGTCAGATTGGACATCTGACTTCTTGTTGGGGTTTTCTCATCCGTAAGAGAGAGGAGAAGGTAAAACAGAGCCCAGAAAGCATTCAAGGATCTCTCCTGCTATTGATACACGCCGCAGATATGAAGTCTGTGCTACACACCCATTGCAAAGACAACCTGAAGCAGAAGTGTCCAGCTGAGTTCTTCCTCGCCTCAGTTGCTTCCATGGGATCACATCACAGGAAAAGGTCACTGAGTTCTGCCTACAGCACATAAACTGAAAATCTACCGCTCAGAACTTAGCTTGGTCTACTCACCTCATGTCCTTTTCCCATTGAACTCTGCTCCTGGTTGTTTCTACTTTCATCATCATAGCCAGTGCCATTTTTCCCATTTTCTTGCTCTCCAGTACCCGTCTTGTTTGGCTTGATAGAAGGAGAGCTCTTCCAAATGGAAACCAATGGCTTGGTGGGACTAGAGGGATTTTCCAGGGCAGAGCTCTTGGCGAGAGTGTAGCCAGTCAGACCTGCAAAGTGGAGACATAAAATGTAACATATGCCGCAATGCAAACCTAAAGCATTTGAAGCTCCATATTTCATGGGATGTATTTCAAGAAAACTTCTAAATAGCTGCCCAGGGAAACATGCTCCTGCCAGCAACCACTTGAGGCAGGTCAGGGGCATACCCTGACCCACTTGCACAAAGCTCCCAGGGAAACACACTGGCTTCTGGGCTGCCCTGGGACAGCAGGGAGCCCAGAGCCCTGTGCTTTCCAGCAATGGCTCAGCTGCACATGCAGCCTCCTGCTCCTCTCCCTGCCCCACAGCTCAGCAGCCCTACAGTTCCACGGGGCACTGGCAGTAGCACAGCTCATGGCAGGGGGCACCTGCAGGGCAGAGCTGTTCCCTGCCAATGTGCACAGGCTCTCCATGCTGGCACAAGACCTTTCCCCCCTCCAGAGAGCGGTGCAGTTCCCACCTTACTTCTGTGTGAGCCTGAGACATGCTCACAAGGGAGCAAGTGAATTAGCTGAACCCCCACCTTTACAATCAATCCATCTAGAGCTAGAGACATCCAAGGGGATTTTGAATTATCGAGAAAAATTGGTTTGTTTTTATTTTTCATGAAACTAACATCACTATAATTCCTCTGAACATATGGAGCTGCTAAGCCAGGTAAGAGAGCTTCTACTCCTTTGCTTAGGTGTTGCTCAGTTCCCATCTACTGCTTTTACATCCCTTTGGAACAGGTGGCAGCCTACAAGGGTCTCCAGAATTTCACAATTATACCTAGGTAGCAATTGCTTTCCAACACTACTTTTCATGGCCTTTCCCACTTAGTTCAGGGCGGGGGTTTTTGCTTGCTTTTATTTGTCTTCAACCGAGGAGGTCCTAACACATGAACCAGGGCAGCCCATGTTAGAAGTAAAAGAAGTTTTACACTCCCCATTACATGTCCTGAATATTCAAAGGAGCCCAAACCTGTAGGGAACAAATTGGGCATCCAATTGCAAATTGTCACTCTGCTCTGCATCATTCTTCCATTGGTTTACTCCATGCTTTCTTTTCTACACAGACATCGAAGGTCAAGACATATATCACCTGCATCAAAACATTTCTAGTCTTTTCTTAATACTGACAATTCAAAATTTTCTTAGTGAAAATAGTCGAGGGCAGGCCATTTTAAAATACTCTCCTGCAGAGTTGTTAAAATGCAGAGAACTAATTAATCTTCACATGGCTTTGCATAGGATACAGACGTGAGACAGTCATGCAGAAAGAGAGGAATATCAGTCTTAAAAGGCATTTCTCCTGTGGAATATTTTTGTTAGTTACAAAAAAGAGACAAGTAAGGTTAAGTGAGATAGGAAATTTCGAGTCCAGTAAGAGTCCAGCAATAAAGTCACGTTACTTACGGGCCAATACTTCTGCCTAGTTGCATTAAGCATTCCCCCTGCATATCAACAATTAAGGAGTCAATCCAAAGGTGATATACTCGAGATTTGGCAGAAATAATCCTGAGCAAAGGGACCAGGTGATATGATCCTATTTTTGGCATCAACAAAATGATTTCTTCAAATTTCATCTCTATCATGACAAAGTCAGAGACAGCAAAGGAACAACAGGACGCTTTCTTTGCAACTTTCAATTCAAAATCATTGGCTGACACAGATGCCACAATTCTACTTGTCAGGGACCAGGCAAGGCAGGGATGGAGGTACAAGTCAGAAGGCATCTCCTCCCCAAGCCTCAGCCTGCAACACTGACACAGACACAGAGAGTCCGGCAAGAGGTTTGGCACTGTCAACCTGCCATAGGTGGCTTTGGGCTTGTTCTGTCAAACAATGGCAAACTCAGACCCTGAATAGGCTGCATCCATTTGGAAGTCTCCTTCTCCTTAAGTGGAAAACTCACAAGGACTTTCTGTCACAGGAGGTTTCCCTATTTCTCCCTGTGCAAAACCAGGCAATGTCCATGAATCTCCTTCAGATCTGAAAGGGTTCAGCTCACAAACTGCCCCAAGGAAACATTCTTTCCTTCAAGGGTAGGGGGAAGGAGTGGGAACATTTCTCATTTCATGCTAAATGCCTTCTTTTTCTCTACTAATTGTAACACAAGAAAAACTGCAGGGAGATAAAAGGCATGGGCAGGATGGAGAGGAATGTTTCCTTTGCCTGGGCTGCATTTCCAGGACCCCAAGGTCTCACTCCAGCTCCTGCCATTCAACATTTCACACTGGAGGAATTTTCTCTGCACCGCCAGAGCACACTCCCAGGCACTGGGCTCTGGGAGAGTCCACTGAGCCCATCAAGGAGGTGAAATGAATTTAAAGAAATTCTTAAAAGGATGGTTTTAACCAAGCTTTCAAAATGTCACCTTTGAGTCAAAATTCCAATGGTCATTTTAGGACAGACATGCCCTGTACCTACCTGCATGTTCAGACATCTTCTCTTTGCTTTGGCTGCTGGATCTCGACCTTGAGAAAATGGAAGACAAAAGAACATATGAGGAGGGAGAAAGAAAAAGGAGGGAAGAGGTGTAGCATGAAAGGAGGCAAACCTTCCTTGCTTGGTCACTCTGATGAAGCAGGAAATGCAACACATCAACCCAACAAGATGCAAAGCTGATTAATTGCCCTTAAGTTTTCAGTTGCTGCACTCAGACAGAGCTGGTCAAGCTTCAGCTGAAACACCGCAGGCATTCTTCAACTTGCATCCTAACTCCGCAATTCTGCTGTCTCTCCTTTTGGAGCCCAGTGGCTCCTACAGCCTCTCAGAAGCAGCAAGAGCTGCTAAGCTGAGACACGAGTCTGTATGGAGAGCAGCTACTTTGGTACTGCTGCCAAAGCTTGACTTTGCCTGCTTGTGCCTTACACTGGGGCCAGTCTAGTGCTCCTTGTGCTCCAGCACTGCTGTGTCCTGAGAAGGATATTCCACCTCCTTGCTCTTTCAAGACAAAAATGCTTTTTTCCAACTCAGCTGCTAGGCAAGGGTATTTAGAATTGCACTTTAAAAGCCCTACATAACCATTTCAATTGCAATGATATTCCCGTGACTCCTTCTTTCCTGTTATTTAACCTCCCTTTATCTCTTGGATAAGTTTGACAGCTACATTTTCTCACACATATCCCAACCAATATCTTTCTCTTAGGTACAGTCCAATAACTTTTCTCTAGCACCTTGCCCTTTTTTAATTTACATCCCAGGCCTCAGCATTAAACATTGATTAGATTCTACATCTGTACCCCATAATTCATCTGGGATTTCATTTCACAGTGGAGGCCCAGGCACAGAGAAATTATGCCTTACTTTTACTTTGGGATCCCTTTCCTTCCATACAGTTGGCAACTCACAGTGGTCTCTAGAATGTGGCAATTACACTCACCCTGTTTTATTGGACTTTCTATCTGTAACCACCACTGAGTTCAGGTAGGATTGTGTTGGTTGTTTTTATTTCTCTTTACAACAAAGGAAATTTTAGCACATAAACAACGTCACCCAGTGTTAAAATTAAAAGAAGCAGCACTGAAATTAGCACACACCTCTTCTGCAGCCAATATTTCTCCTAACACGTTTGTGGGGGCTGAATTAGACTGTGAAGTATTCCTTGATATGCAGTGTCCAGACCCATGCAATACAGTTCCCAAATGACACCACAAATAATTCAGAGGGAATCAAGTGCCAAGTTGAGCAGAAGACCCATCTTGAGATGCTTCTAAGCCCTAACTCCTCTTCCCCACCACCACCTCTGCTCTTGGGGCATACATTTTGGGGTTTGACATTGAGCTGCATCATCAGAGATGGGCAAAATGATGAATACACAGAGGTTTGCCTAAATGCATGGGAGAGCTGACTGTGCAAAAGAACCTCATGAGATGGGAAGAACGAGCAGAACAGCACACTGGAGCGGCAGACACCTTGGCTTACCTCATCTCCTGGGGCTCTTGGACATTCAGCTGCAGAGAGCTGTGCAGAGACCCTGCAGCATTGCCAACATGGGGACTTTCTGCCTTGCGTATAGGGGGGATCAAAGGCAGTCCCAGTGACCCCTTCTTCATAAACCCACCACTGGGATACAGCAAGGAATCCTGGAAAAATTAGAACACCGTGTTGAGATCAAGCATCCAGCCTGCCCTATTCATGACTCAAGACATTTAGCCATGCTTTTAAATGGGACCTGGCAGGAAAAGACAAGTGAAACACATGGGGAATCTTGGCCCACGATGGGGAGTGGAAAGGGAAGTGGTGAGGGAGAGTCCATGTCCCAGATTTGCCAGCTCTCTCCTTGTGCTCACTTCTCAGCAAATGTGGCTACATTCCTGGCTGGAATTCACATGTTTGGAATCAAGATTTTTCTGGTGTTCCACTGCCTCCACTTGCCCTTTACATGGCATGGAACTGAGTATAGATCAGTAGTCTCTCCCTGCCCATTATGCACCTCACAGTTGGTGAGGATCTCCAGTCAAGTCCCCACACAGTCAGTCTGCAGGATGTCTAAACCTGCTTTTCTAAAGCCCCTCATTTCTTCTGTTGCTGCCCTGCCCTCTTACACTTCCCCAGCAGCATTTCAGCCCAGAAGCTCCTGAGCTCCCTTGATGCTCAGGGCTCTCCAGCTCTCACACCTCCATCATCTCAGGTTCACTGGCATTTAGAAATTTCATCTGAACTCCCTGCCCTGCTGCTCTCTGGAAGCTCTCTGCCTGCCCAAGTTGCTCCAGGGCCCCCATGCCATGGCTGCAAAGGGGAGTGGAGGCAGCAGGGGCAGATGCACACCATTCCTTACTATCCCATCATTTCTGGCACAGCTAAAGAGTCAAATCAGGACCTGTTCAAACTCCAGTGAAAGGACCAGATTCTGTCAGGAATATACTGGGTTCTTTGTCAGCAAGACTGAAATGAAGTACACAAGACTTTAATGGGACATTCTGTTTACCAAAGTTGTTGTTCATCTGCCTCCTCCTGCACCCCACGGCGAACCCAAAACAACTGCAGGTGCTGGCCCTGCTGCAAAGGCAATCGTGTGGCTGGGCTCTGGGCTGCTCTCCCCAGGGCACCCTCTGGATAGAGCCATGCCAGAGCACACAGATGCCCAGAAGCTGATGAACTCTAGAAAGAGCTTCAGAGGCATTTTGCAGAAGGTCATGCCTGTATAACTCAAGTACAGAGACAACTGGGAACTGACTTTGCAGGACTGTGTGTTCCAGGAAACAAGTTGTTCTTCCCAAGCAGACACAGGTGACAGAAAACTACACCATGACAGAGACATGGTTCACAGATACCCATAGGTTACTAAATGTAGAAGAATTACTTGGTCAGATTGGACATCTGACTTCTTGTTGGGGTTTTCTCATCCGTAAGAGAGAGGAGAAGGTAAAACAGAGCCCAGAAAGCATTCAAGGACCTCTCCTGCTATTGATACACGCCGCAGATATGAAGTCTGTGCTACACACCCATTGCAAAGACAACCTGAAGCAGAAGTGTCTGGCTGAGCTCTTCCTTGCCTCAGTTGCTTCCATGGGATCACATCACAGGAAAAGGTCTCTGAGCTCTGCCTACAGCACATAAACTGAAAATCTACCGCTCAGAACTTAGCTTGGTCTCCTCACCTTATGTCCTTTTCCCATTGAACTCTGCTCCTGGTTGTTTCTACTTTCATCGTCATAGCCAGTGCCATTTTTCCCATCTTCTTGCTCTCCAGTGCGCATCTTGTTTGGCTTGTTAGAAGGAAAGCTCTTCCATAGGGAAACGAATGGCTTGGAGAGATGGTGCCTTGAGGGATTTGCCAGGGCAAACCTCTGAGCAAGAGGGCAGCCAGTCAGACCTGCAAAGTTGAGACATGAAATGAAATATATGCCGCAATGCAAACCTAAAGCATTTGAAGCTCCATATTTCATGGGATGTATTTCAAGAAAACTTCTAAATAGCTGCCCAGGGAAACATGCTCCTGCCAGCAACCACTTGAGGCAGGTCAGGGGCACACCCTGACCCACTTGCACAAAGCTCCCAGGGAAACACCCTGGGACAGCAGGGAGCCCAGAGCCCTGTGCTTTCCAGCAACGGCTCAGCTGCACATGCAGCCTCCTGCTCCTCTCCCTGCCCCACAACTCAGCAGTCCTACAGCTCCATGGGGCACTGGCAGCAGCACATTTCATGGCAGGGGGCACCTGCAGGGCAGAGCTGTTCCCTGCCAATGTGCGCAGGTTCTCCATGCTGGCACAAGACCTTTCCGCCCTCCAGAGAGCGGCGCAGCCTCCAACTTACTTCTGTGTGAGTCTGAGACATGCTCACAAGGGAGCAAGTGAATTAGGTGAACCCCCACCTTTACAATCAATCCATCTAGAGCTAGAGACATCCAAGGGGATTTTGAATTATCGAGAAAATTTCTTTGATTTTATTTTTCAAGAAACCACGATCAGTATAATTCATCTGAACAGTATGGAGCTGGCAAACCAGGTAAGAGAGCTTCTATTCCTTGCTCCCATCTACTGCTTTTACATCCCTTTGGAACAGGTGGCAGCCTACAAGGGTCTCCAGAATTTCACAATAATACCTAGGTAGCAATTGCTTTCCAACACTACTTTCCATGGCCTTTCCCACTTAGTTCAGGGCGGGGGTTCTTGCTTGCTTTTATTTGTCCTCAACCAAGGAGGTCCTGACACATGAACCAGGGCAGCCCATGTTAGAAGTAAAAGAAGTTTTACACTCCCCATTACATGTCCTGAATATTCAAAGGAGTCCAAACCTGTAGGGAACAAATTGGGCATCCAATTGCAAATTGTCACTTTTGCTGTGCTTCATTCTTCCATTAGTTTACTGCATGCTTTCTTTTCTACATCACCTGCATCAAAACATTTCTAGTCTTTTCTTAATACTGACAATTCAAAATTTTCTTAGTGAAAATAGCCGAGGGTAGGTCATTTTAAAATACTCTCCTGCAGAGTTGTAAAATATAGAGAACTAATCAATCTTCACATGGCTTTGCACAGGATGCAGTCATAGGGCAGCCATGCAGAAAGAGAGGAATATCAGTCTTAAAACTGGGTTTTTTTCTGCTGTAGAATATTTTCGTTATTTACAAAAAAGAGACAAGAAAGTTTAAGTGAGATAGGAAAATTCTAGTCCAGTAAGAGTCCAGCAATAAAGTCACGTTACTTACGGGCCAATACTTCTGCCTAGCTGCATTAAGAATTCCCCCTGCATATCAAAAATTAAGGAGTCATTCTAAAGGGGCTGCACTCGGGATTTGGCAGAAATAATCCTGAGCAAAGGGACCAGGTGATATGATCCTATTTTTGGCATCAACAAAATTATTTCTTCAAATTTCATCTCTATCATGACAAAGCCAGAGACAGCAAAGGAATAACAGCAGACTTTCTTTGCAACCTTCAATTCAAAATCATTGGCTGACACAGATGCCACAATTCTACTTGTCAGGGACCAGGCAAGGCAGGGATGGAGGTACAAGTCAGAAGGCATCTCCTCTCCAAGCCTCAGCCTGCAACACTGACACAGACACAGAGAGTCCGGCAAGAGGTTTGGCACTGTCAACCTGCCATAGGTGGCTTTGGGCTTGTTCTGTCAAACAATGGCAAACTCAGACCCTGAATAGGCTGCATCCATTTGGAAGTCTCCTTCTCCTTAAGTGGAAAACTCACAAGGACTTTCTGTCACAGGAGGTTTCCCTATTTCTCCCTGTGCAAAACCAGGCAATGTCCATGAATCTCCTTCAGATCTGAAAGGCTTCAGCTCACAAACTGCCCCAAGGAAACATTCTTTCCTTCAAGGGTAGGGGGAAGGAGTGGGAACATTTCTCATTTCATGCTAAATGCCTTCTTTTTCTCTACTAATTGTAACACAAGAAAAACTGCAGGGAGATAAAAGGCATGGGCAGGATGGAGAGGAATGTTTCCTTTGCCTGGGCTGCATTTCCAGGACCCCAAGGTCTCACTACAGCTCCTGTCATTCAACATTTCACAAAGGAGGAATTTTCTCTGCACCACCAGAACACACTCCCAGGCACTGGGCTCTGGGAGAGCCAATGAGCCCATCACGGAGGTGAAATGAATTTAAAGAAATTCTTAAAAGGATGGTTTTAACCAAGCTTTCAAAATGTCACCTTTGAGTCAAAATTCCAATGGTCATGTTAGGACAGACATGCCCTGTACCTACCTGCATGTTCAGACATCTTCTCTTTGCTTTGGTTGCTGGATCTCGACCTTGAGAAAATGGAAGACAAAAGAACATATGAGGAGGGAGAAAGACAAGGGAGGGAAGAGGTGTAGCATGAAAGGAGGCAAACCTTCCTTGCTCGGTCACTCTGATGAAGCAGGAAACGCAGCACATCAACCCAACAAGATGCAAAGCTGATTAATTGCCCTTAATCTTTCAGTTGCTGCACTCAGACAGAGCTGGCCAAGCTTCAGTTGAAACAGAGCAGGCATTTTTCAACTTGCATCCTAACTCCGCAATTCTGCTGTCTCTCCTTTTGGAGCCCAGTGGCTCCTACAGCCTCTCAGAAGCAGCAAGAGCTGCTAAGCTGAGACACGAGTCTGTATGGAGAGCAGCTACTTTGGTACTGCTGCCAAAGCTTGACTTTGCCTGCTTGTGCCTTACACTGGGGCCAGTCTGGTGTTCCATTTGTGCCGAGCACTGCTGTGTCCTGAGAAGGATATTCCACCTCCTTGCTCTTTCAAGACAAAAATGGCTTTTTCCAACTCAGTTGCTAGGCAAGGGTATTTAGAATTGCTCTTTAAAAGCCCTACATAACCATTTCAATTGCAATGATATTCCCGTGACTCCTTCTTTCCTGTTATTTAACCTCCCTTTATCTCTTGAATAAGTTTGACTGCTACATTTTCTCACACATATCCCAACCAATATCTTTCTCTTAGGTACAGTCCAATAACTTTTCTCTAGCACCTTGCCCTTTTTTAATTTACATCCCAGGCCTCAGCATTAAACATTGATTAGATTCTACATCTATACCCCAAAATTCATCTGGGATTTCATTTCACAGTGGAGGTCCAGGCACAGAGAAATTACGTCTTACATTTACTTTGGGATCCCTTTCCTTCCATACAGTTGGCAACTCACAGTGGTCTCTAGAATGTGGCAATTATACTCACCCTGTTTTATTGGACTTTCTATCTGTAACCTCCACTGAGTTCAGGTAGGATTGTGTTGGTTGTTTATATTTCTCTTTACAACAAAGGAAATTTTAGCACATGAACAACATCACCCAGTGTTAAAATTAAAAGAAGCAGCACTGAAATTAGCACACACCTCTTCTGCAGCCAATATTTCTCCTAACACGTTTGTGGGGGCTGAATTAGACTGTGAAGGATCACAGTATTCCTTGATATGCAGTGTCCAGACCCATGCAATACAGTTCCCAAATGACACCACAAACATTACAGAGGGAATCAAGTGCCAAGCCCAGCAGAGGACCCATCTTGAGATGCTTCTAAGCCCTAACTCCTCTTCCCCACCACCACCTCTGCTCTTGGGGCATACATTTTGGGGTTTGACATTGAGCTGCATCATCAGAGATGGGCAAAATGATGAATACACAGAGGTTTGCCTAAATGCATGGGAGAGCTGACTGTGCAAAAGAACTTCACAACATGGGAAGAACGAGCAGAACAGCACACTGGAGCGGCAGACACCTTGGCTTACCTCATCTCCTGGGGCTCCTGGACATCCAGCTGCAGAGAGCTGTGCAGAGACCCTGCAGCACTGCCAACATGGGGACTTTCTGCCTTGCGTATAGGGGGGATCAAAGGCAGTCCCAGTGACCCCTTCTTCATAACCCCACCACTGGGATACAGCAAGGAATCCTGGAAAAATTAGAACACCGTGCTGAGATCAAGCATCCAGCCTGCCCTATTCATGACTCAAGACATTTAGTCATGCTTTTAAATGGGACCTGGCAGGAAAAGATAAGTGAAACACATGGGGAATCTTGGCCCAGGATGGGGAGTGGCAAGGAAAGTGGTGAGGGAGAGTCCATGTCCCAGATTTGCCAGCTCTCTCCTTGTGCTCACTACTCTGCAAATGTGGCTACATTCCTGGCTGGAATTCACATGTTTGGAATCAAGATTTTTCTGGTGTTCCACTGCCTCCACTTGCCCATTACATGGCATGGATTGAGTATAGATCACTAGTCTCTCCCTGCCCATTATGCACCTCACAGTTGGTGAGGATCTCCAGCCAAGTCCCCACACAGTCAGTCTGCAGGATGTCTAAACCTGCTTTTCTAAAGCCCCTCATTTCTACTGTTGTTGCCCTTCCCTCTTACACTTCCCCAGCAGCATTTCAGCCCAGAAGCTCCTGAGCTCTTGGCATGCTCAGTGCTCTCCAGTTTCCACATCTCCATTATCTCAGGCTCACTGGTATTAGGAATTTCATCAGAACTCCCAGCCCTGCTGCTCTCTGGAAGCTCTCTGCCCGCCCAAATTGCTCCAGGGCCCCCCATGCCATGGCTGCAAAGGGGAGTGGAGGCAGCAGGGGCAGATGCACACCATTCCTTACTATCCCATCATTTCTGGCACAGCTAAAGAGCCAAATCAGGACCTGTTCAAACTCCAGTGAAAGGATCAGATTCTGTCAGGAATATACTGGGTTCTTTGTCAGCAAGACTGAAATGAAGCACACAAGACTTTGATGGGACATTCTGTTTACCAAAGCTGTTGTTCATCTGCCTCCTCCTGCACCCCACGGCAAACCCAAAACAACTGCAGGTGCTGGCCCTGCTGCAAAGGCAATCGTGTGGCTGGGCTCTGGGCTGCACTCCCCAGGGCACCCTCTGGATAGAGCCATGCCAGAGCACACCCATTGCAAAGACAACCTGAAGCAGAAGCTCTTCCTTGACTCAGCTGGTTCCCTGGGATCACATCACAGGAAAGGGTCACTGATCTCTGCCTACAGCACATAAACTGAAAATCTACCGCTCAGAACTTAGCTTGGTCTCCTCACCTTATGTCCTTTTCCCATTGAACTCTGCTCCTGGTTGTTTCTACTTTCATCATCATAGCCAGTGCCATTTTCCCCATCTTCTTGCTCTCCAGTGCACATCTTGTTTGGCTTGGTAGAAGGAAAGCTCTTCCAGAGGGAAACGAATGGCTTGGAGAGACAGAGCCTAGAGGAATTTGCCAGGGCAAACCTCTGGGCAAGAGGGCAGCCAGTCAGACCTGCAAAGTGGAGACATAAAATGAAATATATGCCGCAATGCAAACCTAAAGCATTTGAAGCTCCATATTTCATGGGACGTATTTCAAGAAAACTTCTAAATAGTTGCCCAGGGAAACATGCTCCTGCCAGAAGCCACTTGAGGCAGGCCAGGGGCACACCCTGACCCACTTGCACAAAGCTCCCAGGGAAACAGCCTGGGAGAGCAGGGAGCCCAGAGCCCTGTGCTTTCCAGCAATGGCTCAGCTGCACATGCAGCCTCCTGCTCCTCTCCCTGCCCCACAGCTCAGCAGCCCTACAGCTCCACGGGGCACTGGCAGCAGCACAGTTCATGGCAGGGGGCACCTGCAGGGCAGAGCTGTTCCCTGCCAATGTGCGCAGGTTCTCCATGCTGGCACAAGACCTTTCCTCCCTCCAGAGAGTGGCCCAGCTCCCACCTTCCCTCTGTGTGAGGCTGAGCCATGCTCATAAGGGAAAAAGTGGATTAAATTAACTCCCACCTTTATCCCACCATGTACATTGGTTGAGGTACTAGATTGAATTTTGAATTTTTGAGAAAATTAGTTTGGTTTTTATTTTTCATGGAAGTACCCTGTTTGTAACTCCTTTGAACACTGTTGAGTTACGAAAACTGAAGGTAAAGGTGTAAGGCTCCAATGATAAGCGGTGAAAAAAGATTCCTTCTTGACATTGGCCTTTTGTCAGTACCCAGGAAGACCCACACAGTTGTGAATGCTATTTCAGCAAACCACAAAGGCGTCTCACCATACAGGCAGGCCTTGCTGCTGTTTTTATATTGCTTTAATATCATCCTCAGTGTTGGAACCAATCACCAGGCAGAGGTAAAACAGAAAATTTATCTGTAGTTAGACTCAACATTGATGGCAAAGTAAGAAACACAATGCATCTCATGACCATGTGTGATTTGTGGTCAGCTGTGGCCAGAGTCCCTGTCCTGGTTGACAGTATGAGTGATTTGGCTACTGTCAAAAAGGAAGAAGAAGTGTAAACTAATGACAGAATGCTGTGATGCCATGAGTGTCCTTGCACTATCCCCTGTAGCTGTCACCTGCCAACCCTGATACAGAGCTGGAAATTACCACCATGGACCAATTTTCCCTGAAAGCTGATGGGATTTTTTCTCTGTTTGGCTCAGGCCTTTCAGCTCCTTACTGTCCTCACCTTTTCCTTTTGTGGTGTTTCCTTTTCCAGTAAAGTCCATATTAGAACCCATGCTTCTGTCTCACAGAAGTATCTGGGGTTGGATTTGGAAACTCTCTTGGAGTAGACAGCGATAGCAGCTTGGCTCCCAGCCCTAGAACAAAGGTGGGTGACTCCAATGGTAGCAGTCGGCACAGACAGGCAGAGCCAGACGCGTCTCCTGCCGCTGTGTCCGTGTCACCCACAACCTTCACAGCCCCAGCACAGGGCTGCCCCTTTGTGACGCGCCATCCGTGGTTCTCTCGTTTCCATGGCCACAGAACCCCCACCCCAACTCCATCCCTTTCCCTTCCCAAGGGCAGCCAGCCCTAGGCCTGGGCAGCCCAGGCCTGAGGGTTTGACACTGTCTAGGAAGTAGCCGCTTTCCAAAGTTACTTTTCAAGGCCTTTATTTCTGTAATTCCCACTTACTTCTGGGTTGCAGCTTGTTGGTTGGGGATTTTGTTTATTTCTCTTCACAACAAATAAAGTGGTGGGACACAAACAATGGCACCAGACGTTGGAAGTAAAAGAAGCTTTGCATTCCCTAGTAGATGACCCCTGAATTCACTTGGCTGATAGTTATAGGGAACAAATTGATCATCCAAATGTTCCACCTTTGCTCTGCTTCATTTTTCCAGGTGTTTTTTCCCTGCCTTCTTTATTGCAGCGACACCCAAAATCAAACATGTGAATGCCCAGGAAATCCAGACCCTCTATTAAAGGAGGGCTCAGAACAATAGAGGCTTTTTGTCACATGGATCACAGAGAGTCATGTCATTTGTGTCTGGTCACGGCTCCAGTCAATGTTATACCTGGTGACCGCGACATGATCTGACTTAGCCAGATGTAGAATGGGGGAGACAAACAGTGTGCCAGTAGAGTCTCAAAAACCAGCGAAAGGCTGGACAGAAATCCAAAGTGAGTGAGCAGAGCAGTTAAGCAGCAAAAAGCTAGACAAAAGAATTAAAGCGAGCATGGAGAGTGGTTAAAACCAGCAAAAAACAGCCTGAAGTTCAGTGTCCAGTTGAGCTCTTCCTTGCCTCAGCTGCTTCCATGGGCTCACATCACAGGAAAAGGTCTCAGACTCCTTGCTATTGATGCCTTTAGTTTAAGCTTTCATATTTCACAAATTCTGTGCTGACTTGGTGTGGGACTCCGAATTTCATATTAAGTGTTGGTAGGTTCTCTTCACAGGGCAGTTAGACACAACAATCCTTTTCCAGCTTGAGAATCCAGGACAACCATTACCCAAAAAGCATAAACAACTGCAAAGTGAAGGGAGTGAACAAGGACGATGGAGCTTTGTGACCTGATGTAACTGGACAATTAACCACCAATATGTAAATAGACCAAAACTTATAAAAGTGTAAAAACTTGTGAGTGGGATCCATCTTGGATCCATCCTGGGTGTAGCCCTGGCCAGGCTCTTGTACTACCCAAGGTGTATCCTTTTAAGGCCTCACAGGAAACCCTGGGGACTCCAAGCCCCTCCCCGTTCCCAAGGGAGCCTCTCCTGGCTGTATTTGGGAGCTGGGCAGCCCCTGCCCGGCCCCACCATTTCTCTGGCACTGTTCCGCCATTTTTACTACACTGCAGCCATGCACCCCCTGCCTGCCAGGACACTTCACAACCCCTGCCACAGCTGCCCCCGCAGGAGTTTCTGCTACCTCTTGCTTGCTCCCCCAGGTGAGCCTGCCCTGCAGTGCCAGCTGCTGCTCTGAGGTTCCTGCTGCAGTCCATTTTTGCTCCTCAGGCTGCTCGCCATTTCTGTAAGGGAGCGGCCCCGCGCCACAGCGCCCCCTGCAGGCATGGGGAAATCATCGCAGCCACCCTGCCTGGCTGGGAGCCACCAGCGCCCCCTGTCAGCTGTGCCCGGAACTGCACCCAGGGGAAATTGCTGCAGAGACTGGGGAGAGACTTCATTGGGTTTTCTGTCCTTGTTTGTTGTTGTTAACATTGTTGTTTGTTTGCCTTGTTATACATACACATATCAGCAAAAAACTGATATTCCTTTTCCTATATCTCTGTCTAAAAGCCCATTAGTTTCAAAATTACAATAGTTCAGAGGGAAGGGGATCATATCCTCAACTCCAAGGGAGGTTCCTGCCTTCCTTGGCAGATACCTGGCTTTCAAACCAAGACATTTGTTTATGCGTGCTCTTACAAATTACATCGAATTTTGATAAAAGGTTTTTTTTCTTCATCAAAACACTTGACTATTTCTATCAACGAAAAATTTTATTTAAAAAGGTAACTTTTTTCTTCTGGCAAGACAAAGGGACTGTAAAGCCCTACTCCTGCTTCCCCACCCCTCCTTGATTCAGCCAGGTGCTGAAACTATCTGAGAATGCGTGGACAAACGCAGCCATAAAGCAGCTGAGAAAAGTAATCTGCTCACCTACCCTCCATCCAAGGACACCAGGGGAGGACCAGCAGGGCAGAGCCAGCTTAGATGAGTTTGTGAAGGTGCACTTATTGGGCGGCATTGCCTGAGAATACTGTGCCGCATTCTAGATTGCCCTTTCCCCAGCCTGCAACAGAATAGAAATATAATAGTCTCTTGCTGTTTGCTGATTGCAAAATATTTTTGGGGTTTGTTGTTTTCTGGTTTTTTTTAATCTAGGTTTTAAATAGCCCATCAGCCTCTGTGCATATTTAGTCCTTCCTAACACTGCGTTAGGAGTAAAGCAGTGTTAACCATTCACATATAATGGAAAAGTGAAATTTGGGGGCTGAAAATGCATTTTCTGTGAGAAATAAAAAAATTCAATAGTTGGTCCTGTGCAGTATTACAGCATTAAATAAAGGCATAAAGATACTTCTGATCACATTCTCCTGTGATGGATTTGGGTATTCCCACTTAGGATTCCCTGTGCCTTGGTCTCCATCCAAGCATACGATGCTGACGTGCAGCCGGCCCTGTGAGGGACAGCCCATAGCTTCTCAGCTCTGGCAAATTGGCCTCTAATCTACTGAAAACAGGAACTCTGAGTGGGAACTAGCATCCAAAACTAGTCTGAGGGAGAGTCAATTTGTTGATCTATATCACTCTGCATTCGTGCCTGCTCTTCATAGCTAAGTAGTAAATAAGACTTGTGATTGTTATTTTCCCTTTAGAATTCAGAAAAGTTTGAACTCTAAATTTCAGGCAATAATGAAACGGAGAAATTCTCCCTGGGAAGGGAGCAATCTGTCTTTTAGCCCAAGTGGGTCTGTCAATTAGGAGGGGACGAATAACATTCCTCAGTGCTTCATCCTTACATCTCTATATGACTTTTCCCAGGTCATTATGGCTGTGATGGTGTCAGCTCTTGCCCCAGCATACTGAGACCATACATGTATAAATGACCATAGTTGTGGATTCTGTCACAGCTCTGATCTCAGGGATTGTTTTTCCCTACTTCACTGAGCCTCAAAATGTTGTGGGTGGATTTTTTTTGTTTTTGTTGTTGTTGTTTTGTTGTTGTTGTTGAACATCTGCTTATACAAAGGATTTCCTTCAGGAAATTCATCTTAAAATCATCTTGGTCTAACATAGCCAGAGCCATATATTACAGCAAGGGGAAGGTAACCCTTTAAATCTGCTAAGTGTGATTGAAATACATTACTAATTTTCTCAATACCTGGGCAGTTTCATCCAAGAAAACCACCATCACAGAAAAAATACCTCATCACAGGGCAATGTTAATGATTCAAAAAATACCTTTGCTTGGACTTCAAACTAGAGCCAGCTGTCAGAGAGAAACCCACTGAAAATTTGCTGTTGCAGGTTATTGTAGCGGCGTGCATGTAGGGGATGGTGAAGTGCTGCTACCTTTCTGAAAAGCACCTTTAGTAGAAAGTGGTCAGCCAGGCAAATGAACACACACAAGGTCCACAGAGTCACAGGCAGCAAAATGGAGCACACGGAAAAAATGAGAGGGGTCTTTGCATGGAGTTCCAAGGAGGTTTAATACAGCCAAACACTGAACAGATCCAGGTATAGAGTACCATGACCAAGGAAGGGTCTAGGTTTAAATATGGGAAAAGAGGGGTGGAGCACGGGATCAGAGTCCAATGGGAATAGGGGAAAGTGGTGCAGAGTCGCGGTAAGGACCAGGGAAACCAATGGGGTAACAGGGGCAGAACACTGCACCAACCTGGGACCAATGGGGATCAGGGGAACGGAGAACATTCTAGGGAAAGGCCGTATAGGGATAACAAGGGTGATCTGGGCCAATGGGGAAAAGAGAACTGGGGTACATTGCCAGAAATTGCAAAGAACTGTGGGGAGAAGTCTTTTGTCTCCATGAGTTAAATGCCCATTAGACAACTCCTCATCTTTCCTTCCACGGCATGGAGATTGATCTCTCTGGCAGGCCCCTGGGCTTCCACAGGTTATGCTCAAGTCTCTTTAAAGTCTAACAAATTTTGCCTTACAACATCAAATTATTAACAGTAGCAATACATACCTGGTTATAGACTTTGTCAACACAGGGATTGTTTTTTCCTCAGTGAAGATATATGCAATATAATGATACACCATGCAATATATCTCCTCTGCCTCCACATGCTGTGAAGCTGACAATACTGCAGTATGAGCAAGTTCTTGGGGAAGACAGACACGGTGCATAAAGGTCTATTGATTTGTTAAACACCTCAACATTAAGTAAAGCCTTACCAGGGCTGGGGAGGGAGGTTGGGAGGAGTGAGAGCCAAAGAAGATGTTCCTCAGAGGATCCAGATTCCCTGCATAATCCAATATAACCAACATAATGGAAATGGAAGAGAAATGTCTCCTGGGATCAGAATACTGCTGGAAGTTCTCTGTAACCAAGAACAGGGAAAAAAAAATATTTTCCTTTCTCTTTCCAAATACTCTCTTTCCAAACCACGTCCTAATCCTAATTCAGCAGAAATATTTTTGGTTATTTGGTTGGGTTTTTTTTAACCAGTCCAGATTTTCTTTAGACGGAGAAACATCCTTGTTAGTACCATTTCAGATTATAAGTGCAAATGAGAAGTGTCTGACGGATAGCAAAGTCTCCAGCTGTCAGAGACTGAAATATTATAGATTATGACTTAAACTATAAACTTTCTATAACCTTGGACTATAAACTTCCATCTGACCCCTGTCACCTGTCATTCTTTCCCTGTCCCCCCACTCCCCCCACTGCACTACTTTTCTTTCTTTCTTTCTTTCTTTCTTTCTTTCTTTCTTTCTTTCTTTCTTTCTTTCTTTCTTTCTTTCTTTCTTTCTTTCTTTCTTTCTTTCTTTCTTTCTTTCTTTCTTTCTTCCTTTCTTCCTTCCTTTCTTCCTTTCTTTCTTTCTTTCTTTCTTCCTTTCTTCCTTCCTTTCTTCCTTTCTTCCTTTCTTTCTTTCTTTCTTTCTTTCTTTCTTTCTTTCTTTCTTTCTTTCTTTCTTTCTTTCTTTCTTTCTTTCTTTCTTTCTTTCTTTCTTTCTTTCTTTCTTTCTTTCTTTCTTTCTTTCTTTCTTTCTTTCTTTCTTTCCTCTTTTAGTATTAAATAAAAATATATCAATTTTTTGGCATCAACATTTAATCTTGTTTGTTTTTTATCTCGTTTAGGAATATTTTGAACCTTCAATGTTCTTCTCACTTTGTACAGAGTTTAGGAATATTTTGAACCTTCAATGTTCTTCTCACTTTGTACAGAGAGATTTAGCTTTCTTTGTTCTTCTGGATTCAAACTGGTTCATAACACCAGCACACCAGAAAGATATTCAGTCCTCTGGGATATTGACAATTGAGAGAGAGATGGGGACTACTGACTCATTATCAGAATCCAAATTTTACTGTGAGATACATATGCTTATATACTATTTTTAGGAAAGCTAGTAATTTTTTGCTACATTCATCGGGTTAAATATCACACAGACAAACTTTACATTTATACTGAGTTAAATCTTCTTTCCTGTCACCTGACTTGATCCAATCTTCTTGTCATCTTCAAAGCTCTGTTTGGTCTTGCCAAGGCATCTTGGTTATCAAACTGCATATGCTGATTAAATTCACAGTACTCTCTTAGCTCCCACATTGGGGTAGCACTGAATTACTGTGGGGGGATCCCTTGCCTTTTCTTGGATTGCCATTCAGTTCAGAACCTCTCAAACAGAAGGGAAAAAGAAGAGTAAATATTTTTTACTTGAAAACACTTGTGCGTGTCACTCTTCCTTCATTGCCTTTCTGCCTCTTGCCTGCTTGAACATGAAGGATATGAGAAAATAACCCTCACTCCTCATCTGAATTTTTAAAAATTTAGTGAAGGACAATAGGGGACAAAACCAATAAAACAAAAGTAACAGCACCGGGTGTGTAGCTGTAGCCAGAGGCACATCAGCTAGCCATAGCAGTTCTTCTTATATACCCTTTCAATTGCATCAGCCAAATACATATTCATAGTGATTATACATATTCAAACATTTCTTTTAACTCGTTTACAGGTTCCAGGAACTCTTTAGCACGGTTTGGCCCCTGACCTACCTTTTCAGACCCCATGCAGTAATCATGGATGTGGTTGTAAGGGTCGTGTGTCAGCTCCTCACAAAGGCCCCCTGCTCAGTGGTTTCAGCAGGTGACAGCTGTTGATAGTGTCAGTACCAGGGGTCCTCATCACATCTGTTCTTCAGATGTTATCTGACCATGCAGATTTTTTAGCTATCTCAGTTCTTGTGAGTTAAACACAAGTACTCTAAATCAATACCAGCTATTTCACAAATATATCTGAGTTATTTTCATTACTTCCAAATAATGTTAATCGCAAAAATAAAAGCATTAGTTATTATTTCACAACTACAGCTACTCCCGCAAAAGTTTATATTATATTATAATGTACAACACACAGCATCCACTTTAATGTTAGTGAAAGCCAAAATTATAATACGTGTTTATCAGAAGGAGGACATGCTCCTGGAGGGAGCAATCCTCTCTCTTTGTGTATTCATCACAGCGTAAGACACCAAAAACATCTCCTTTTCCTGCTCTTCTGCCATTATTGACTTCCTAGCTGCTAAACTACAACAGTTCTGCCTCAGTTTAGTGGTAAGAAAGTACAAAAGCCATATCTCTCCAACAAGAGAAAGTGTAACATCTTCAGGATGTGGGTCTTTTAGTCTTGGTATTAATGAAACAATCTCTCAGCTTAAAAATGGAAACACTAATTATAATCTTTTAAAAACTAATAATTAAGAAATATATGCCTAGTATTAGATTTGTCACATTGATCCTGCAGACTGGAAAAAATCACTCCAACTATCTGCCCAACTGATAAAACTGATAAATCAGGTTTGTTCTATGCAATATGAACAGAAATGGGATTAGTACATTTTGGGGTGAAATAGTATGGTATGACTCCAAAAAATCCTACCTAAAAAAAAACAGAAGTGATTTTTAGGTAAAATAATCACATGAATTATGCTTTCCTCATGCAGGGAAGAAAAAGGTTTTGTGTTTAAGTCTGATGTTGTAGGAGCACTGATGCACTGATTCATTTCAGCATGGCTTTTCACAAAGGTCTGTCTGCAGGATGAATACAGATTGTTAGCATTCCTAAAAGAGCCTCCATGCTTTGTCATTATTGGAAGTAATAATGAATGTATAGGGATGCCGGTTTGATGATAGGGAAAGAGCGCAGTGGCCTTTATCCCATGCTTTGCAGACATGAGATCTCTATCATTTGCAAACATGAATGCCAACACAGCCTGTAATTTTTTTCTGAGTATTGTTTGGCTAATGGTTTTTAGAAATGAAGAATACTAGAAAAGCTCAAGCCAACAACAGCATCATCCTACAGCTCTGAAAGCCCTCCTCTACCCTGTAGAGTATGGTTTTATGGTATACTATGCTCATGCATAAAATACTTGTGCTCTTTGTTTTCTAGGTAAGAAAAATACAACCGGGATGACTTGCAGCTGCAAGGACCAGGGTCCATCGAGTGTTGTCATTAATTATTAAGACAAGAGATGCTCATATTTTCACTGCAAGAGGCAAAGAAATTAAGATGAGGCTTTTCTAGATAATCTTGCTTGTGAGCAGAATTAAGACACACCTTTGGTAAGTCCCAAGGGTGGGGATGCAGTGGTCAGGATTTTATGTGAATTTGAGGGCTTTTATTTTTTTTCTTGTGTGCAGAATCTTCTAGTGTTTGCTCAGTGGGAAAGACACAAGTTTGATATTTATACATTCATAAAATGATAGAACTTTTAATGGTTTGTCCCATACAGGGTACTTTATGTTGTCCTGCTGACTTTCAAGGGATTAGTCTCTAGTAAGGGTAATGAAACCTTGAAAAGTCTTATGATTCTTCTTTCTTGATTTTTAACACTCCTTCAGAATAATTTGTTCAAATGTGTGTATTAGGAAAATAGTGAAATGTAGCAAAGACCTCAGAAAATCCAAGTTTGTTTGGTTTTTTTTTTAAAGCAACACATATTTTTCACTTTGACGTATCACTTGTAGTTTGGCTGAAACTTCCAAGGCATGGAAAAACCCCATGAAATATCTCATGACACTGGAGTTCTGCTGGACTCACATTCAGGACACTTCTTGCGAGTCAGGGGGTTGGGTATAATGAAAGTGCAGGTCTGCTTTTATACCTCCTGTTCTTTAATCTTCCAGAAAAGCAATCTTTGTGTGTATAGCTCTTCTAAAATGACCCAATATGCACTTTCTAAATGCTTAGTGGAAAGCACAGTTCAGTGAAAACAACAGTGGGGATAAGAATGTGTACATTGGGAGCAGCCGAACATCTCCTTGCCATTACCGGTGCCTGTCACCCTAGAAAATGCTCTGTTTTTCTGACACCTGGGCTGCCATTTATATGCCTTCAATTGCAATCATCCTGAAAGCAAACCTGTATCTTGTTCTTAGTTATTCAAATAGCACTTCCTGAGAAATATTTACAGTAAATTCATGAATACAAGCCGCACTGAGTATAAGCCGCATCGCAGGGTGTTGGCAAACATTTTGTTTTTTGTCCATAAATAAGCCGCACCCGAGTATAAGCCACTCTGTGTTCGCAGCAAGGACCCGCGTGCAACAAAGTTGTCAAATACTAACAGAATTGCAGCAGGGCGGGGTTTACTGTCTCGGCTCGGGTCATGAGGGCTCGGGGCTGCCGACAGGGCTGAGTGGCCCAGTCTGACGCTGCTGCTCGGCAGGGCCGCTCGGGGCTGGTCGCCACCACCGCTGGGCTCGGTCACTCTGGCCCAGTGCTGCCCCGCAGCGGCAGGGGGGGCACAGAGCCCGCCGGCACCTGCGGCGGCCATGGGAGCCGGGGATGTAGCCTGCCTGCTCCTGCGGCGGCGGCACACGGGGACGGGAGCCCCCCGAGCCGCGGGGCCAGTAGGAGGGAGCTGCCCCACCTTCCCCCGAGCCGCGGGGCCAAGCAGGAGAGAGCTGCCTCGCCTTCCCCACCCCTTGTGCTGCCTGCATGGAGCAGCTCCACCCGCCGCGCAACAGAGTATCAATTTGTAACAACCACGTAAATGCAGGGTTTTACTGGCAGGAGCTCGACTTTGCAGTTTGCACTGACTTGGTTTGCACTCCCAGGGTTGAAAATGTTAGAAAATTATTCACATATTGGCCGCACCTGAATATTAGCCGCATTCCCGGTATGGGAGCAAAATTTTGGTCAAAACAGTGCGGCTTGTATTTGTGAAATTACTGTAGATTTGTAATAATGCTCTTAACTTGGCATGACAGAAGCTGCTGCAGAACTCACAAGTGCTGCTCTGGACTTGCATGCACAAGAGGTTGTTTTGGAAATTAGATAGTGTGAGATGGCTTTTCCTTTTAGCAATCTTGAGGAGCTCTTCCAGTGCTGATAGCAATAATCTCCAAAGAAAAAAAAGCTGCACTAACTTCTGGTAAATGTCTCTTGAGAGAAGCAAAAACAATCTTGTGGGACTCATTACCCAACTTCTGAAAGAAGAGTTCTGGTAAGCATCTTGCCTGCTTGACCTTTTATAGTGGGTTGGCCCTGCCTGGGTGCCTGGTGCCCACTCAGCTGCTCTATCACTCCCTTTCGCCCTGGGACACGGGAAAGAATAAGATGGAGAACAACCAGTAGGGTGAGATAAGGAAGTTTTATTACAGTAAAAGAAAGAAATAAGCAGAGATTTGTGTGTGCATGGGTTAAAGAGAAATAATAGCCAGTCTCTACTTTCCATCAGCAGCAATGCTTGGACACTTCCTGGGAAGCAGGGCTTTGGCATACGTAATGGCTCCTCCAGAAGGCAAACACTGAAAATTCACAAATGCCCCCCTTTCTTCTTCTCTCCTTTAGCATATATATCTGAGCTGATGCTATACGGTTTGGAATATCCCTTTGGCTAACTTGGATCAGCTGGCCTGGTTGTGTCCCCTCCCAGGATCTTGTCCACTCTCAGCCCCTCTGATGGATGAAGGAATGTCAGTGGGACAGCTCTGCTCAGCAGCAGCCAAAACACTGATCTGTTGTCAACACCCTCCCAGCTACCAACGCAAAGCACAGCACTGCAAGAACTGTGAACTTTACCATGGTCAGACCCAATACACCTCTCCAGCTGATGGGACATGAAAATGGAGAGATTAAAGAGGCAGATCTCATTCCTTGGAGGGGCTCTTCTGCAAGGGGACAAAACAGAATAAAAAGGAGGTGTCATGGATACAGCTACTTCTCTCCAAGGCAAGCGCCACCTGTATTTTCCTTGGTGGATGAATGTTGATTTTACAGTGGCTTGGTGGTGGGTGGGCACCTGGAAAATGTCTGTGATAAAATTACCACACAAGCTACCCTTAGTCAAAGGAATGTCTTTTGGGACACTGTTGGTTGACAGGTGGTTTATATTCTAAACCTATTGGTTGAAAACTCTGATCTGTATTTAGCTTGCAAGATATTTGCTGCCCGGGGCTGCTGCGTCTTTGTTTTGTAGAAACATACTGATTAATGCTGCTTTTCCATGTAGGATCAGCAGTGTGTCTTCTGACTAAACACTGTTATGAGGTGTTTCATTTCAGCCTTTGAATGGGAAATGTACCTTAAAATTGCACCAGCTTAAATTTCAGGACTCTGTTGATTTACTAGACTTGATTTCATACATGAGCAGGTTGGGTTTTGTTTGGAGTCAGAGCTTGTTTCTCTGTGACATGCTGTATCAGGCAGGTACACGAGATAAAATGCAAGCATAACATCACATTGTTAGTTTTAAGCTTCTTTTGAAGCAGCAGAAGGATTAGATGAGGGATGCTGGAAGCTGTTCTCTGGTTTTCCAAAATGACACACACTGAGTTCTGGCTGTGCTCTTTCCTGAAGTCTGTGTGATCCAGGTGTTGGGCTCTGTTCTCATTGACTTTGTGTGTGACTCAGGTAGCAGAACACAGGAAGAAGGAAGGGAAAGAAGATGCACTGTCTTCTCTATTCAGGCTGCAGATGCCCAGCACAGAAAGAGTTGTGCTGCAGCATATCTGCCACCATGGGTTTTCTGGCTTGACTGAGTGGATACTCCAGACATTTTATTAGCATTATTAATTGTTATTGCCAACAATAATATGACTGTATTTATTCCAAGGCAAGGAGGGGAAACATCAATTCTCTCTGGGAATACTCATCATCTGAAAGTATGTGTACAACAATATCCCATGTGAGTTTTGTAAATACGCCATCATCATTAGAGCAGCAGTGATGTTTCTCACAGCCCACATAAATGCTTTTGGGTTTTTTATGCAGTCAACTATCAGTGCAGGACTGTATTAGTGTTTTATGTGCTCATACACACAACTTTTGCCAATAAGAAAGTGATATTTAAATAACTGTTATATTTGTTATACTTAGTAGCAAATATAAGAAACTATATCACTTGAAATATTGAGCAAAACTACATTTGTATCTTTAGAATATTTCGAACTGTAGTGAAGGGCAGGGACTTTTCAATGCAATCATCACATAACAGTTGTGAATTAGCAATTTTTTTTGCAGGTTTTTTTTCTGGACCAGTAATTCCAGTTGGTGCCTCTCCACCAAAATGATTTCAGCTCTGGTTTGAAACCAGATTATTCTTCCCCTTGCTTCAGGCAGGAGGATGTGCAGGATTGCACTGTGCTGCCTCTAACCAGCAATATGTAATCTGTAAGTGAAACATTGCTAAGCTGGAAAGTGGGCACTTGAAATTAAAATTAAAAGCTGCTTCAGGTCTTCTTCACTCTTCTTTCTTTTCCAGTGTGGTATGATTTAATCTCCATGCCATGATATTATTTTTTAGGAGGAGCAGTGGTCACTAAAGGAAGAATAAGATGTGCGTTAGTTTGGGACATGCATTCTTTTTATTCACATTAAATACACCTTCTGTATGGAGTTATTGATGATGCTCTAGGCATCACTAACATATGAAATCTGTTTTTCTTTTTCTGGTTTGTGTGATCCTAATCTAATTTTATGTCATTGAGGAACTGCAATGAGGTAAGATTGACAAGATGTAGTTTTATTAAAATATTTCACTTGGCTTGATTTGAATGTAAATTTGAGGGACTGTTATCTAATGCCTTTTTCAGATGCTACTAAAAAATGTGATATATGTTATAAAGTAATTCGTGTTTTGTGAAAGATAATCATGTTTGTAGAAATAAAGAATTTAATAACGAAACTTTAGGTACGCTGAGCCCCAGAGAAGAGAAAGGTTGCTTCACCAGATTCCAGTGCTGCAGATGCTAACAAAGCCGCAATTAGCAAGTTAATAGAACCAGCCCCAATGGAGGTAACTCTTTATGGGACAGTCCAGGAAACTCCCCAGCTGTGAGGACTTGATAATCCCCACCGAACAAGATAACCAGGGTCCTCAGGAAAACCTACATTTCAATACCCAGTTCCAGTAAACCAAAATCTGCACACATCAAAATTCATCGCTGCACCAAAACTGTTTTTGTCCAGTCCACGGTAGAGAAAGGAAACTACATGAATATGGGAATCCACAACAGAAACAAAGGGACTTTTGCCCCAGGCCAGAAAAACTGTATAAAACCGGACTGCCCAGGACAGGCATTTGCAGACACAGGGGGATCCGATGAAATAGAGGTCAAATCAAAGTGTGTGTTCACCCAGCACCGAACCCAGGCTCGGTGTTGTCCTTTTCATTTGTGGCTTCCCAAGACTGTATTTTCAGTTGCAAAAATTAAAATTGCTATCTTACTATTTTAATTCGGCTTAATTTGTTTATTATCTATAACAAAAAGAAATCAAAGATTTGTAAAATAATTAAGTTGAAGAGGCCCTTTAGGATCATTGAGTCCAATTGTTAACCCAGGACTTCTAAATCTACCACTAAACCATGTCTCATGTTTCAGGTTTAAAGATTACTATGTAATAAACTAATATTGTCTTATTATTGAGGGTTACTTCTGAAAGGAACCAGGACTAGGTAACACCAGTAAACTGGAAAGAAAAAAAATCTTTCTGATGTTGTTTAGTTTTCTGATAAATTTCCCCCCAAACCTTATGTAAAATATACATCAGTCCCCAAATCTGGGTTGGTTTTTTATTTTTGGGTGGGCTCTTCAGTGACCTTGCCTGAACATCCTTTTTCAGCTCATGAATATTATGTTTTGCATCACTGAATGAGGAGCCATCTGTGACCTAAACACAGTTTCCAAGGGCCATGTATGGGAAGGTATTGTGTTGACTTGGTACCCATGCACACTGGAAAAGCAGGTGGAGTAAACTAATAGCAATTTTGGAGAGCACACAAACTCCACCCACTCAGCTGCCTTTCAAAAGAGGCAAAATCCTGAAACTCCTTATTAGGCAAAGCTGGCCTTTGAAGCCAATGATGACAGCAAAAGTGGAGTCAGTTCAAAAGAGCTCCAGGAATTAGGCAGGAACAGCAAGGATGGATATAAGCAGTGAGCTTTTTGTGACGTTCCCTTAATGGGCTGAATCCTCCCTTGTATACCCTGTGCAGAAACAGAGCCTGTATTCATCAGTCATTATTCATTATTCTCTTTTGTCCCACGCTTCTCGTGGGAGGAGCCCACCTGCCCTCCCCAGCCCCAGCAGCAATCTCTTACCACACCCTGTTTTCTGTCTCTTTTCTCAAGGCGCCTTTTGCCCCTTGAAATTCCCCCAGCTCATGGACTGGCATGCTGGGTGGTAGACTTGGCTCACTAGCCTGAATAGAAAGATAATTATGCTCATTTTCATGAGAAAGTGTTGGGAAAATGGCTTTCCAGACTGCCTAAATCTTCCATTTCACTCAAGAGGAATCTGTGGATCTTTTGAAGATGTGTGGGCTGCCTTTCAAGTACCTCCTAAAATAGTTTTCTTATGGCTATTACTACACTTAGCAGCTCAGTCTTCCACCATCCTTTTTCCTAGGGATTACAGATAAAGCCTTATTTTATCAAGACTGTTGACCATACTCCAGTCTTCAGTGCTGATCCTAATGTTAGTATTAAATACTAACATTAAAGATTTCATGTAGTAGTGTATTAGAACATAAATCTGCTCTATACTAGCTCAGAATAACCTTTTTATTTCTCTCCAAATTTGCCTTATCCAAATCCTCAAAGTGTTTTCTCAGGGAACTTTATTCCAAGAAAGTTATTTTTCTACTTTTCCCTGTGGATATTGATCAAATTGCACTGAAGTCAGTACAACATTGCTCAATGATTTTCAGTGTTTTACCTTTGGCTTTGCATGAATTTTTTATTTTCCTAAGTTTCTTATTTTATTCTAAGCTTGCCTAGAATAAAACTTGCCTTCATTTCCATTGAAAAAAAGGGAATGAAAAATGAAAAGAGGGAAAAAATACCAGGGGACAAACTGGATGTAAAATACATGCAGAGATAGTTTTTGTGCCCATGAACTTCCAGTGTCCAGCCTCAAACATTCCTTATGGGATATCCTAAACCCACAGTGTAAATAACTCACTAATTCCTACCCTGAACATCTCTGGCAAAGGGAAAAGAAATTTCTACCATGAGAAAGAAAAGATGTAATATTGGAAATACAGAAGAAAGGTTAATTATTATTCTCATATGCCATCATCCAAACCTTCTTTGGCCTCCAGGAAAGCTTCTCGTCATGCCACTCATGGCCTTGCTCTGCAGCCTGATGTCTTCCAAGGTCGATGAAGACTGAGGAACATTTTCCTGCCTGAAATCTAGATACCCTGACAGCAAACATCGTTGAGTTCCTGGGTTTAACATGCCTGACAGGTGCCCATCACAGCCTTTATCTCTTGCTGGGGATGTCCCCATGAGCATTATCTGTTTTGCTTCTCCAGATGGAGAATGAAGAAATGGTTCTCAGTGCTAAATTCTGTGGTCCTCCAGCACTGTGACTTGTTGAGGGATACAAGATGGAAATGTGTAGGTGCTCAGTCTCATCTCACTGGAAAATCTGTAAGAGATTTCTCTGGAAGAGACTTTGCTGCCTCAAACTTCCTCTGTCTTTAACACCAATAAAAGTGATAAAAAGGGTGCTTGAATGAGGATTGAGGAGAATGCATTGCCTGTGTTTTAAAAAGCCAGGAGTAAATGGCAGTGCTGTATGTACACAAAGCATTTCCTTGGCCTCATGGATAAAACTGTGCTGGCATACCCAAGAGCATGTCCCTGACATAGCCTCAAAAAATACAGCTATTCTTGATCCCAAGTAGTGACATATTAATGTGTTGTGTAAATTCAAGAGAACATCTCTAAACATGGCACTGCAGTAATTCATTAATCATTATTACAGATTTCTGCTCCTTGCTTGCTTATCAGGCCTTGTCATATTTTCTTTTGGACACTGCAGATTGCAATGTTAATTGAATGATGCACCAGAAAACAGCAAAAAAGAGAGTTCAGAGACTGCCAGTGTCCACGAATTGTAAATAATAAGAACTTGATAAGAAAAAAATATCAGAACATCTCCCTATTATATTTAATAATGAAACAACATACTGCTATGTTCTTGGATGATTGGATGTTCTCGGACATGAAAATTAATGAGTTGAACAATAGACAATCTCATTTCTCTTTCCAACTGTGCGGAAATTAAATGTCAAATACAACCACTTGTTCTTCATTTCCACTTCTCTGTAGCATACTTTTCCTTATCAGGTTCCTTAAGTGAAACAGGAGAGGGGACAAAAACAACCTGACTTTTAAGAGACCAGCAGCACATTTAAAATGCTAGAGCATTTTAAACTGTGAAACTCAAAGAGTGCTTTTTGAGTAATGAGAAAAGTTTCTGTGTAGGGCAAATCTCCCTCGTGCAAAGCCATCTCCCATGAGTATTTTAAAATAAAAATGTAGTGGCTGTGTTTTCAGAGAGTTCAAGGTAGCAGTTGTGTGCCAAAGTTCCAGGTATGTGTTAAAGGAGTAAGTTGTCTCCTACAGAATATACATCTAAATGTGGGCAGTACATTTGCCTCCTTGTTATAGAACTTCTTTGCTTATTTCCACATGAAGTATGTTTAAAATGCTTTGAAACTGAACAGAAGTGGAAAGCACAGCAAAAGGAAAATTAGTTCATAGAAGAGTGAATGAAGCAATTAGCAGGAGGTCAAAGCAGCAGAGGCAGACTGGTGACTTCATAGTTCAGTTCTAACCAAGCTTTGGCTGAGGTTGTTCTGGTTCAGTTCTGGATCAAGCCCAACACAGCTTAGAAATGATGATGTACACTCAGTGGTTCTGAGGCATTACTTGGTTCATTCCCCTGATCCAACTCAAATGTTATTTACAAACTCTTCTTTCCCAGCAGACAACAGAAAACTTTTAGTGTGGATGTTGGTGTTTCTCTGTCCTGCTGCATCTGCACCTCGGCAGCTTCCAGGTCCTTCCACAGCAGGGCAAGGAGTTGAGTCTGCTTCCTCACCCCAAAATTAAACCAGGCTTGGCTGTAAAACCTTGGCAACCCTCCCTTGTAGCTCAAAGGACAGCCTGTGTAAGGGAGGGCCAGTGAGGACACCTTTCAACACAGCTAGCCATCTCCCTATACCTCCAGCCAGGAATTTGGAGGATCCCTGCACAAGTGCTATCTGCACTGGAAACAGGCCACTGTCTCCTACTCCAGCCTCTCATGGAGCAGTATCCAAATGTTTGTGGTGGGATCTCCAGGAAGGGATGGACCTGGAAAGCCAGGCAGCATTCATGGATCACGACATCCAGCTGCTGGACAAGCTGTGAATGGACTCTGCCAAGCACAGGTGGAACGGTCACATCCTGGATTATATTAACACCATTCTAATTGTGAATGTTGGGGGCTGGATGAGATGACAAAGAGGAAGGGAAACCGACCTGCTACCATTTAGTTCAAGCTAATTTCTCCAATTGTGGCAAGCAGAGCACTGGCACGCAGCCTGGCATAGCAGTGGTTGCTGCTGCTGCTGCCAAAGGCACTGAGGTCCTGCCTTGTCTTCTGCAATTGCTGCTGCTGCGCTCTCCCTGAGCTACTCCCAAGGATGGTGCTGGCAGAGCCAGCTCCAAGTGACCCTCCTGGGCTGCCCCAAATTCCTTACTCCTACCCACATCTTCAGGCAACAGCCTGTTAGGTGGATTGGCTTGATGTTCCATGGCATTTCATTAAAAAGAAAAAGACAAAGGCAGGAAACATCAAAGTAGGAAATACCAAAACCCAGCACTGGTGGCAGCACATTAAAATACACAGATACCAACGAGAATTTCAAGCTGATGGCTTAATTCTTATTTACTTGAAATTGCATGCTAAGAGCTGCTGGAAATGAGATGATTCCACTTGTTTAATGTGAATTCACATAGTACTTCACTAAATTTGTAATACTGGGATAGCCTTTATTTTTCATCCACCAATGGCTCCATTTGGGCCTTCAATTGGGAAGCTGTAGTGCAGCCCTGGCTTCATTAGGCCTAGCAGAGGGTCCCTCATCCCTTTGAGAAGTTATCTGTGGCAAGCTCCTCCACTGGAATACAAATGTCAGGTAAAAAATATACAAATGTGATTTGGGTACGAATACAAACCAAAATTTGGCTTGAGAATGAACTCAGGAAAGAAGACTGTGTGCATGGACTAGGAGGACTGTGTATGTATGCTGCTGGAAATCAGCAATATGGTTTATTCCTCCTGATTTTGACAGATTGGAAAATCAGAACAGCCCAAGAAGAAGGAGGATTCTTCTGGCTGAGATAAAAGAGTTTACAATCTATTTCAGCAGACACAGCAGAAATGACACCTGAGTCTTCATGGCAGCTCAGGTGTGAAAAGCCCTGCAGCAGCAGGGTTGGAGGATGATGCTGAGCAAGTGTTTTCTCCAAAGGACTCCCGGGACTGGAGAGATGAATAGCTTTCCTGATGAATTGATCCATGACAAGACAATACCTTCCATGGAGAACTCTCTTCATCATTCTAGCAGTGAGCATTGTCCTCTCTGCATCAAATTACCAAATGCTAATTTGCTAATCTGCAAACTGGTCTGGGGCTGATGACAAGTTTCTGCCTGATGCTGGGTCCCACTGGTGAGAAGATGACAGTCCTTCTGACCCATCTCTGGTCTTCCACCTGGAAGAGTGTCTCAGCAAGCTCAGGCAGAGGTCCTGGATGATGTCTCCTTCTTAGAAACATATTTCAAACTGTGATAGAACAGGAGTATTATAGCAGGTAAGAGATAACCATTGGGCAAGTCATTATTTCCTGTCCTTCCAGGCTATTTGCATGTGAATGCAAGGAAAGGCAAGTGGTCATTGTCAATGGGGAGTGTGCATCAGAAGGGCCTGAATGAAAGACTTAGTACCACTCATTACTAGTAAGGTCCAGCCTGTCATCCATCTTGTGTGCTTGGGACCTGTTTTGCAGTCCCAGGAAAGGATGATAAGTACCTGAAGGTGTTTTTGAATGTGCAGGTCCATTGCAAGGACCTAAGTAAGAGAAAGAAGGAAAGGCAGGAAGTGGTGGTCAAAAGCCAGTCCAGGGCAGCACTTCTTGTGAGCAAGCTGGAATATTTTCCAACTGTAACTTAATTTGGTGCTGCATGTAAACCCATATCCTGTCTGTGCTATATGTGAATAAAAGGAGCTCTGACCCTTTTTATTTCAACATATGCAATATAATAACTAGTTTAAATAATGCAAATAATTTCTAAAAATAATTAGTATATCAATATATTTGTTCTGCAAAACACTGCAGAAAGCTTTCTGTCAAAAATTTTCCTCTAAAAAATACATGCATGATCGTTATGCTAGAATAGTGCAGCAGCTCCAGAGATCCCACTTTGAGTCTGAAGATAATTTCTACTGCACGTGGAACTTGCTTTCTCAACTCCTACTGAAGGGTAGCAGAGAGGGTTTTTGTGACAATGCGAGGAAAACATGTGGAAATGCTTCATTAATTTTATCTGAACCACATGTTTATTAAAGACATACCAAAGGAGCAGAGGAGTATTTGAGAATGCATATGCCTTGAGTTTGCTCATGATTTAGGTTTGTAATTCTGCCAGGTGTTTCAGAGTGTAAAATGTTTAGCATTTAGAAACTGACAACTGTGTTTTTCACCAGGTTTTTAAGGAAAGGAGATTGAAGTGCTTGGTATGGGTACATATATTTACATACCTTTATATTGCTTTTTCTGGAGGGGTTGTCTACTTTGATCTTATCTTGGGGTGATTTTATGATGATACTCTACTCATTAATCATCTGCTCCATGCCCAGAAATGGTTGCTGTAGCTTTAGGGGGCAAAGGTTGAGCCTTGGAGCTCTGGCACTTGTTTTTTGAAAGCCTCACTCCTGGATGTGCTGGGTGTAGTGGGGACCAGCGTTGCTTTGTTGCTTAGCTAGCTTGTTTTTTTGTTAGCTCAGGCAAGAAGTTGTTTTGTTGTTTTTTTTTTTTTTTCCATTTCCTGGACTTTGGAGGCTGCGACAGCAATCCTTTGGTGGCCTTTGATTTTTTCCTTGAACTGTTTGGTTTGATTTTGGTTCAAGATCAGAAATTGATGAGAGAAGCGTTGGCCACAGACTGGTGGAGACCCGAGAAGCTGCTCTACCCAGCCTGACCTTGGAAAAGCTGACCAAGCCAAAAAAGGACCCTAAATCCAGCAGCTTCCTCTGCTGTGAAGAAGAGACCAACAACAGAGATTCACCAGGTTCCCATCTGTTTTTCTCTGAGCTGCTCCATGAACATTTTCCTTCCCCTAGACAAAAGCTGGTGCCATTTTGTTCTTCCCTGCCATGTGGCCAGCTGTTATTTTTCTCTTCCCTGGCAGTTTTGGTTTTCTTTTGTTGTGGGGGGTGTGTGTGTGTGGGTGTGTGTGTGTGTGTGTTTGTATGTGTGGAGTAAAGTTCTGACAATTCACTATCTAGCATTTATTCTTTTTTTCCCCCCATGCTGTGTTGGCACTTTGTCAATAAATGAGTAGGTTTATTTTACTTTAATCCACTAATACTCATTTCTTATCTGTGGGAAGGGATTACTGAAACCCTTTTCTTTAGAGAAAACACTCATCCCAGAGCATTTTCTTCTAAATATGTTTCTAAACCAAGAAAGATCTATGTCTAGAAGTCTCAAAAATAATCCTTTCTGACAAGTTTTGTAGAAGCCAGGCTGAGAACAGAGTGACTTTCCTACAGCCTCAATCCATAGAACTTCCACTGAGCAGCTTAACTACAGGATGCAGCCCTAGGAAAGCAGCCTTCCTTGTGAGTCCTCCTCTTGTCAAACTCACTTGTCCCTGACTGAAGTTGCAGGAGATATTACACGTGGTGTGTAATAATTTAATGGGGCAGACTGGACTTGTGAGAGCTTCAAGCAAAATTCAAGCAAACTCATTGTTGAGCCAAGGGGCAGGAGAGAGAGAAACACTCAATGCTGGTTACATCCCACAGGGAATGCCTCATCAACACTGCTGGATTAAACAAGGTCAGGCTTTACTCTCCATAGACTGCACGCAGCATTCATGTCCTGGCCTAGTAAAGGAAAGAACTTTCTGAAGTAGCAAACTGTGGAGAATTCTAGGAGGATGGGAAAGCCTGGGGATATTTTACTGCTTCATTCCAGGTGTGTTGTGGGTGCCTTAGCTGGTCCAGCTCCAATGGGCACTCACTTTGGAAGTGGAAAAGTGTTTTCTTCGAGCGTGGAGAATCTCATATGCCCTTGATGGCTGGATGTCTCAGAACACAACATGTAGACATGTATTTACTGAACAAAGAGTATTTCTTCAAAAGTTTTGCTAAGCAGAAACAGGAAAACACAACAGTTTGAGAAGTATTACTAGATGCTCTAGAACTTAGGCTACATTTTGATTGGCTTTCCTAGGAACCCTGTGTAGCTTTTACCATTGCTTTTATTCTTTTATCTATTATGCATGAGTATACATGTCTATTTTTTTCTTATACAATTTTTAGCTTATTAATATATTTCTCTAATGTGTTCTTTCTGTTCCTTGTCGGCTTATTGCACATCTCCCAGAGTCCTCTGTAGAGTTTTCCATAGGCTTTAATCAGTTTCCCCAATGCATTGGTGGGGGTTCCCCTCCTTAACGTTTGCTGCTGCAGTGTGTCAGCTCCTGTGCTCACTAGGGTGACCCAGTCCTTGGCTGATTTTAAGGCAAACATTGCTACTTCTGTGATTTCCCAACACCCCAGGTCTTTCTCTCCCATTTACACCTCTCTGACATGGCAATGTGTTGGGGAATAAGGAATTTACAATTTAAAATTGTAAAGTGGTATGTTTTATTTCCAGCTGGGACGCATGGGGGATATTTCCACCGTACATGTGTACCTGGTCAAGACAGGTATCAGGTTTAAATACAAGCAGATCCCACAAACCCACACCTCCCTGCCCACCCATCCCTGCCCCTTCCCTGCCTCCTTGTGATTCGTATTATAATTAATTTTCTGCGGTGCCACACCTCCTGGTGATTGTGGGCAGGGATCTTCTGATGAGGTCAAGACGTCTTCCTCAGGTGCTTGCTGTTTGACCCCATCTCTGGGCAAGTGCAGTGGAGGTTTGGCTAGTTCCCAGGTCAGCTTGTCCTGGCCAAAACCAGGAGCCTGGTTCTTGCTGGTTTCTCAATCCTCAGGTTCTGCTTTATCGATTAATCACAATACCTAAGTTGTGCTTTACTGAGTTTTCATAATATTCTACTTATCTTTATGGCCTTTACCTATTGACTAAATTCTTTATGTGTTTCATTAATGAGAGAGCCTCTGCTCCCCAATGCCTCTTCCTATGCTTCTCCCTTACTACAGACTATATTAGATGGCTAGGTATGATTACCTTTCCTTCTGGAGTGTAGGCTCACCCTTCTTCATTGTATGTCTCTTTCAGATCTGTGATTAACTTCAGATCTTTGTTATAATTTGGCTTACCTTCAAGGGAAATTTTTCTATCTAGAATAAAAGCTCCTTCCATTTTTACCTTTCTTCTGGCTGCTTCTTTTGCCTCTCTGTCTGCCAACTCGTTTTCTTTTTCTAATTCCAAATTTGCTTTCTGATGCATTTTGATGTGCATGATTGCTATTTTCTTTGGGAGCTGTACTGCCTCTAACAACTTCAGAATTTTTTCTGCATGTCTAATGTTTTTCCCTTGGGAGTCCAATAGTCCCCTTTCTTTCCAGATTGCCCCGTGGGCATGCACAACTCCAAAGGCATAATTTGAATCCATATATATGTTCATGTTCTTACCTTGGGCCAATTCCAAGGCACGGGTCAAGGCAATAATCTCCACTTTCTGCAGAGATATTGATGGGCAATGGCTTTGACTCTATCATCTCATTGCAGGTCGTGATGGAATATCCTGCATGCCTTCTGCAATATTTAAGACATAGCTGCTTCTGTCTGTGAACCAGTTCTTTGCATTTTCCATAGCAGCATCCTTCAGATCCAGGTGACTTGAGTACATTGCTTCAATGGTTTCCAAACAATCATGATGCACTGGCTCCCTGTGTTTCCATAAGGAAAGAAGCTGGATTGACAATGTTAGTGACCACAATCTCTACATTATCCTGTTCTACCATAAGGGCTTGGTACTTCAGGAATCTCTGTGGGGAAAGCCAGTGCCTGCCTTTCACCTCTAATACAGCAGACACTGTACGGGACACTAGCACAGTAATTTTCAGTCCCAAGGTGAATTTTTGTGCTTCTTGGATGTTTAACACCATGGCTGCTACTGCATGCAAGCATCCTGGCCATCTTATTACAGTAATGTCCAATTGTTAAGAAATGTAGGTAACTGCTTGACAGTTACCTACTGGACTGAAATCTTGTGCCAATATTCCTAGGGCTATCCCTGTTTCTCATTAGAAAACAAAAAGAAGGACTTACTCATGTCAGGGAGTCCCAGGGCTGGAGCTGATATCAGGCCCTTTGTCAACTGTTCAAAGGCCTGTGTGGCTTGTTTATCCCATTGAAGTTGCTTCTGTTGATTAATGCATACCGGGACTTAACCAGTATTCCATAATTATAGATCGAGAGGCAACACCACCTGGTCATCCCGAGAAAAGTTCTCAGCTCTTGTACAGTCTGTGGCTTTGGTGTCTGGTATAAAGCCTGCTCCTGAGCTTGTCCCAAGGTCCTTTGCCCAGCACTAATCTCATAGCCCACGTAGATGATTTCTTGCCACATTGTCTGGGCTTTCTTGTCAGACGCTCAGTACCCTTGGAGTCCTAAGAAGTTTAAGAGACTCACTGTCCAAGCCATGCAAGTGTCTCCTGTTCCATGGCAGTCAGGATGTCCTCTAGGTATTTTAGCGGTCTTCCCTTCCCAAGTGGGGTTTCCCAAGACTCAAGATCCTTGGCAAGTTGAATGCCAGATATGGTGGGGGAATTTTTGCATCCCTGAGGCAGCATAGTCCAGGTGAGTTGGGTCCTTCATCCACTTTTAGGATTTTCCCATTAAAAGGCAAATATCTTTTGTCTGGCTTCATGGAGAGGGAGACGTAAAAAAATGCATCATTTAAATCTAAAACAGTAAACCAAGTTAGTTCTGGTGTTAATATTGTTAACAAAGTACATGGATTTGCTGCTTCAGGATATAAATCCTCTACTATTTTATTGGCAGCTCTCAAAGCCTGGACCACTCTACACATCCCATCACGTTTCTCCCACCAGTAATATGGGAGTGTTGAAATCAAATTCACATTCTCTTAACAAGCCCCATTGCAAAAACTTTTCTATTACCGGCTGGATTCCTTCCCTATCTTCTTTCTTTACGGGATATTGTTTTATCCTTACCAGTCAATACCTCTCTTTAAGCTTTACCTCTGCCAGTGATGCACTTTTAGCTCTTTCTGGCTTCTCAGTGGCCCACACTTCAGGGTACACTTGGGCTGTGATTCTTCACCGATTTCTCCTTCTGTGGGAACATCAACTAAAAGTAAATGGGAAATGGGTTGGGCAAACCTCGGGGGACCAAATGACTCTTTCCACAGATTAAGTTCACTATTTCACATCCAGCATGAGCTAAGTTCTGACAATAATGTTGTGACCCTTCAGGGGTACCCCTGGGGCATACAGGCTTTTTCCTATTAGATATGCAATACCACTTCATTCTACACTGCTTACACCAGAGGAGAAGCCAGGCTGAATGCCACCCCAATCCCCAGTGAAAGATTGTCAGCCTACACACAAAACATCTGTTGTCCCTGTATACTGGGATTTCTCAGTTCTCTTTCAACTGGGGTTGCTCAGTATATTCCTCCTAGGTTCATCCGATTCTCTGTTCTGTCCTCTCATCTTACAACGGTTCACTGCTCCCCATCATTTAGAAACTCATTCAATTCGAGCTGAAACCATCTCCCAAGTGCCTCCTTAGTTGCTCGGGCTCTTAAGGCTTGAGCTCGAGCCTCAGCCACTTTTGGCAACTCAGAAAGCTACAGACCGGTTGTAATTATATCTTTTGACACAAGAGGCCAGTATTACCCCAGAAAAGAATACAAACTCCAACCCACCAATCTTTTACCAAACAAGAAGCTCCAAAAAGAAACTTAATTACTCAAAACCAAATTTTCCACCAGCAAAGATTAAAGCGTAAATTTAAACCACCATATATTCCGCCACCTATTAGCATGAGCACAATTTACACAAGATATTTGTGGCAGTAGGAATTTATAGCAGCAAGATCACAGAAAATGCCGATAACAGCTTGGGTTCTGCTCGAGCTAACGCCAAGCTCACCAGCAGCCACCCCGCGCAACCAGCAGAAAACCGCTCATCCATCCCTGCCCCTTCTCTGCCTCCTTTGGTGCCACATCTCCTGGTGATCATGGGCAGGGATCTTCTGATGAAGTCAAGACATCTTCCTCAGGTGCTTGTTGTTTGACCCCATCTCTCTGCAGGAGCAGTGGCATTTTGGTTTGTTCCCAGTTTGTCCTGGCCAGAACCAGGAGCCTGGTTCTTGCTGGTTTCTCAATCCTCAGGTTCTGCTTTATCGATTCTTCAACCTCAGTTCTGCTTTACTGAGTTTTCATAATATACTACTTATCTTTATGGCCTTTACCTAGCAACTAAATTCTTTATTTGTTTCATTACAAGTTGTTTCTACCTAACAAGTTGTGTTCTCTATGTTCTTTTACAAGTAGTTTCTCTGCTTTTACAAAATTGCTAAATAAGCTATGTGTTTCTGTCTTCCCCTCTACCTACCTAAGCACATTATATGCTTCTAAAATTCTGAATTATCATATGCATATATGTTTCCCATATCAGCAGAGCTGATCCGTTGCCTTCTTTTTAGTGCTCCTGTGATCTCTGCTACATGATACTGTCACACTGGTGCCAAAACTTCTGACTTTCCTCTCTTACCCTTGGAGTTCATCTCAGCAACACCAGCTGTCTCTCTCCTTGCATCTTTACCTTGTGTTTGTCCTTTCATGTCACTGGAAACTTCAAGAAAAATCCACATTAGAAATTCACTACTTTCTTTCCCATCTCCAAAACTTCAGAGGAGGTTTAATCTCTGACTTGCAGGTCAGAGTTCCTGTCTGGCTGTTGAAAGCCTCCTGGATCTCCAACAATGTGCTCTGCTCTGTCCCTCTCTCACATATTGTTCCTTCCTCCATCTTTCCTATATGGCCCTATATTTCTTCCTCCTTCTTCTAAGCTACTACACTAACTAGACTTTCTAACCCCTTGCCCTGGCCCCTTCTAGTTCTCATTCCTCCTCTTTCTTGAGAAAATTGAACATATAATAGTTTCTGGTTTGCTATAAAACCACCCCTTGCACTTGACCTCTCCATTCAAATGTCACCTCATCTCTCAGTTGACCTGTGCACTGCTGGGGACATCACTTTTATGCCTTCTTTCTTCATCCTCTCCTTTCTCTAGCCCTATGGCATCTCTTTTTGTCCTGGTTTTCAGCTGTCATTCAGTGTTTGATAGCCTTCCACTCCATCCCCTTTGACCACTTCCACCAGTCAATCATCCCTTAATTTCTTCTGTCCTGGCTGTGTTTCTCTTACCCTGTTTCTTCCTGCACACCTCTGGAGTGTAAGCATGGGGTCTTTCTGTCTCTCACTTGCCCTTTTTCACTCCTCCTTTTCTGGTCAGGTTGTTCATCAGTGAGATCTGGCTTGCCATTGATGCTAATTGCTTGTCAGATAATGATTTTACTGACACATCGCTTTTCTTATTCCTTCCCCTTTTTGGAGACAATAAGTTGTCAATAGGAGTCATGCTAAAGTTGAGGTGTTTGGGTCTCATATATTCTGTGTCTTGGCAACTGTGGTTTTTTGGCTTGTCAACAGCTTAGTGGCTTGAATGAAACTATGTTCATACAGCATTTTAAATGGTGTCTCCATCCTGGGTGTAGTTTCCAGTCACTGCCAAATAAAATATTTGTTATTTCACAGAATCACAGCATTGTTTGCTTGGAAGGAACTTTAGAGATCATCTCCTTTCAACCCTCTGCCATCAGCAGGGGCACCTTCCAGCAGACCAGGTTGCTCAGAGCTCCACCCAACCTGGTCTTGATCACCTCCAGGGATGGGGCATCCCCAACTTCTCTGGGCAACCTGTTCCAGTGCCTACCCACACTCACAGTGAAGATTTTTTTTCTAATATCCAATCTAACCCTGCCCTCTGTAAGTTTGAAGAAATTTCTCCTTGTTCAGTCACTCCATGCCTTTGTCCCTGGAGCCTGCTCTTCCCCAGGCTGAACAACCCCAACTCTCACACCCTGTCCTTGTAGGAGAGGTGCTCCAGCATGCTGCATTTAATGTAAATTTGAATTTAATGTTTTTATTCTCTCACTTTTTACCAAGCTGATGATAATCAGCTTTCTCTTGTTATACTCAAAGGACGGAGTTAGTGCTGACACCTAGCAGGACAGCTGCTGCAAAAAAATAATAACCCAGATTTATTGTGTTATGTACCTAAATATATTGGCACATGTATAAACAAGAGACAAGGAGCTACTGGAGATGTTCCAGCAGAGGTTACAAAGATGATTAAGGACCTGGAGTGTCTGTCTTATGAGGAGAGACTGTGGGAGCTGAGCTTGTTTACTCTGGAGAAGACTTAGAGGGAATCTCATCAATACAGACAAATATCTCTGTGCCAAGAGGGGGGTGCCAGACTCTCTTCAATGGCTCCCAGTGACAGGACAAGGAAATGGCCACAAACTAAACCACAAGAAGTTCCAGCTTAACATGAAGATCTTTACTCTGAGGGTAGCAGAGCACTGGAACAGGCTGCTCAAGGTGGTCATGGAGTCTCCCTCTCTGGAGAAATTCCAAACCCACCTGGATGTGTTCCTTTGTCACCTGCTCTAGGTGACCCTGCCTTGATGGAGTGGTTGAACTGGGTGATCTACAGAGGTCCCTTCCAAACCCTAACAATTCGGTAATATATGTAGAAATTTACAGATACACAAAGATATAAATGACAGATACATAGATAAAAAGAAATATATAGCTATCTTCCCCATATATAGATACATGTATATATAATATATATATGCTCTCTGTATGAATATATATTTAACACCATATACAAGAAATTATCTCTGTGTATAATGGGGACATATATTTATAAAGGGCTGTATATGTATACATATATTTATGTATATGTGTATATATATACATATATGGATATAAGCATATATAGCCAAGTTTCCTGAAAAGAGGTAGTAGCCCGGTGAGGGTTGACCCTTTTGTAGCCTTAAGCCACATCAGAGGAGGTTCACGTTGGACTTCAGGAAGTTTCTTCACAGAAGGGGTGATTAGACAGTGGAATGAGCTGCCCACAGAGGTGATGGAGTCACTGTCCCTGGAATTGTTTAAGGAAAGACTAGACGTGCCCTAGTCCAGCTGACATTATATATACTACATATATATATATTTATATATACTTATGTGGATGGGTGGATGGCCCTATGGACAAATTCCCACGCTTCCACCCACAGCACCAGTTTTAACCCCGCCTCTCGAAGCTCCTCTTCCCGGCCTTCCTCCTCCTTCTGTGTCTCCTCCTCCTCCGCAGCGCGGCCGGGCAGGCGAACGGCGGGGGGCGTTCTGTCCCTGCGCGGCCGCCGTACCGCCCGCTGGGGCAGGTGGCGGTCGCCATAGGGACACGGCCTAGGCTGGGGGCGGCCTTGCTCGGCCCTGGCGGCGGGCGGGGCGCGGGGCGGTGGCGAGGGACAGTTCGGGCCGGCGGGGATGAGCCATGGCTTCCGTGAAGGTGGCCGTGCGAGTGCGGCCAATGAACCGCAGGTGAGTGTGGGGCCGCCCCGGCCTTCCTCGCTCCGTAAGGGGTGCGAGGAGCGCCGTGTCCCGGCTCTGCGGGCGGTGACAGCCGCTGCGGAGGCGGAGCTCTGCCGGGAGTTCAGGGGCTCCCGGCGCTCGGCTGAGCCGCTCTGCCCAGCAGGAGCGACTGCTGGGAGCGCTTCTCCTCCCCGGAGGTTGGGAAGTGGCTCCCCGGTGAAGCGGAGAGGAGCGGGTCTTTGCGTGGGAAGTTCGCTCTGTCATGGTCTGAAACATTGCTTTGGTCCTTCTGTAATGACGGAAAAGTTACTCTGGTGAAGATAGAAAACTTTTTGAGAGGAGCGACTTGCCAAGGATGTACAGTCAGGCTTCTAAATGTGAAATAAACGTACTTTATCTGGAAACAGCAGCCTTTTCTACCTGTTTGAGAGAGAGACGTTGTCTAGTTCATTTGGAGCCATTATGGTTAAAGGTTATCAGCTTATTCTCAAAATATGTGTATCTATCTGTCTATCTAGGGGTATATATATATAAACCAGGCAGTCTGCTGCATTCACTGTATAGGCAGTAGTTCATCACCCGCTTCCTGAGATGTGTCAGTGTAATAAACACCATTTTCTTTCATGAAATATGTGCATAATATGCACGACAGAGTTAATGGTCTAATTTAAGATTATCAGATTCTACTGCCAATGCTCTTCCTCTTCCCTTGTTCTGAAGTGATGTAGCCAGTTCTAAAGAAAAGTGGTTTAAGGCACAGACTCCTCCTGTTCTCTCACTTGATCTGATTCAGGTGTTTAAAACACACAATTTGCCACATTCTGAAAGCTGCTCAATATCTTGTTTTCAGTGAGGGAAAGACAAACCTTAGGAAAATAGAGCTGATGAAGGTAGGAAGGGGAAATCATTGCAGGTTGGTTTTTAATAATTTAGGTGGATGGAGCAGAGTGGCTGGAGGTCTGGGTTGGTGAATAATCTTGTCACACCCTCTTGTTTCCCCCTGCCCTCCTCACCATATGGTTCTTAAAAATCTTTAAGTTATTCTATATATACACTCCACTTTTCCTTCCAGAATCTCTGACAACAGTTATCATACGTCTTCAGGGTATAGCACGGAGAAGTTTTGCAGGAGACCTGTACCTGTAATCTACTAAGAGACAAGAGAGGCACAGAAATAGAAAGCACAGGGCAGAAGAGAAGGCTGGTGATTGTGATAGGCAGGGGAAACACAGACCTGTAACCTGTGAGTGGAAGTTTGCAAGTGTTGTGGTAAGGGAATATCAAAGACTGTGGATCTGATGTCTCTGCTGCCTGTGGGAGGGTAACTTCGATGGGACTGGATCTGGGCATACCAAGAAAATGATGAAAATGGCTTGTGATACAATGGAGAAGGGCAAACTTAAGAGCAGGACAGACAGAGGCCTGGTGCGATCCAAGGGGCAAGCTGAGAAAATGGCATTTGTCACAGCTGTGTGGCAACAAGCAGGTTTACTCTGAAAACTGGTGTCTGATCATGCAAACTGTGAAGAGCCTACCAGTTTAAGTTGCTAAAACTTTGGAGTTTATGGGATGATGTTAGATGTTTATGAAACATTATAAGGAAGCTGGATTTAGTGCCCTGGGATGTTGCTTTTAAGTACTGATTTTTTTCAGAGGCACTATTGGTGTTTGGTGTGGGACCCAGTACTGGGGTCACTGGTGTTCCTTGCTATCAGTCACTGCTGGACTCATGCTGTGTTTTGTGAAACTGAAATCCTACACCTGAGAGGATCCAGTAGCTTTTCCTATTGCAACAGGAAAGGCATGTTGAACTGTGAGCCAGGATCAGTAATCATATTTTTCTTAGTGGTTTCTCAGAATTGTTGGAGTTGGAAGTGGCTCCTGGAGATCATCTAGTCCACCCCCCCGCCAAGGCAGGGGCACCTTGGCAAGTGTTCCTTTGCACGTGTCTTCTCTCAGCTGTCTCCCTTTGCCTTTTTGGGTCCCTGGGGAGTTTTACAGAGGGAAGGCCTTTCTGCCCCTTCAAAAGAACTTTACAAGCAGGTGTTCATTCTCCAGCACTTAATTTCAAAATCCTTGACATGATGCTGTATGTAGTTAAATTTGCTTTGGTTTGTTTGAAGTTTAATAATATAATGCAGCTTATTTAATGAGTCATTTTTAATTAGAGAAGACACACAGTTGATGAATGGTTATAGGAAGACTCCTGCATTATGGAGCAGTTGCACCATGTGGTGTCATAGCACTGATAATTGTGTACTAAGTCATGAACATGGATTTTGGAATGAAACGTGATGGGGAGAGGGTTGTTTAAGGATTACTCGCTGTTACATTGCTTAGCTAACAAACTTTTTTGTTTTTCTTCCTCTGTGATTTATTTTCAGTCTTTGTTTTCTCTGACTTGACCTGGAAAGAATTTGTTCATTTCAGTGGTGACATTAAAGTCCTTAACCATTCTTCTTGGAGTAATAGCCCAAACTGTGTTACACAGATGTTACACTGAAATCATTAAACTCTATCTCTGCATAATGTATTAAAAGTATTTCTAATGGCTTTACAGTTCCTGCTTTGAAACCAGTTGTAGCATGAGCTTAGGAAGTTCAGTTACTTGGTGAATCTCTGTCTGTCATTTAGTTTCTGTCATTCAACACTGAATTGCCATGACAGCCTTTAAGTCTGTGCTTATAGCTGTAAGTTTCTGTAAAGGCAGCAAAAAACCTGCCAGCTGGCTGAAGCTTGGTTTTTGTCATCAGATAGAAACCGGCAGGAAAGTGAGCTTGGGTGTTCTATGTATTTTGCTTTGGCAAGGTAATGGATTTGGACACCATGATTTCTAAAGTTCATTTTCCAGCACAGTCAGTAGAAGCATTCCTAAGATGGGATTGTTGAGAAGTGTGATCAGATTGGAGGCACTATTTGCTCACATACTGAACAGATGACTTTGGGTGACTGGTTACTAGTTGCTGTCTTCTGCATAGTGTGATACCTGGGATCCTGGTAAGCCTCACCTGATTTTGGCTTTGTTTTGTATTATGCATAGTGTCTGCACAGTTCAAATAAATGCACTGCTCTATGCTCATCTGTTCAGTGTCTTTAAAAAAGAGGGAGTAGTATTTTTCTTGCTTCCATTTAATAGTTCTTCTTTATGTAAACTAGAGTTCAATTAGTGTTCCAGGAAGCCATTTTTGTTAGTGTCTTGGTTTGAGACAATTTAAAGAAGAACATGCTGGAATGCGTTATCTCCTGCATGATTCCAATACTCCCTTTCCACCAATACAAAATTAATACCAATAGCGGAGAGTTTAAAAAAACCACGGTTTATTAACAAAGAGGATGCCAACAGGTAGGAAAAAAGTAAATAACTGCTAGATATCAAAACTGCTAGACCTCACCACCCCACTGGAACAAAGAGACATGGCGTCAGGAAAGGCAGGAACTTAGTGGCACAGCTCCAGCAGTAGAGGAAGGCTCTTCCTATCTTCCCTCGGCAAGGCAGAGGATGGTGGGCACGGCAGGCGAGCCAGCTGGGCTGGCAGCACTCGGCGTCCTTCTCCTTCCCAGCTGGACGCGGTCAGTGGCAGCTTTGGGCTGGAGTCGCTCTTAATGCGAGACGCCTCCGGCTCTTGGGTAGGAAGCTGCGGAATTCGCCCTCAAGGCAGCCTAAAGATCGCCACGGCGGCTGTTCCATGCCGAGAAAAAAGGGGGGGGTGGAAGGAAAGAAAAAAAACCTGTGCCTGTGTGAAGATCGAATCACCGTGAAGCAAACACCAGCCATACAGAGCCGCGATCCGAACCTCGGCGGGCAGCTTTTATAAAACGCCTGCTCCAAAAGCCAACTTAGTGCCTCCCCCAAACGTTCCCGGCTGCAGGGCCTTAAAGGTACAGGAACAATTTTTAGGCTCAGATGATTGCGGGATACATTATGACACACCCCAAGACAGTCAGTTAAATAAAGCCATCTAAAATATGCCAAATAGGAAAAAATGTTTTGATGCTTAGTAAAGAGAAATATCAACTTGATTCTTCCGAATATTGCCGCTTATTCTTGAGGCTCTCAATTTCTTGCACCTGATAGCTCTGCTCTGTTTGGCTTTTAATTCATGAATTAATAGAGGGATGCAAACTTTTTCAGATTTTTAACCCTTTTCATATCTTTCTTGTATTTGCACCAACTAATTATTGTATTTAACTGGTGGAACAAACTAAACGAAGGTCATGTGCTGTCCTTACCTGTAAAGATGCAGCTGACATCAGAACACAGGGTCTGCACTGCAGTAAGTTATTTGTGGTTATCCAGTGTTCTCAGGATTTTTAGAATTTCATTTAAATGAGTTACCTAGACTTTTTCATGGCTCTCACTGCCAATATAATGAAATAGAAATTCTAATTTGATTTCATATTTAAATGATCAGGTTTTTTTTCTCCTGCATGCACACTTTCTTGGATTTGCTCTCCAAACATTAGTGATCAATGGGGACGGCAGAAGTACCTGTCAGACACTGTAGTGCTCTATGTGGTTATACAGCCGTTCACAATTATAGCATGAAAATTAAAAGCTTTTCTACTTGATAGGGGGGAGACAGAGAAAATAAGTTCTATTGCTTAGAGACTGCTTTTGTGTGACTCTTTGTTTGGGATTTGTTTGGGTTAAGATGTGATACTTTAATCCACAAATACAGTCTGTGTGATTATTCATTAGATGTAAGGTTGGCCCTCTTGGATAACTTCTTGGTTATGCCTGTAAGTCTAAGGCACTCCTCTGCATGCAGAGCTGGAGGCAGAGTACCTTGGGAAATTTAGACCAATATCTTCAAAAATAACTGCTTGCACAATCCAGGCTGTAGTATCAATAGCAGAGTTTTCAGCAGAGCAATGGAAGGGACAGAGATATAAAAGAAGCTGTTTTGTTTTACAAGGAACCTGTGACTGGGGTGTGTTTGTAGCAGGAAAAAGAAATGAATTGGTAAACAGTGAAGAGCCAGCTGAATTCTTAATTTCCATTCTAAATGTTTACAAGTGATTTAGGTAGGAACTTACTGGGAGTATGAAATTTATTATTTAATATCCATGCTTTTAGAATTGAGAAGAGAAGCAAAAAACATGCATGGAATATGTATTATAAGATTGTCAATGCAGAGAAGAGGGAATGAATTGGTGTCTCATAAATTACAAGTTTAAAATACGAGTTACTGTATATATTTCATTTTCTCAAGTTTCTGTGTACATTTTTAATTTTCATAAGCTTATTAAGAGAGAGTGTTTTGACAAAGTGTGTGTAACCTCAATGTATTACAGGTGAAGTGGGGAATGATGGAGTGATTAGGAGGAAAGACACTCATAGCTAAATATCATATCTGTCTCTGAAGTACATAGGGAAATTTTTACTGCCTCTCTTTCCAAACACTGATTGCTGGTTGTTGCTCTTAAGAGGTGTCCAGAGTGATCTCAGATATATAATTCAGAGTTTAAGTGTGGTCAAGTGTTGCCATACTGTCACATTCTGAGCTACTGTACCGATGAGGATAAGCCATTTATCAGCAAGCTGAGTTTGCTATTTCCCATAGTAACTGTTGGAACTTCCAAATTAATAATGGTGTTTGTGATTTTATTTATAATCATGTGCAATTTCTCTACTATAAAAATAAGTTGAAAGATCCTTAAGCATAGGGTGAGGCTCTGGTGTGCCTGGGGTGAATGTATATGTATCTTGCGTCTGCTTTTCTTTGTGGTTGAGTTTGAATCCAGTAAAAATTTGATTTGATGCTGGGTTGGCAAGGTGAGCCAACTGTTCTGAATGTGACTTTTTTACCTTGCCACATTTTGTGTTCAGAACCTTGAACATATTTAACAACCTCTGGCAGATTTCTTCTTTTCTTCAAAGTAGATACATTTCTCTCTCTGAGAGTAAGCTGTGCATATATGTACGTATAAGTCCCTTCATCAGTGTGCTGCTTCTGTTGTTAGCACTGTGCATAATGGTGTAGACTCATCCAGGTTCTTGGATCATGTAAACTTGATACTAAGAACACTGAAAAAGTCTGAAAGAAGTGTTCTTAGTTTTGTAAGATACATCAAGAAGTGTTTTTACTTTGTCTCTCACCTCTTCGAGAGGAACAAACTGTAGAAAGAGTTCTATTCTACACGGAACTCATGCATCTTCTCGTACATCTTCTCAGGATAGGTCCTGTACTACAGGGAGGAGCAGAGGAGTGAACATCAGCCTGACAGTATCCACATCATCTTTCCTTAATAATTGCTACCTGGTACTTGTTCATTTGTGGGTTACAAAGTGGGGAATCTGATCTGTGTTTTACTCTATAGGTGAAATGACATGATTTTTGTGTGGCCACGTGTTCAAGATGTAAAACTTGAGAGTAAAGAGAGATGGGTAGGACATGGAGATGTACCTGTTCTGCAGGGACTGTTGTTCCCTGGTTTTGGTGGTACTTGATGTCAGACATGGTGACAATGTGTTCTTTGAGAACAGGTATCAACAATAAATTATGACATAAACATTTGAGATTAGGTAAAAATGTCCTTAAGGATTATAAAAGCCTGAGAGATGGTAGTTTGTCTGTTATTGCTGTTTCTAATTCTGGAATGAAGATGCAATTGAGGCAACAGTGTTTATTAAGAATCATAGGTGCTGTATATTGTGAGGGTTCTTTAAATGATATCTACACAGATCACATATTTGAGAAAGGGATGTAGTAAGCTGCATTATAAGGCTGTAGACAGACCATTAAAAATGAGGAAAGGCTGGAGAACCTGCTGTTGAAGCAACTGAAGTAGAAGCAAAAACTTGATCATAGCAGAGCATTGACTTGAAGGACTAGAAAATAATAAAAAAAAAGAGCCTAGTAACCTTACAGGAAAGTGTTGGTTGTCATATATAAGAATAAGAGCTGTCAGAAATCTTATAATCAATCTATTTTAAGGCTCTTTGATTTTTTGTATAAGAGTATTAAATAGTGGTAGATGAATAGTTCAGTCTGTTTATGCAGGAATAGAAGAAGCAGTTGGGAGGTGAGGAAAAAAGCACCCAAGTTATTTTACTCAGGAGTTTAGGGAGAACATTGCATGGGTAAAACAGTACAGTTGCTCTTCTGAAGAGCATAAGTTGAAGGTGGTCTAACCATGTGTTTGGTCAGGGTGGTAAAACACAGTACTGGACAGCTGGATTAAGGGACAGGCTCTGAGAAGAGTGTCCTTTGCTAAAATAAGAAATTCAAGTCAAGTAGAGAAGCCATCAGCAAGGATGAGAGTTGACTGGGAATTTGGATGCCACAGGTCAGGATATTCTAGAGAAACTTGTTGGACTCAGGCTTTTCCACAATAGCAAGTGTCAGCAGTGCTCAAGGGAACTGGAACTTGGGGGTAAGGGGAACTTAGGGAGCTGAAACTTAGAGGCTTAGCACTGGAGAATGGCAGCATTCTCTGGGGTTTGTTTCTCTACAGTTTCTCACTTGTGCTGAAGCACATGGTCTTTGAATACTAGTGACTTGTTTTCCTTTTCTTTCTATGCCCTTTCTTTTGGTGGTTAATTTTTGAAGCTTTTCTGCTTGGAAGCAATGGATTTGAACTTAGCAGTGTGCTGCACTCTCAGTGTAATGCTTGTTTGCAAATACAGTTCAGAGCCAAACACTGAAGCTGTGGTTGGTGTTTCCCCTAGCAAGCCCCTGTGTTAATTTCTCATAAAATCCTGTTTTTGGAACCTCATTATCTGAATTATATTGGAAAAGATCAACAATAATGATTGGAGTCCTTGGTTCAAAGAGTATCAAGCTACATGTGTACTCTATGTGTTATGACTACCAGAATAGGTTAGGAGATGCAAATCTAGACATATTTTTCAGGGCTTAAATGATGAAAAGAGAAATTAAATACTTAGTTATGACTCCTTCTTAATATCTCCGGAGTAATGGAATGAAGCTAATAATGGATCAGCTTAAACAGTATGTAAGGAATTACTGCTGGTGAGATAGTGCAGGTTGAGTAAGAATCTCCTGAGGGGAATGAAAGCTCAGGCAGTTGGATAGAAGCTAATACCTTTTAAGAAGGTCATTAGAGGAAATCTTACTTCAATGGGAAGGTGAGACTAGACCTGGTTGACTGTTAAGTAGCTTCTGTGCTTCCCATTCTATCTCAGACCTCCTCTTCAGTGGTTTTTGCACAGCTTTATACACAGAAGTGAGGATAAATGGGGTATGCAGTCTTTAAAATTGGATCTTGCTCTTTTCATGTATCAAAGAAGATGAATCAGAGTCCCCAAGTTCAGAGCATTATCCTTGTGTGGTGAGCAGCAAACCTTGAGTGGATTCGTCTGCTGCAGAAGAAGCTCCGAGGAGTTTCAGCCAAGTACTGGATTCCCAGTAACTGAAGAGTTAATAGCTGGGAGTGACAGTTAATATTCCATAAACCATCAGAGGTTAGGAAGCCCACTTACAGCCTGTGCTTGTTTTTTTGTCCTCTTTAGTGCTTTAATGCAAATACTTCAGAAGTTTTTCAAGTGTGTGGATTTGTCACAATCATTACCTTATTTTATCTGTCTCCCTCCATGGCATTGAAGAACAAAGACTTTCCAGTGTTAGCTGGGCTGGAGCACTGTGGCATCATGGACACGTGGGGCAACTTATTTAAAGTAGCCTCATGTACAGTTTGCAATCCCCAAAACTTTCTGGTCTTAAGCATTTTGGACTTAAAAGCCTAGTTTTAGAATAGTGTTTTCCAAGTCATTTATTTTAGTATTATCGAAGATGTTGCCAGGCTACCTATGCATGTTACATTACTGAAATGATGAACAATAAAATACTTTCAATTCCTGCTTTTTGTATTCCCTGAGACCAGAAGAAAAAACGTGAAGAAGTCTCTCTAAATTGTAGCTTTCCTGATGAGTTGAAGCGAGAGAAAGGTGAGTCTGTTTGTTTTGTGGGCTTTGTTTATTTGAAATTAAGAGTAGTTATGAAATACATGGGATTAGCACTCAGCTCTTCTAACCTAACTGAGCCCTTGGACTTGAAGACTCTTAGAAGTCTTGAGTGTCTGAAAGGCAGGTATTGTTGGTGAGAGCAGCTGAATGAAGAGCCAAGTACTCTATTTTACAGAGTACAAAGCCAGGGTTATTTACTGAGAGCGGGTTTTTCAGAGTTATTTAACACAGTGCATAGATGGCATCAACATCTTAATTGCTGATGGGCTGAAGTTCTTATTGCTGAAGAGTCAGACACTTCAAATATTTGCTTTATGAAGACTCTTCTCCAAAAAATTTATATTGTAAATACAAAGCAATAGTGAGATGCAGAAACTTGGGAGTACACTCATATTTTTTCTGTATGCTTTTACATTGTAAAGATATTTGTAGTCAGATAACTGAACTAATTTGTTGTTCAGTGCAAATTGTTTCTGTGTGTCTCAGTAAAGGAAAAAAATGACAGTAGAAAAGCCTTATGAGACTTTTCTTGAGGAGCTAAAGAGACTTGACTGCAGGGAAACTGAATTTCTGAATCATGTTTTGCTGTACACAATAGGTTAAGACAATACTGTCTTTGACTGGAGATAACAGAGATAAAAGAACAATTTGGAAGAACCAAAATATTAAAAACAAGTACACAAAGTATCACATGGGCTGAAATCCAGTAGTCCTAGATAACCTTAATGGTATAACAGTATAATAATTACAAACAGAATTCCAGAGTGTCATTCATGTGTTTGAGGTTATATTTTATGTTGCTTCTGCCAAAGATGGGCTTTTGCTACATTTTCTTAAATGCTACTATAAGAAATGTGTAAGAAGAGGATTCGCATTTGGCTATCCTAAACTTTAGCAGTGCAGGACTAGTTCCTGCTGGTGAGATCATTACTTAACCTGGTCAGTATGCAGGCAGAGCAGGAAAGTTAGTGTTGAGGTAGTCTTCTAATTGAATATTAAACCTTTTCCAGGTTATTGGGAGATCATGGTGTGTGTAGATACAATAACTTTAAGTTAGCTGTCGTTTATGTTTTAAAAATTTGCATATGTGGCCACTCACCAGTTGTGATCTGAGTTCTTGGGAGATAGAGCTACCTCACATATTATTACAAACAAAAAATTAAAAACAGGTCGGGTACATGACTTAATATAGTGGTCAATCTGTATGTGTTACTGTAAGTGTGCATAGTTTTCCCAAGAACATCGGATATCATTTGACAGAAGACAGCACAAGGATACCTGTATGTTCATATTTTGGGAGCCTTACTGCAATATATATTAAACTGCTGGCTTTCAGTGTTGTTGGTAAAATTTATTCATATGTCTAAAAGTGTTTAATGTAGGCTGTCCTTCATACATGAACCAATATGTGTGTACAAGTATAGACTTAGAGATGATTTCTATTTCATGACATATACAAGATTTCCCTTGTATCTGTATTCTCTGCCACTGGATTTATTGTTCTGGTTTCAGCTGCACAGTAGAGAAAGCCCTGGGACTGGCAAAACTCTCTCTTTTAATTATTTTTAGAATTTGCCTTTTTAAAAAATACTAGTAGGAGGGAATGGGGGAATAAATCTGCACTTGCAAATTATGAAGAGTCTGTTGATCACAGAAATGCCCATACAAAATGTGCTTTATGACAAAATTCTCTTTTAAAGTACCAGATAGGTGTAGATGTTCTGAGACAAAAGCAATCCGATCATTAGGAAGCTGTTTCTTTTAATTTCAGTGCCCAGGAGTTTTTTTCTTCTGTTTTCCTGTCTGACTGAAAGTGAAGTGGAACTCAAGAGCTGGCATAGCTCATCTGTCAGCCAGTCTGGGCTCATTTAGGGATTTTGAATCTCTTGGCTGATGTCAGCTGAGTTTGACAGCATAGTAGAGGTCTTGAAGATAATGAAGATGCACTGTCAAAAAAAATGGGTAGCTGTCAAGGAGCCTCCAGAGCTCTCCACAACAAGGGGGAGGCTACCACCCTTATCAGCTGTCCCTGGATGCCCTGAGGACTCCTTTCAAACTGAGTCTGAAGGATTTCTGATTGCAGTTGTGCTGCTTGATGTACAATGTATAGGTGTTAACTTTAACATGTTAGTGTAAACACAGCTTCAACCACTTAATTATGGCCTTGTAGTCATATCAGTCAGCACCATGGCGTCACTTGGAGATCAGGATTTGGAGAGATTCATTCACCTTTTTTCTCTGTTGGTCTCAGGAAGCTTAGGATATGCTGTGCTATTCCCCTGTTGTGGCGACAACTGTGATTTTCTTACAGTGTAATCATGTAGTACCACTGACCCAAACCACTCTGGATTTCCAGAATGGTTTGACTAGGTCAGGTTACTTGATTTGTTTTGGGTCTCAGCCAGCATTACATTGAAACTACAGTAATTTCACAACTATAAGGCGCACCCTTTTGACTAAAACTTTTCCCCAAACCCAGAAGTGCACCTTATAGTCCGGTGCACATTATATGATGTACAAAGTTGCGACATTTGCCACCCTGGAAGTGAGAGCCATGAGCGGGGGTGGCGGCGCCGCAGGAGCACCGAGTAGCGATGTGGGGGCAGCCCCAGGCACAGGGAGCAGCGTGGGCAGGAAGGCAGGGGGTGGCCCCAGGCACCGGGAGCAGCGCGGGCAGGCAGGTGAGGGGCGGCCCCAGGGACCGGGAGCAGTGCAGGCAGGGAGGCGTTACTACTTCGTTACTTTGTTGTGCGCGGCAGCCTGAGCCGAGGGGCCACAGCCGATAGGGGCCAGCGGGGTTGCGGTGCTGGGGGCAGCGCGGCCACAGCTGATAGGGGCAGGTGCGGCCAGCGGAGCCACAGCCAGTAGGGGCAGGTGGGGCCTCCGTGTGCCGAGCTGAGTGAGGGATGGGCGGCAGGGCAGCCGCGCTGCAGAGCCGAGCAAGGGGTCGGCGGCAGGGCTGCTCTGCGGAGCCGCGAGGGGGAACAGCATGGCGGCACAACGGAGCCACGAGGGGGAGTGGCAAGGCAGGAGCGCCGAGCCGAGCGAGGGAACGGCACGGCGGCTCTGCGGAGCCGTGAGGGGGAACAGCACCGCAGCAGCACAGAGCCCCAAGGGGGAGGCAGCCCCGCAGCTGCGCCGAGCTGCGTCAGCCAGCCCCAGGGGCGGGCGGGAGTGCCAGGGCCCACTGCACAGGGAGGGCGCCTGGGGCTGCCTTTGAAAGCCTACGCTGATCTGTGAAAAATGTTACCAAATTGAACCCCTGCCAGTAAACTCCACGATCAGGGGTCTTTGTTGCGTGCGGCACGGATCTTCGTGGCAAAAAAAAAAAGTGCACCTTATAGTCCGGTGTGCCTTATATGATCTACAAAGTTGCGAAGTTTACCAACTCCCGGGGGGGTGTGTTTTATAGTCCGGTGCGCCTTATGGTCATGAAATTACTGTACTTGTTTTTGATCTTTATGGAAACAAAACCCCCAAAAGTGATGGAGATATTTTATTTACAGACTACCAGTTTTTAACTGTGTCAGCTATTGAATTGCATTTTTTAAAAGTGTACTTTCTACTAAATGATTTGTTGAGCATTGAAGATGTTAAAAAAAAAACCCTAACCAAACAAAAACCTCTGACAGGAAAGAGAAATTGTGTGATACTTCAGATTGCAACAACTTTGCTTATCCTCTAGTTACAGAAAGTAATGAAGAATTTCTTGTGTAGAAAGGTTTTTGCTTGGTTTTTAAAAGCATGCAGTTGAATTCATGGTCCTCTCTTGAGTTGCCTCTGACAAAGGAAAGTGCTCTTGGTCTGTATAAATGGGACATCAGTGAAAATTCACAGTTACTATATTATCAAGGTACCAGAAAATGAAAAGTTCTCTCTGTGCCACATTTTGTGCTTATTTTTCAGTTAAATTTACCTTGAATTCTCCCAGTTATTAAGCAACTCCCATGCTTTCACTTTGTGATTTCAGAAATACACCTTGGTTGTGAACAAGGAGATACAAAACAGGAAATAACTAACATTGTGCCCGAAATAAGTGAAAGGAGCTTAGTTGAAAAGCCATTGAGCATGAGTTGGTTTATGAACTTTCAAACTGTGTTTTTGAATAGTTGAAAAACAAAACCGCACATCTGCTCTTCTGTATAATCCTTTCCCAACAGATTTTCCATTGAATTTCTACAGTCAAATGTATTTCCAGGAGTATATTTGACAGATCACCTATTTCAACACAGGTGCTCTGCAGGCAGTTCAGGTAGTAGGTGTGTCCTTGGTTGTGCAGCCTTGTAGGTTTGCTGAAGTGATCTTTTTAAATGCTCTTTGGGAAAACTGGCACTTTCTGTCCTGTCCTCTTAGGTTTTTCCCTACCACCCCACAGATGAAATGCATCTCATTCTTTCTGTTCTCTTCTGAGGAGTGTTTGACAGGTCTTCAGAATAATTCCCATAAAGGAAATCATAATATCATGAATTTTTAGTGGGTTAAGCTATAATAAATGCTCTAACGTTTGAATAGTACAGAATGGATTAATAAAAAATCACTCTTTTAATAACTTTGCATTGAAAGACCTTAAAGGAAGGAACTTAAAGATTAACTTTGAAAAAGACAAAACAGATTATGCAGGTCAATAATAAAGCTTTTTCTAAAGCTTTCTTTGTTGATTTATATTTGATGTCACAGTACTTTTTCAATTATTTATGATCTTTTCTCTTCTGTGGGAGGATCTTCAAAACGTTCTGGGGTGGGTAAGAGACTTAATGACCAGAGGTCATTGGAAGTTGCCTTGAAATCTGGAGATACTGCTATTATTTGGCTGTCTGTACTATGGTTTCAACCAGAGCCCCATGGAGATGCAAAAACTGCTCTGGCCTTTGCCCTCAAAATAAGCAGGGAATGTAAGGGAAGGAGATAAAGAAGCTTGACATAGAGATATATCTGTTGGAGTTCTTCTATGAACTGCCATGTTTTTTTACAGCTTCTAAATCATCTTCAGCTTGGGGCAGTTTTGTACAACCTATGTTCCCCTTGTGAGGAAATTATTAAAACTTGGCCCAAGTAATCTGTCTAGCAAGTCAATTGCAGGAGAAGGATACTAGTTCTTTTAAGCATATCTGGTACTAACACTGACATTGTTTTATATTAAAACGTGTCAGTATTATCTGAAGTAGTTTTTCTGATTCCCCCCCCCCCCCACCCCGTTCCTCTTTCCTCCTTGCAATTAATTGCTGGATGACTAAGCTGAATTGAGCAATAGTAGAGGGGTAATTGCAGCCCTGGGCTGGTGTATTTTCTGGTGTCTGTGCCAAGAAACTTGCCTGCATATGACTGTCATTTAGTTAGGGGCCACAGGATCACAGGTTATAAGTTTCCTTCCCTTGTGATCCTGAAACTCCACGTGGTATATGACAGAGCAGTAACGTCCTGGAGACTAACCCTGAGCGCTGCTGAACAGATTTGGCTCAGAAGGAGAAAATAACCTCATGTGTTGATATTTAATTAAGCATTTTTATTTGCTTAATCTTTATTCATTAATGTCGATTTTAAAATGAGTTTTGCTTTTCTTTACTATTTCTGCTGGAAAGCTGAATGTGAACAGAGTAACTGGAGAACACAGAATTGGGTGATTGTGGGTGCACCATGAAGAAGAGAAAACACTAAAATCCTGAACCTGGTTGTCCTGTTATTGGGAAGAATAACTTTTGCATTTTGTGCTGGTGCAAGTGGATATCCAGTAGTTGCTGAGATACTGTGTGATATGGTGAAGCAGAACTTTATTGCTTCAAAGCCCTCTGCCTTGTTCTGCACTGGTCAGGCACACCAGTTTGTCAGGTGACTTTAGTGGAAATGATTTTGGGAGAGGCGTGTCAGCATTTGAAGAGTGAGGTTTCGTGTGCTGCGTATCTTTCCCTTCTGGCTCATATTTCCTTGTGCGTGTTTTCATTAGCACAGGCAATCTTGTGCTCAAGGTTGTAATTCAGGAGCAGCCTGTATTGCTCTTGTGACTAACAATAGGGAAATTGCATCTCTGGCAAACATGTTGTTACATGCTAGGTTTAGACACCAAGCTCACAATTTTCTATGGTATTTTTGAAAACAGTCAGAAATAATTGCGAAATAAGTGTAAGTTCATGAAAACACTTCTTTGGAAATGGATTTTTTCCTTTCTGGCATCCTTATGCTTTGGGAAGCCACAAACCTCTGTAGTTCTTCTTTGGTAGTACAACCTCTCTCCTTCATTGCTATGATGTGTCAGAACTCAAAACATGTTTGGTATCTTATTTCTAAGAGAGTTTTAAAATACTAGGTTTTTGTGGTTTAAACATTCAGTCCCTGTTACCTAGAGTATACGGATAAGTGGAAACTGCTGCTACTGGAATGTTGGTGAGAAGCTAGGGTTTATCTTCTTGTGTCCTGTTTTGCTCTTCCTTAGAGCCACATATTTGACTTAACTGGGCTTTGGATCAGAGTACTTCCAGTTAAGAACAAACCTCTTAATTGACTTGCAGAGTTAAATTTCTGAAGCAGGTTCCTCAAGCTTCTGCTGTTTCTAGATGAAGAGATTTGGAGGCAAGCCCAAGTATTTCAAATATATACTATAGAAGTAAATAAATATTGGGCACAATAATTTAAATATAAAATAAAAATTAATTAATCTGAGAACTGACTGTGGCAGGCTGATGGGTGGAAATATGATTCTGGATAACTGTGGTATGTTTTATTTAATATACTTGTCTGTCGTTTTTTTTTTGCTTTTCAGGGAGAAAGATCTTAATGCAAAGTTTATTATTTCAATGGAAAAAAATAAAACAACAATCACAAACTTAAAGGTGAGTAAACACAACTTATAAAATGAAGTTATAACCCAACAGCTGCCAAAATATGACTTGACAAAACAGTGATGCTTGCTGCACTGTGGTCAATAGCCCCTAGTTGTTAAAATACAGTATTAAAGTAATGCTTTGAGGAAACCAGGTTTCACTGTTAACTTGCTACACTGTGGTTTTCTGAAGACCATATGGCTCTCTCTCATAATTTATTCAAAAGTTTATCACTCAGGTCATTATTTATCTGGGAGATGAAAGCCAACGATAGAATAGACATATGTTTCTGATAACTATTAAATCTTTGCTTCATCTGTAGAGGTCTTCTGAAATTCCCATGGAAATGAACCAAACCCAAAGTACCCATCACTTGCTTTTGCCTTTTGATGATATATTTTAACGTTTCCGTCACCAAGAGAGGCCACATGCAGTAGATTGTTTTTTGCAAGGTAGTTTCTTGTGACTAATACATGAAAAAGAGTTTCAGTGTGTAGTTTCTTCAGAGTCATTTGGAGCATGGTGAGTATTGCTGAAGTACAGTGTCAGCTGTCATGTCTTGAACATGATGATTGCCTTACACAAGTTTGTCACTCCTTCTTTAATTATGACTTCACATTGAAGTGCTGTTCATGGTGCAAATGTCTCTCTGACTCCTATAAATTATATGTGTAGGATAATATCTGATTATAGTAACATCATATATGGACTCATTTAACTGAACCTGAGTATTGTGATAAAAATGTGCTGTGTGGTTAGAAGCAGTAAGCTAAAATCCAAACAATTCCTGCTGTGCTGCTTCATGATGTGACTGTCTTTCTTGCAGAAGGGCATACCTCCTGATTTTGTCAGTGTTGTTGGAATCATAATCTGACCTGTCATAACACATTTCTAAATGTATATAGTGTAATGTTAGATTTGCATTCTGATTATTTATTGTCAAGTGTTTTTAATTACTTTATCAGGATGTGTTGTACCAGCTATTTTGTTTGTTTTTTTTAACAGATACCAGAGGGGGCTACTGGGGACACAGGACGAGAAAGAACAAAAACATTTACCTATGATTTTTCTTATTTCTCAGCAGACAGTAAAAGTCCCAACTTTGTTTGTCAAGAAATGGTAGGATTTCTGAATGTTAATAATTGATCTTTTTAGTTTCCCTTTTCTTTGGCTTGAAAGCATTCCATGAAACTTCTTTCCATTGCAAGAACTCTTCTGTAATTTAGAAATTTTCTAGGTACTTGAGAGTTTGAATTTTGCTTTGTTCTTTTTTTTAACTCATCTAACAATGTAAGTGGTATGTTTTCTATACAGCAGGCTGAATGCCTTCTTTTAAGTTCTTTTGTCTGATTAGTATTGTGTAAGGTCAAGTTAGAAAGCATCTCTAAGCGCTGAAATTGGTTTCGAAAAGCTTTTCAGAAAAAAATCACTTTTGAGAAGCATATAGCTTTAATTCACTTAGAAACATCTGTTTGAAGTGTGGTGTGGATTTTTTTGGTGGCGTTTTGTTTTTTTTTTTCCTTGGTCCAAAAACCTTGGTACACATTGAAGAAGATTCTTTTTTCCTCCTCCCTTGAGTATTCACTTGGGGAAAGGACAAAACAGTTTTTCTTTCTGCACAGTCAGAACAGAAAACTAAACATGGAGCTGTAGGCATTTTTCAGGTGAATGGAGACTGTCTGTGACCTTGCATTTCATGTGAATATTGAACTTTTCAGTTCTATCCCATTCCCTAATAAATTTATTAAGTGAATCTCAAGTAAGTTGTGATTGCTGACTTCTCTTCTGGTTTGATGCTGTAAGCTTCAAGTGAGAGTAGTTCTTTCCCCTTAAAATAATACAATGGTTTACTGAATATCCTGTAAGCCAGCTGGGTATAATACCTTCTTAGTATGTATGCCATCTATTCAGGAACTCTTGAAGTCAGGGATGCTGCAATGGATAATCCTAAAAAACCTCACAACTAAAACTAGTCATAAGAAACAGTAAGTTGAAGCAATTTAAAAATATTTATGAGAATGACAAGGTTTACCATTATATATACCATGACTATAATTGCTGGGGAATTTAGACTTGGAATTTTTTTGTTTAACCATCAGGGTAAGTGTTACGTCCTTTTATTTTCGGAATACTTATTTTATTTCAGTGAGGTATAAGGGTTTGAGCATGCATATTCTTAAACTTTCTGGATTCTTATTTTTTGATGATTACATTTTTTTTTTGCTGTGTTTTTTGAAATACCAGAAAGCATGCATTTTATTTGGCATCAGTGTAGGAATACCCTGATTACTTCAGCACTGTGGCATATTGAAGTAGTAATGTATTTGAGAGCAATGATTTGAACCCAAGATTCTAGTGAGTGGTTTTAGGCAGGTGTTTCAGGCTATATGACTTTGCTAGAATTTTAGGAAATGCTTTAAATTGAGCATGCAGAATCAGCTCTTTATTTATTTTAACTAAAGCAGTTTCGATCATATATTTTTCTGGAAAGCTGTGTTAGACAAGACCACATTAGAGGAACCCCAGGAAGAGATTCATGGTGTTAGTAGGCTCTTGCAGTGCAGGTTACTTCCAGAATCCAAATTTGCTGTGAAACAATGAAGTTAATTGTTGTCAAAATAACCATTTGCAAAGTAAAGTTGAATGTATACAAATAGATACCCGAGTTGTGGTCTGTACTGATGCCCAGTTTCCACATGTAAGTGATAAATTTCCCATTAGAAAATTTTTCCTTTTGGTGCCATTTACTTGTTTCAGAGTGGGTCAGGTTGAGGCAAGATTACTATAACTTGCCCATGTCAGGAGTCTGTAGAAATAAAAATAAATTAAAATGCCCATGTAGTGATGGCTACAGCAACCTTGAGCAATAATTTTTTTAAGCTGTGAGTTTTATGATTGGTAATGATAGGATAAATTGTAAACATGGCTTCAATGTCTGTGTTCAGTATTTTGCTGTTACAGTGTATTCCACAACCATGGATACCTTCTTTATCTGTATTGGCAGGAGTGTGAACTTTTCTTGCTCAGCTATAAAAACTGTTTCTCAGGTGTTGTTTAAATTACATTGTGTGCAGCACTTCAAAAACAAAAGGAGTTTTTAATCTGTAGGAGTGCAATTCCTAAACATATGCTGCACAAGCTACTGTTTTGCTTGTGTTAATAATTTCATATTTAATTGGAAGACTTTGTAGTTAAGCTCTTATCAAGTTCCTGCAGACATTACAGTTTACTGCACCAATGGCATAGAAGGGCCTCTTTTTCACGTTCATCTTGCCAGGGAATAAAATTGATCTTGATTATTGGTGATGTGGTTGCCTAGTGCCCTTTGTTCATGATTGTTTTATTTTTCCATTTGAAAGGCAGAAAAATAAGAAGTGGAAATGTGTCTAATACTACATACCTTATTAATATGCCTTGTAGATGCAAACTGCACTTTAGTATTCCAAAGTTTGAGTGGGGATGGCAATTTGCCATCAAGCTTCTTAGTTTGTATTCCTGACTGAGAAACAAATAGAATTTTGATATTTACTGCCCTGTTGTGACAAAGGGGTGTCCCATCCAAACAAACTTTTCTTTTTTTTCAGTTAATATTTTAATTGGGACAAATGCTGCACCAAGTGTTACTCCTTGGCCAGTGAGGGGTATGGATTGAAATGAGGGGTAATGGTGATGAAAGGTCAGGTAAATCTGCGAGGGATGTTGGAGCCAGTATTGTAGAGGAAGGTGATGAAGGCATCTGGTGAGAGATAAATTTACTACGTGAGAAAAGAGTCCCATATTATGAGAGGTGGAGAAGGGATCATTACTAATTATTGCATGTTGAGGGTAAAAGAGAAGGGGTTAAATGGTTTAACATTAAAAACAAGTTTCCATGTTTGCCAGCCTAAAAAGCATTGCTATGTGAAAGCCACTTAGGGGGAAAATACAGAGAAGATTATGGGTCATGTTCTTATACTTGATTAAAGCAAAAAACCAAAACCAAGAAAACCAAACCCTCCAAAAAAACAAAGGAAGAAACTGACAGCATAACCAAATGTTTCCTTTTGAGAGGGGACTGGATATTAGCAGAATGTGGAGAGTTGGTGAAGATACAAAAAGATAATAACATATATAAGATACAGAAAGATAATAACAATAATGAAAAGTGAATGGAGTAGCTGAGATTGCTGAAAGAAATTGGGGCTTTAGAAAAGAAAGGTAGCAATTTGGCATGTCAAGTATTCCATGACAGAGAAAGAAATACAAAACAAACTACTGCAGTGCTGCAAACAGAATATGGTAGTAAGAATTAGAATTTTATTTGAAATACTAATTTCTTCTCCTATAGTAAATACCTCTATGTTTTGCTTCTGTGTTGTGGTATTCTTCAATATTTGCCATGCTGGGCTGATGCTGATCTTATTCCCCAAGCTTCTGTTGACTTAAATTTTTTTTTTTTTTTTCATTTTTAGGTTTTCAAAAATCTTGGTATGGATGTGCTTAAATCTGCTTTTGAAGGTTATAATGCCTGTGTTTTTGCATATGGACAGACAGGATCTGGGAAGTCCTACACCATGATGGGAAATGCGGTATGTTGTGTTTTCATAGAGCCAGAATACCAGGTTGGAAAGGTCCTCAAGGATTGTGTGGTCCAGCTTTTCTTGGCAAAAACATGGTCAAGACAAGATGGCCCAACATCCTGCTCAGATGAATCTTAAAAGTGTTGATTGTTGGGGAATCTACCACTCCCCTGGGGACATTATTCCAATTGCTGATTGTTTTGATGAAAAATGGTCCTCTTTATATCCAGTCCTATTCTCTTCAGGAGTAATTTGTATCTATTACCATTGGTCTTTTGCATGTGACTGCTTGTAAACAGGAGTCTCTTATCTTCTCTGTAGGCACTTGTTAAATATAAGGTCTCTTCTCCTTTTATTCTCAAGGCTGAATGAATCCAGTTCTTTCTGCCTTCACATGGCAGCTTCCCAGTCCTTTGGTCATCCTTGTCTCCCTTATCTGGACCCTTTCCAACCTGTCCACATCTTTTTTGTATGGCAGAGACCAAAACTGAATGTAGTATTCTAGGTGTGGCCTGATGAGTGCTGAGTAGAGTGTGATAATGACTTTTTTATCTCTGCCCTGGTTTTTATGATGCAGTCCAGCAATCCTGTTGGCTTTCTTTGCCACACTATTTGCTCAGATTGTGCTTGCTGTCCACAGGACCCCCAGGTCCCTTTCACAGAGCTGCTCTCCAGCCAGATAGAGCCCAGCCTTTGCTGCACTCCTGGATTATGTTCTCTCATATGCAAGACCTTTCATTTATTGAACTTCATAAGGTTCTTGTTAGCCCACTATTCCAGCTTATCCAGGTCTTCCTCCAGGGTTGCTGTCCCTTCTGAAATGTTGACCTCCCCACTCAGTTTGGTGTCATCATCAGACTTTGTTGTGGTACACTTGGTCCCAATGTTCACGTCACTTATGAAGAATTAAACAGCTTGGGCCCAGTATTAATTCCTGGAGTCCTAACTCATGAGAGTTTTGCAGTTTTACAAGGAGCTGTTTGCCACCACCCTCTAAGTGCGGCCTGTAAGCCAGTTCCCACCCACCACACAGACCCCTTGTCTAGACCATAACACTGTGGTTTCTTTAGCAGCAGACTGTGGGAAACCATGTTGAAAGCCTTGGAGAATTCCAGGTAGACAGTGTCCACTTCTTGTCCCATATCAAACGAGCACGTGCTTATGTTTGTTGTAATGGATTAAAGTTATGCTGTTGCAGGAGCATGGTTTTATGGAATTTAAAAGCTTCTGTCTGTATGCTACTAACCCTTTCATGTGTCACACCTTCTAGTAGTAATCAGATGTTTTGGAAGTTGTTTCTTTTAAGGAAAGATATTTATAGTTGGAAGAAGTTTATTTAAGTGATGCTCTGCTGTTTTGGACAAAACTCAGTACAGTAAATTCACGAATACAAGCCGCACTGACTATAAGCCGCATCTCTGGGTGTTGGCAAATATTTCGGTTTTTGTCCATAAATAAGCTGCTCTGTCGTTCGCAGCGAGGACCCGCGTGCAACAAAGTTGCCAAACAGTAACAGAACGGCGGCAGGGCGGGGTTTACTGGCTCAGCTAAGGCTGTGCAGGCTCGGCCCGCTAGGGGCTGCTGACGGGGCCAGGTGGCCCAGCCCGGCGCTGCCGCCCGGCGGGGCCACTGGGGGCCAGCCACCGCTGCCACTGGGCTCGGTCACCACGGCCCGACGCTGCCCTGTGGTGGCAGGCAGGGACGGAGCACCCCTCGCTCCCGTGGCGGCGGCGGTGGGCGAGGACGGAGCCCCCCGCCGCCTCCCAGAGCCGCGGCAGTGGCGGCCCGGGTCCCCCCTCTCCTCCCCGAGCCACGGCCATGGCGGCGCGGGGCCCCCCCGTCTCTCCCCCGGGCTGTGGTAGAAGAGGGAAGGAGGGAGCTCTCCCGCCTCTCTCCCCGCCCCCCGTGCTGCCTGCGGGGAGCCAGGCTCCACCCGCGGTGGAACAGAGTAGCAATTTGTAACAATCGCAAAATGCCGACTTTGCAGCAGCTCGGCTCGGCACTTCTGAGGTTGTAAATGTCAGAAAATTATTCACATATTAGCCGCTCCTGAGTATTAGCCGCATTTCCAGTTTAGGAGCAAAATCTTAGTCAAATTGGTGCGGCTTGTATTCGTGAAATTACTGTAATTTTTGTTCAGTAACAAAGCCAAACATTTCAAATGTTACTGCTGATTTTCTCTACCCAACTTGAAAAAAAGGAGATACTGATTTTGAGAAAATTAATGATCTGCTTTTTTCTGAAGATATGTGCTTTTTAAACCTCTTCTGAAGAGTCAGAAGACTACAAAGGTTCTTAGAGAAGGCTGTCAGGTGAGAAGCAGAAATTGAGCATGACAGTAGTTCATCAAACCCTTATGAGATTATGCAGGAAATGTAATTTTAAGGACTATGTCCTATTGAGCACTGCAGGAAGAGGAAGGTGTGATAGGAGGTATTTGGCAGTTTGTGAGTTAAGGATGGGAGGGTTTCTCGCAGTGACCTCTGCGACTGTTCAAGGACAGAGAGAACCTGTTAAACTTTTGGGGTGGAGCAGTTTAGAAAGGCTGAGTGATGAAGCCTGTTCACCAGGCAGCCTCTGCAAGTTTCATTTGTTAATCATTGGGCAAAGAAAAGTATTGTGTCTTCTCCCAGTAGAAATGAAAGGAGAATATTAACACTTATCCTCCTTTGGATAGATCACTCTTCTGAAATGTAGTAAGATTGGGCTCTTTGCACCTCCTCTAGTTTAGGAGAGTAAATTAGCTGTAAATCTTTTTCTTTCAGTTGTCACAAAATAAGTAGCTTTATATTTACCTCAATATCATAAGCAGAATACATGTTTGCAACCAGAAGAGATCTCACGACCTAGGTGTGGATTTCTACTTCAGAAATTTATAAAAGTGACATTTTTATGAGACTGCCTCACTATATATAATGACTGTAATCATCAAAACAGTTTGCAAATGAATAGATACTGAAGTTTGTTTGACACTATTCTGTAATAAAGATCTAATCTTCTTGGCATGATACATAAATACTTTAATCTGGCTTTATATAGAGTGCATATAAAGTACACTTAGCTGGCAAGTTAAATGCTTCAAAATTGATGACCCTGTCAGAGAAACTACAGTTCTATAAGAAAACTTGAATTGAAAATAAATACTCCTTTTTCCCTACTTTTCTTTAAAAAACCTGGGTTCTGTTCTCATTTTGTTTTCAATATTTGCTGTATTTGGCTCTGGAAGGCTTCTTCTGCAATTCTGTGTACAGCAATCATTTCAAGAAATATTGGGCCAGTTAGAATATTGAGCAGAGATGCTGAAATGAGCAGAGATCTATAAAATACCAGGAAAGTCAGATTTGGGTTGTGCAGAGAAGGCAAGACTGTGGGGGATTAAAAGCCAAGACCTGAAAGGCTGTTACAGAGAATAATTTGCTCCTTATGCTCAAGGTAGATGGGCACAACTCAGTACATTTAAATTGCAATAGGGAGTTTTCTGGTTAGATAGCATAAAAGAAGAGCTGGCTTTTAATGAGAAAATTCGGCTTTGGAGTGAACTACCTATTTTGGTTATTCTGATTTCCATGTCTGGAAACTCTGTAGGCCAGAAAAAAAAATAGTCCTAGCTGTAGTTGGTGCTGCCCTTCAGCTCCAGGGGGTGAAAATGAGAAAGTGTTTAAATATAGTTTCCAATAAAGAGTGTATATTCTTTAAGATGTAGATTTTACTAGCTTAATACTTGGGGAACTGTGTGTACTTCCTTTCTCAACATTATATTGCTAGGGTTGAAATTACTCAGAGTTTGTACTTCCTATTTTAAACCTGTCTTTGTGGTTGCTGAATTATGTCAGACACTAATGATTTGCGTAAAACTGTGTGATAGATCTTCCATGTTTTTTCCTGCTAAGCTTTAATTAAAGCTATTCAGTTGTTTCCAAGCATGAGATGAAAGAAAAGTATTTTCCCTCTTCCGTTGTTTAAAATAAAATAAAATGTGTATGGGAATTTCCAACACTGACACATGAAAATACCTGGAAATGGAGATTGATAACTGACAGATGTTGGGAAAAGCTGCTCCTCCGTTGCCAGAGGCAGCTGTCTCAAAAAAAGCCTGATTAATCTGCAAGTTTCTCTCTTAATCAAGGATTTTTTTTTGTGCTTTTTTTTTGAACCCAAGGTGCTGTCATGTGAAGAGCTAGGAAGGATAGGAGCAGAGAATAGATTATTATTTCAAAGAATGAAGCTTGGTTTGAGAAGGATAGAGAATGTCTGATTAAGAGGAGGAAGAAGCTGGGAAAAAACAAAACGGAGAGATAAAGTATAATTAAAAATCAGAAATGACCGGATGATGAATTAGGAGTTTTATCTGGGCAAAGGAAGAAGCTGCAAGGTAGCACCCTTATGTCATATGAGACCAGACTAGACCTGCATGGCACTCTCCTGCTCCTCTTCTGCTGGGCAAAACCCTCACCATATCTTACTGCTTGGCTGGAGAGGGTTCTTCCTGGATAAGCAAGGAAAGCTGCATGCTAAATTTCTGGGTATCTCAGTGGGATAGGTTTTATTCAGTTTGCTTTATTAAACCAATGAAGCATTTAATGCATAAAAACTCCATCAGCAGAGACAAACATTGGGTAGTTAAATACTGAATTTAATTTGGCTGGATTGTGGGATACAGTGAATGAAGGTTTAATTTTGTCATCATGTACTAATTTATTCGGTGGACCTGCTGCACTTTTCAACACAGGAAAGACTGTGACCTGAGAATTAGGGGTTTGAATGAGAATGTCCCATGGGTGTTTGTATATGGCTCTTGTCCTGTCTTTGCAGTTGTTGCCAAGTCCACAATGAAATGAGATAGAAGCAGTTAAGATACTGGTGAGATAAGGCCAGTAAGATAAGTTCATTACTTACTCTGGGGAGCCAGTCTCTGCCATAAGCAGTTGTTACTATTCAAACTGAATGACAGGGACAAAATGCATTCCAGTAGCAAAGCAATGAAGCTGTGTGACATTCCGCACACAAAGGGGTTAAAGTGGCAAGGTGACTGCAGTTAAATAAAGGGCAAGAGAGTGTTTGCTGAAAAGTCTGGATTTTTCCCCTTTCTGGAGTCTAAACTCCCTATTAGTCATCTAGGGTTTTATTTTTCAAAATATATTGTACATGCATATATAGCCTTATAATTAAAACTGTTGTTATTGCAGGGTGATGCAGGTTTGATACCTCGGATTTGTGAAGGATTATTCAGCAAAATAAGTGAAAAAACAAAGCGGAATGAGGCATCCTTTCGAACAGAAGTCAGGTAGGTCTTGGCATGTTAAGAGTTTGCAGGTTATCAAATTTGTTTCAGTTACAGTCCTTCTGTTTCACTTTATCTCTGGGAAAAGTGCGTATTTTTCAAAAATAAGTTTTTATGCTTGGCCTCAGTCCCGTAATCGATTTTGTTGGCACTTGTAGTCAAAATGTGCAGTACTTGTACCTTCAAGCTGAGAGCTCTGCATATTGCGGCATTTATATGACAGTGCAAATGCCTTTGCTGCTGGACAGCATCTTCCTTTGTTTTACCCTTTATTTCAGACTAACATTAGGAGATCTTGATCTTAGTAATGTCTGATTTCTTTCCACTTTCTTCTTGCTTTTTTGGCTTTTTCGTTTATGATACAGTATACCTTGTAGTCATTATTATCTTAAGCCATCTTTGGATCTATTTTCTTTCTCCAAGCCTCTTGCTTTCAAACTTGTGTTAGTATGGCTTTCCATTTATAAAAGGCTCTTGAATCAGTCAGTGGCTTTCTATTCTTTTTCTTTCAGTTACCTGGAAATTTATAATGAACGTGTGAGAGATCTTCTCCGACGGAAGTCATCAAAAACAAATAATTTACGAATACGGGAACATCCGAAAGAAGGGCCTTACGTTGAGGGTAAAAACACTTTAATTGTTTCACACTGCATATTTTATTACCTTAATATATCCTAAAATGTAGTGTCTAGTTGTACAGGACATTTTATCTTTTAAAATATAAATTATGGTGGATGCAGTGCCTTACTTTGGTGAAAAGCACTGAAGAATTGCTTCTAATTTTGCATTTCTACTTGCTTTCCCAATCCTAAAATTATGAGAATTTTCATCTGTAAATCTATAACACATTTTTAAGTAATGTTAAGAGAGGCAATTGTGTTTAATACTTTGTTGACTATAATTTATAAATCTTAGATATTTAGATGAAATGAAAACCTATTAGGATCTAATTGTCTTAATCTGTTCTCTACCAGGGAAGGTTCATGTCTCTTGTGGGATTATGCTTATGTTATTCCACTAAATAATTTAATAAGATTGCATATTTTTTCTTTTTTACTGTTAATGTGTATTCATATGAAGCCTCATTCCTCTCCTTAGGTAATAAACAAGTATGACAAGAAATGCTAATTGCAGCAATAGTTTACAGTACTGAGGGTAATTTGAATCTTTTTGTAAAGAAAATTAAGAACATATACTGTAACACTCTGCTTTTCTTCAGACTTGTCTAAACATTTAGTCCAAAATTATGCTGATGTTGAGGAACTTATGGATGCAGGAAATATAAATAGGACGACAGCTGCAACTGGAATGAATGATGTTAGTAGCAGGTCTCATGCCATTTTCACAATCAACTTCACTCAGGTAACAAAACAAAACTCCTTAGAGAGATTGGACATGTTTCTTTAGAGCATAGTGATGTGTTTGCTTTATGTAGTAAACTCCTTTTCGAATGAGTCTTGCTCTTTGTTGTTGTTTTTGGGGGCTTTTTAGAAAGCACATGGATGACCTGCTACATGAAGAGAACTTGGAGGTGGGGGAGGAATTGAGTGTAAATTTGCCTGTGCATGCTATAACTTGCTGAAAGCAATATATAAATACAATACAGATGTTGCAAGTTTAATAAAATGAATGCAGCACATGGTCACTGCATCATGTAAATTAGAACTCACAGTGTCACAGCTTGTCTGTAAATGGCTAAAAAGTTGCAAATATTACAGTTTAAAGAAATAATATGGGAGTTATGCAGCCATTCATTATCAAATGGCTTTCAGTGGCACCTCTAATACACCTGTCTTCTCAAGATCTGCTATAGTAAATAAGTTAAATTCAGTCATGTCATGAAAAAGGCCACGAAGTTTGATTCAGTAAAAGTGCAGTATCTTAGCTTAACATACTTTGTTTTATTTTTTCTTTTCTGTAGGCTAAATTTGATTCTGAAATGCCTTGTGAAACTGTTAGCAAGATTCATTTGGTAGATCTTGCTGGAAGTGAGAGAGCAGATGCCACTGGTGCCACAGGGGTTAGATTGAAGGAAGGAGGGAACATTAACAAATCTCTAGTTACTCTGGGAAATGTAATTTCTGCCTTAGGTAAGTGTCTGGTTTTTGTGCTTGTCTGTCTTGAGGTGTTTTTAGTCATTAATTACCTTTATTTACTTACACAAATTACCTTTATTTACTTACACAAATTATGGCCTAACACATTTTTAAAAAGAAATTAAAAGACCTAATTTTATTTTTTTTCCCCTACCTCTTCATCCCAGCTGATTTATCTCAGGATGCAACAAATCCTCTTTCAAAGAAGAAACAAGTATTTGTGCCTTACAGGGACTCAGTGTTGACTTGGCTATTAAAAGATAGCCTAGGAGGAAACTCCAAAACTATCATGATTGCCAGTAAGTGTTTCAAATTTACTTTTTTTAAAAATTCTGAATAGTTCATGCTTAATAGGAGTGGATGTAAATATTTAGATTCCAGATGTTTTGTTAAGGCAGAACATGGTTTACACATAGTGATTTCTTTCCTTCTTAGCTTTCTAGTAACATTCTGTCTTTTACTTACACTCTGCACAGTGTATTTAAAGCTTTGTGCATCTGGTCTATACTGGTGTGTGAATCAGTTGCTGTTCCAAACTCTTGCTTTTTGTTGCGTTAGTAGCAACCTGGTCTCTTTTGACATCCTTTGGGCAAGGCATTTACTTTTATCTAACCTTCTAAAAGCACACAACATTTTAACTTCTTGTCTAAATTTAATTATGATCAGTTGTCATGAAAACTTATATGGTTTCCTTTTTGCCCATAGGAGGGTCTGCAAGGATTATGCAGTTTAACACCCCACCTATGCCATATGTATTGCAACAAATTTGTATGTCAACAGATTGGAATGGGAATTCCATTCCCAAAAAAACAAAGTGAAGCCAGGATGATGTTTAAGGGCAGGTGAAGATTTTGGATGTTGGAAATCATAGAATGGTTTGGGTTGGAAGGGACCTTAAAGGTCGTTTAGTTCCGTCCCTCCTGTTGTGGACAGGGACACCTTGCACTAGATCAGGTTGCTTAGACCTCCATCTACTCCAGCCTTATTTTGCTGGTGGGTAGGGTCAGAGACACAGACACCAAATTAAGGAACAGTGTAATTTATTATAATGTAAAACTTTAAACAATCACAAAAGGATAAGCTAAGCAAAGCATGTAATAATTAGCAAAGAATTACAAAAAGAGAAGCTAAGAAGTGCACCTGATCATTACTGTGAAAGAATGCCTTTAGTAGTTAAGAAAGACACAGGACCAGGTTACCCTAGTAAAGATACATCGTCCTAGTGTGAGAGACATCAGCTGTGGGGAAAGGCTGTCAAAGGAAGGACTGGAGAGCCACACCTGGTAGTTGGGAACTCCTGTGGTGTGTCCATCTCAGGACAGGAGGCTCCAACCTTGCTATGACAGTGGCCCAGTTTTTATACTGTTAAACAAACAAGCTGACATAATTTCTAATTTCATTCTCCTGTTGGCTTTCTCCCAAAGCCTGGCATGGACTCTAGGAGGAACCAAGGGAGCTGTCTTTGATTGAAATACCCCCCAAATTAGGCTAGATGTTGCTTTATCCAGTTTCTAGATATGTAAAGGTAAATACATGTGTTGCCAATAAATGAACATATATATAACAATACTCTCTTAATGACCAAATATATATGTAACATTTGGTTGGAAGGTTCATCTGTATGTCAGCTTTGGCTCAGGGCCTGTTGTTCAGGCCTTAGTACATCACTGTTGCAGTGTCTCACCACGTTCTGGGTGAAGAATTTTGTCCTAGTATCTAATCTAAATCTCTTCACTTTTAGCATAAAACCATTTGCCAGCCCAGGATGCAGCAGGCTTTCTGGGCCTTGAGCATGTTCATGTTCACTCACCAAAAAGAACCCCTAATTTCTTTTCTGAAGGGCTGCTCACAGTGAGTTCTTCTCCCAGTCTGTACGTGCATGTGGGATTGCCCCAACCCAGGTGCAGCACCTTGCACTTGGACTTACTGACCCTTATTGTATCCCTGTGGGCCCACTTGTCAAGTTTTTCCAGGTATCACTGGATGTGAGAGAAGAGCAGCTCTGAAATTTCTCTCACTCTTTCCTGCTCAAATGAAATGTGGTTTTAACTGGTGCAGTTCCCTTTTGGGAATGTCGGATAGCAGAAGAGAGGGAGTAAAATGTATGAGATGAAGTTCTGGTTCTTCAGAGCTAGTCACATTCTCCAGATAGCTGTTCCTTTGTTGCAGGATTTTGGGGATTTTTTGGAATCCATGCCACTTGTTTTCCTCAGGAGAATCATAGTAGTGCCAATAGATGATTGTGGACCAGACTCTGCTTTGGTTTTCTGACTCTTTAAATAAAGCTGTGCTGGCAGCTTTCTTCTTGCTGCTTTCTTGCAATTCCATGGTTGAGTAAATTTTTTTTTTTTTTTTTGGCAAAGTGATTGGGAAGAGAAGTTTTAGAAACACAGTGAGCTTTCGGTACCTATACTAATGATTACAGTACCCAGCTTCTTTTTCAGCTACTTCCTCGTCTATTAGTGATGCTTCTGCTAGGCAGAGCCCTGATGGTTGATCTTTTCCCTAACAGTAGAATTACTGTTGCAGGTGTTGTGGTAGAATTCCGTAACAGCCCAACAAGCTGTCTGGATTTGTCCTTCCTTTTCTATAATTAAGCACAAAAAAATACAGGAAGATCACTTTAAGCTGTAGAAAAGGCTGTAGAAAATCATGTCTGATTTTGATTTGTCATATTTCTGTAACATATTGTAACATCCTTCCAGAAAGAGAATAATTGAGTAGTGGAGAAGAGACAGTAGAAAAGCAGGGAAGTGAGAGTGTGAGCTAGGGAAAGTATAGGCTGTTTCCAAGTGCATCTCCTGTAGCTCAGGGTCCGTGCCACAAAGAAAGTATTTATTGTTTTTGACAGAATGAGAAAGAACAGATTATTTTAGTTGCCTAATTAGTTTTTCAGGTGTTTTCATTGTCTGATTGTCTGGGTCTCTTGTTCAGTTTGATCATTAAGATTGCTGGATGGTTTTCTCTTCTGTGTTTCTACTCATCTATTTGGATGCCTTAATTATATTTTTAATTTGGAACATCATATGTATTGTTAGAAAAATTAAAGGAAGAATAGCATTAGCACTTGCATTTAAATGCATTGTTTTTCCTGGTTAGGTTGCTTGAAAAATAATACTGACTTCTTATGATGCATCAGATAGCTGGCAGTTCTGTGAGCTGCCAGATGCCTGCAGCTCAGGAGAACAACTAGGTTTGTAAATTATAGAAGCTCTTCTCTTGTTTTGGTTCTCCTGTCTGGTTATTTTTTGTTTTAAGGCTGTTTAATTTCCTCACAGTGTTTCACCTGGAATGTCTTGTCTTTTCAATGATTACATCGATACTTAAAAATATTCACTGTTTTCCCAACTGTTCTTGTAAAAAATAGCAAGAAAGCCTATGAAGTATTCATATCGGTATTTATGTTTACCAGTGAAATGTAAATGTTAAATAGATTGACAGCACTATTTCTTCGCAACACTTGGTTGTTAGACCTGATTATCCTAATACACTTTTCTCATACAGTGTTTACTTATGCAAAGTTATAGTGACATGAAAGTGGAGTTAGGTGAAGAGTTGGAACAAATTGTATCCATACTGGTAAATGATGTATTTCTGTCTCTTCACCGCATCGAATTTATCTGACTTTTAAAATACAAACTAACTTCAGTAAATGAAACATATGGTGCTAGATAAACTTCTTCTGATTTCATGTCCTTAGCTATTTCACCTGCTGATGTCAATTATGGAGAAACTTTAAGTACACTTCGCTATGCAAATAGAGCCAAAAACATCATCAACAAACCTACTATTAATGAGGATCCTAACGTCAAACTGATCCGTGAGCTGAGAGCTGAAATAGCCCGATTGAAAGCCCTGCTTGCTCAAGGGAATCAGGTTAGCTTTACTTGGAATTTATGTGTAATTTTCCTTGAGTTATAACATCTATTTCTAGAATGTAATTATCTTTCATTATATTGATTTGAGTAAACAAGTTCTTTGAGGCTATGAATGAATATTAGTTTCCTGATTGAATCAGTTTCCATATGGCTACCAGATTATCTCTTTTTAACGTAAGGGGGGAAAAATTGTCATCCCAAAGCTTTTAGCTTTCTCATAATATAATCTGAGCTGGATTGCAGTGTGCTGTGGGACAGGTAGCCAACACAGCATAAGGGGACTGAAGGAGCATACCTTCTGGGTCTGTCCTGATGGACTGAAAAGGTACTTTGTGCAGTATTATAAAAGAAATAGAAGGTTTAAAGTACTTAAGATACATAAATACGAAAATGTGGAGTATGAATGGATTTAAACAATACATTTTATTTGTGTTTGGCTGTACAGTACATTAGAAGGCACATAGCATGCTAAATATCTAAAAATATTTTCAGTGTTAGTGTAAGAAAACAAACATCATGCTCTGCTTCACTTCTGCATGATTCTCTTTCTTGCTCTATCAGTGTGATCTGCGGTAAACAGTTGCTGCACAGGCTCAAGTTAAGTTTAGTTTCTCCTGTGTTCCCAGGATGGTGAAACCAAAGTAGCAGTAAGGAATATCCAATTGACTCAGGCCAGTTGTCTCTTCTACATAATGCCATTCAGGACTACTAGATTTCATACTTGAGCAAATATAATTTGGAAGTATCTAAAGTACTACTTTAGATCTGTTCCTAGAACTGTGTAATTCTTTTTTAGATGTTCTGTGCAGTGTGAAATTTCAGTTCAGCATGGACCATTGTTAGTAGAAGAGCAGGACTTCAGCTGGATTTCATGCCATAAAAAATTTGCTAAAAAAGGGGATGGGAACCACTGTTGGAGGTAGAAATGGATATTGTAGATGATTGGAGCAGAGACCTCTGCTTTGTTGCAAACAATTAGAAAACTCTTTATGGGGTTGAATTACTTGTATTTCTTTCATACTCTTTGGGAGGGGAAGATTAATTTCTTTTCAAATCATGGTTTGATTTAGAGTTAGCAAAGTAGATGTAACTTGGACCCCTTGCAAAGTTTGAATGCTTTGACCTAGTTTCAAGCTGTGAAATAGTGGTTGTTGCAAAATAAATCTGGTTCATTGGTAGGATGTGGTAGATGGCTGTGTGGGATACAATAAAGCATTTAAGATTAAATTTGTTGAATTTGTGATGGTTCATAAAACAGCAGGTGGTGTGTTATGTATGCGCAGTAGTATAAATCTCTGTATAATTTCTTTTGTGGTTTTCCTTTGTATCACCAGAACACTGTATTGCAAATGCTTCTGTAGATCTGAAGATACTGATTACCAAAATTGGTGCTGGATTCAGTGTACTGAATACAATGAGTACTGCCTGTGTGTTTGTATTGTTCAGTAATTTTCCTCTTTTAAAGCCAGGTACCTTAAGATATAGTTATTAAAGATAAAGCAAAATAAATAACTATTAATGCATAATAAATTGTAATGTTTTTTAGAAATATAAAGAAAACTGTGTTAGGAGTTACCTGTTATAAATGTGTCTGATTTCTGTGTGTGTGGCTGTGCATATGAAATGAGTGAAAATAGTACTCTCAAACCAGTTTGTATTTGAAATATCTGCCTTGACAGGATTTTGATTATTCTGTTTACAGTATTTCAAGGTAAAATGATATATCTGAAGGTTCAAAGGAGTTTATTCTAAAGACTCAGGGAAGTTGAACAATTACCTTTCATTTGGTTGCCCCAGAAACTGTGACTGTTTTCTTTTTGAATTGATGTTTACTTTTTATGATTTTAGATTGCACTCTTGGATTCTCCGACAGCTTTAAGTATGGAAGAAAAGCTTCAGCAGAATGAAGCAAGGGTGAGTTATAATTGCATAAAGCAGTTTTTAAACATCAAAGAAAAATAAAGGTGGGTGGTCTGGATGCAGGAATGTTTGTAATTTTCAGGATTTTTTTAAGGCGCAACTAAGTTTTGTCCCACTAGCAGCATTGCCTTGATGCTTTAAAAAAAAAAGTTTGTGATTAGTAACTTTATCCTACTAATATAACATTGTAACTAAGAACAAAATATATCTTTGATTTTTATGCAGCAATTCTGTTAATGAAAGTGAAATGAAAAGACTTGTTCCCTGACCAGCTTGCCTTATAAAAAAGTATGTTTGTAAATAGACTAGAGAGGGAAAAGCCACTAAATCGCAGTAATGAGTAGCAAGTAATCACAGTAACACAACATTCAGTGTGTAGAAAAAACAGCAGAAGATTTCTAGGGAGAATGGTCACCTCTTCTGTGCTTTAAACTGTGTAGTTTATAACTTGTGGTGTGGGATAGGGTTTTAGAAAAGTTCAGTATTTAAATCTGATGTGTACAAATATATTGAGTGCCTAATTAGCTGTCTTTCTTGGGGAGGGTCTTAGATCTAAGTGTACTTCACAGTGTGCTTCTCACCAAGTGTTTTCAATAATCCAGCCAAGGATTGTAGAGGCTGGAAAAAACTTCCAGACAGTTTGGATAACTCACAACATCCAGAAGAATCTAGATACAATGGTACTATCGTTTCTCTAACAAACAATCTTTCATTGTTTATTATATCATTCTGTGTTAATTCTTGTCTATATATTAACTTGCTTTGAAAGCTGTTGCAAATTGGTTAAAAAAAAAAAAAAAGCAAAAGTCATACTTTGGAAGAGGCAGGAGGGAAGTATTTGGAATTATTCAGGTACGTGGCAGGAAATAGTTCTGAATACTTTCAAAAGAAGCCAATAAAATGTAGATATGATGCCTTTCAAAAAAAAGGGCTCCTCAGCTGGTTTAAATGGTAGGGTTTACATTGGTGCTGCTTGGACCTTTAGAATTGGAGTATTAATGACTTGCTTTGAGAATCCTGTTTCATTTATATCCTTGGTCTTATTTTTGAGTATAAACAAAAAGCTTTTATCTAAGAGTAGCGTGGCAATATAAATTGCTGACTATAGGCTAATTAGAATATGTTATTTATGTTCTGAGAGTAACCATTGCTTATCCTGCTCAGAAGTGTTGGCCCTGCTGGGTAGGGTGTATATCAAGTGTACTTTATTACCTTTATCAGCCTTGTTAAAAGGTTATGTGATTACTATTCATGATAATTACAATAGACATAATGACTGAAAATTCTTGATAGATGTTGCAGTGATTATAGCTTTTTATGATTGAATTAGTGCAATAACTAATTTGTTGTATAGATTTAGACTGTATCACAATATTTATATTGCCTGACAAGTATATGGTGACTTTCTTTCATGAGTTGATTTTCCTTATATAGGAATAATTTGGAGTAATTTAATTGAAATATGTTTCATTTAAAAATTGTAATTAAAAATGAAATGAAGTGTTTCTAAGCAATACAAATTGTTCTGATATGGTGAATAGAGATGTGACAGACTTCCTTCATGTTTTTCTTTAATCTTTAGAAATTTATTTTGTTTTAATGTTCCAGTTAGCAGCACTAGGAATTATAGTGATACTTTGAAAAGTGTGCTTACTTGTCTGTTTTGAAATCTTGAGGTGCAGGTAGAGATAAGTTTCTGAAGCTGTTATGGATTAATTTGGAGCTGATATGGGAAAACCAAAAATAGCTGCAGGTGGCAAATGGGTAGATATTTGGGGCAACTGCATCAAAGAGTTTTTTCTTTGTACAATGGCATTATATGAAGGTTTACTAAAGAGGTGGACAACTGCTTGACTAGGAAAGGAAGGACAAATCCTAAGCCTTCTGTTGGTCTGACCTCAGTTTGGGAAGTGGGTCATCTTGGGTCCAGTCACACACCATGTACAGAACAACCAGGGAAATCAAGCCCTGTCAGCATGGATTTGGGAAAGGCAGATCCTGCTTCACCAACATCATTTCTTTCTATGAGAGGATGACCTGGTTTGCGGATGAGCAAAAGGCTGTGAATATTGTTTATGTGGACTTTAGGAAAGCTTTTGACTCTCACACAGCATTCTCTTGGAGGAACTGTCTGCTCATGGCTTGCACAGGTAGTACATTGTTTCAGGAAACTATCTGGGTGGCTGAACCAAGAAAAGTGGTGGAGTTCAATCCAGTTGGCAGCCAGTCACAGTGATGTTCCCCAGGGCTCAGTGTTGGGGCTAGTCCTGTTTAATGTCTTTGCTGATGATCTGGGTGCACCCTCAGTCATGTTGCAGATGGCACTAAAGTGTATGGGAGTATTGATCTACTGGAGGGCGGGAATGCTCTGCAGAGGGATCTGTACAGGCTGGATCATGGGCTGAGGCCGGTGGCATTGGGTTCAGTAAGGTGAAGTGGGGTCCTGCCCTTGTCTCACAACACCAGGAGGAAAAGGAACTGAAATGTGGCCCAGTGGGAAAGGACCTGGAGTGCTTGTTGACAGCAGCTAAACATGAGCAAGCACATGTCCAGGTAGCCAAGAAAGCCAATAGCACCTGGCCTATATCAGCAATAGTGTGCTAGTAGGATCAGGGAAGTGATTCTTCCTCTGTACTTGGCATGGTGAGGCCACACCTCAAGTGCTGTGTTCAGTTCTGGTCTCTCACTTCAAAAAGGACACTGAGGTGCTGGAGTGAGTCCAGAGAAGGACAAGGAGAGTTGGAGAAGTATCTGGAGCACAAGTGTGAGGGAGAGTGGCTGAAGGAGCTGTTGTTTAACCTGGAAATAAGGAGGCTCAGGGGTAACATCTCTTTCTACAACTATCTTAAAGGAGTTGTTAGCCAGGTGGGGGTCAGTTTTCTCCCAGGTGAAAAGCAACAGAACAAGAGGAAATGGCATCAGGTTGCTTCAGGGGAGGTTTAAATAGGATGTTAGGAAAAATTTAGTAATGGAAAGGGCTGTCAAGCATTGGAAAAAGCTGCCCAGGGAAGTGCTTGATTCATCCTCTGTAGAGGCATTTAAAAGACTTATAAATGTGGCACTTCAGAGGGATGTGGTTCAATAATGATTTGGCAGTGCCAGGTTAGCAGTTAGACTTGATGATCATAAGGTCTTTTCTAACCAAAATTATTCTAAACCCAGTGTTCTCCCTGTCTTTAATGCCTTTGCAAGCTTCTTACTTCTGTGCTGATGACAATGAAGTGGGTAGTTTCTAAGTTGCAGCAAATTTTGCTCTGGTTCACTCCTGAAGCTACTGGTCTGCCTCTCCCTCTGCATGCCATCCTCTGGAGGGGATTTTTACCTTAACATGCTTACCTGTACCATGGTAAAGGAACTGTCCTGTTATAGCTAAGGGATCAGTTTGTGACAGTAGACTTTGTGGGATTGAAGCACTTCATGAAATTATTTGAAGGTAGGCAATTATTTAAAGTAATTATTCCAGACTTGCATTTCATCTTAGAGTGTAAATAAGAATTTTGTGTTTTGAGGGAGAAGTATTGTAGGTACGGCAACGTATTGCAGGAGCATCAGTGCTCTTCTAAATTAAGTATTAGGTATTAAACTTCACAAAGAATTACACAAATACTTAGTACTTCTTTGAGAATGCATTTATCAAGAACTTTGAAAGAGATGTGATTTTCTTCAATATTTGTTTTCTTTCATAGGTACAAGAACTGACCAAAGAGTGGACTAACAAGTGGAATGAAACTCAAGATATTCTGAAAGTAAGGCAAATAAATAAATTTTCCTCTTGGCATTTGACCTAGCCTTTGTATTTTGTCCTTAAAAAATTCTTCGACTCAGTTTTTTCTGTTACTCACCATGGTGACCCTACAGTGCAAACCAACTTTTCTCTAACAAATCTTTAAATTGCTGAATGTATTTATTGAGTTACAAATGCAGAAAGCCTGGGCCAGGGACAAGTGGATCCCTCATATCCTTGGTATTTGTGTGATATCAACAAGACCTGTGAATAATCACTCCCTGTCTTACATTGGGTATCTCAGTGGATATGGTGCCTAGTAGATATGGATTTTCCATTGTCCTGGTGAGATTTTATATTGGTATTTGGTGCTTGATTAAGATGGCAGTCTGAGGTTATATTTTAATGGGCTACCTGATGATTCCATGCATTTGTGCAAGCACACATGTGCATGCACGCACACACACACACACACACACAGAGAAATAATTCCCGCAATCTGTTTTTTAACACATTAACTAGTATTTTTGTTGCCAAATGTTTTAGCTGTTCTGTTAAATAAAAATTTTGGAAACAAAGCTTAAGTTTTCATGATTTGCTGAGCATAACTTGTTTGTAGTGCTATACAAGCAAGAATTTAGAAGTAAGTTTTTAATTCTCCATATCGCTGATCTCAAAGTTGATTTTTCTCATATCACTTTTTGATTTCTTAATTTTTTTTTTCTTCAAGTCCACCACTGTCTTTTATCTGACTTCCACATGAGTTGAGTGGCTCTGGGCTTAAAAATAATAATAAAGCACAAATAGCAGAGAGAACAGAGCTGGGTTGGTAGCTACTTAACAGTTGGCATGACAAAATGGACTGTTTAATGTCTATCTAGATATTGAACTATTATCAATTGCATATTCATCAGAGATGTTTTGGCTACAACTTTATGTTATTTCTGTTATTTTGAAGCATCCGTCCATCCATAAAACTTAAGTAATTTTTTCTTTATTCACTTGTGGATTGGGATGTCCATTGTCACATGCAGCATTTGTGAATTTTGGTCAGTTGTGGAACTGAACATTATGTTGCATATGGGAAGTTTTGAAAGCACTACAGTAAATTCACGAATACAAGCCGCACTCAGTATAAGCCGCATCGCCGGGTGTTGGCAAACATTTCGTTTTTTGTCCATAAATAAGCCGCACCCGAGTATAAGCCGCTCTGTGTTCGCAGCGAGAACCCGCGTGCAACAAAGTTGCCAATTAGTAACAGAACCGCGGCAGGGCGGGGTTTACTGGCTCGGCTCGGGCCATGAGGGCTCGAGGCTGCCGACAGGGCTGGGTGGCCCAGCTCGGCGCTGCCGCTCGGCGGGGATGCTCAGGGCCAGCCGCCGCCACCGCTGGGCTCGGTCACCCCGGCCCGGCGCTGCCCCACGGCGGCGGGGGGGCACAGAGCCCGCCTGCACCTGCGGTGGCCATGGGAGCTGGGGATGTAGCCTGCCTGCTCCTGCGGCAGCGGCACGCGGGGACCAAGCGGAGAGAGCTGCCCGCCTTCCCCCAAGCCGCGGGGACAAGCAGGAGGGAGCTGTCCCTGCCTCCCCCGAGCCGTGGGGCCAAGCAGGAGGGAGCTGCCCCGCCTTCCCCACCCCCTGTGCTGCCGGCACAGAGCAGCTCCACCCGCCGCGCAACAGAGTATCAATTTGTAACAACCGTATAAATGCAGAGTTTTACTGGCAGGAGCTCGACTTTGCAGTTTGCACTGACTTGGTTTGCACTCCCAGGGTTGAAAATGTTAGAAAATTATTCACATATTGGCCGCACCTGAATATTAGCCGCTTTCACGTTATGAGAGCAAAATTTTGGTCAAAACAGTGCGGCTTGTATTCGTGAAATTACTGTATTTTGGAAATGCACTGATTCATGCTCTGAAATTACAGAATCAGAGGAGGTGTTAACTGAACAATACATATAGACAAGAGAAAGCTGCATTTGTTAAATACTTGAATCTACAGGACTTAAACACAGAAGCTGTAATATCTGATTTTCTAGTACTGAACTTTTTTAGCTTGATTCTTGCAGCTTCTCTATGAACTGCACTCACATAGGATATTTGAGTGTATGAATATAGCTTGTATTCCAATTTTGGGTTAAAGGCAGTTGACTAAAATTTCTTTGTCCCAAATCCCCTGAAAGTCTCCAAAAGATTTCTTAGTTGTACTGTTACATTTTATGCCATTTCACTGGAGGTATCCATATTTTTATTCACTTCTTGTTTAATGATTTGTGAAATCAGTGACAGGCTTTTTGGAAGTTTGCCAGGCTGAGTTGATGCCTGTGAGAGGCTGGCCCAGAACAGAGGCTAGACAATGTTAAGGGAATAAAGTAGGTATTTATTAAAGGGCTTTAAAGGATATACCCTTGGCAGCAGAAGAGCCTGGTTGTGGCTACACCCAGGATGGATCCAAGATGGATCACAGGTGTTTACACTTTTATAAGTTTTGGTCCATTTACATATTGGGAGTTAATTGTCCAATTACAGCTTCGGGTCACAAAGTGCCATCTTCCTGCTGCACTCCCTTCACTTTGCCGTTGTTTATGCTTTTTGGGTAATGGTTGTCCTGGATTCTCAAGATGGAAAAGGATTGTTGTGTCTAACTCCCCTGTGAAGAGAACCTACCAACACTTAATATTAAGTTCAGAGTCCCACACCAAGTCAGCACAGAATCTGTGAAATATGAAAACTTATACTTAAGGCATCATTTCCCCACTTTAGACATCAGAGTCACTGGAAAGCAGATTTTAAACTTTACAGAGTGCAGTGGTGTTTTTTGTTATGGATTCTCTGTGAATTCACTGGGGTTTTTGTTTTGTAATTTACATCCTTCCCTTGCACACAGAGACCGTATGCATTGTAATTTGTAAAAACAGATTGTCTTGGCACTCTGAGAAGTGAGACTGTCTTTGTATGTCCACATCACTGAAGTCACCCTAACCCTGCCACTTTCCCTGTGCCATAATTCAGTAACTGTCAGGACATTCTTCATTAAGAACTTCATGTTTGTATTATATTTAAAACCTTCTTTCCCTTGCCTCCCCTAGCTTTGCTATCATGAGATAGTTGGTGCCTTCCAATTCCTGCCCTGCAGCAGGCTTGTAGAATTAAAAACCATTTGCTTTTCAGTTTCTGTCACTTTTTGCTCCAAATCTATTAGGCATGTTCCTGGGAGATGCAAGTTTGTAGCTGAATGGGATTCCCTACTTTATTGTATGTAACTATGATTTTTTGTACTAAGTTCTAAATATTGAAGTTCACATGATTTTTAATTTTTCTCACTGGCTGATGGGAAAATCTGTTAATGTTTAAATCCAAAATAATTTAAATGAATTTGAATAAACCTTATAAAACACAAGTAAGAATCACAGGGCATGCTGGTGTCTTCCACTAGATGAACAGATATTTCTGGAAAAAGTTACCTGGCTTTCAATGAATACAGTGCTTTCATCAGACAGATGCCTGACAAAGAAACAGTATTTTGCAGGGAAGATGTTCCTTCAGTTTTTTCATCCTTGCCAGTAATTTTGAAATGTGTTTAAAACTAGACCAGCAGCACCTAAATGCTAGCTTTGAAAATAATCCATAGAGAATGGAAAATACTATCCAGCTAGAAAGTACCAAGGAACAGGAAATACCATGTGAAGGCAAGTTTTTGATAAAAAGTATTTGGCAGCTTAAAATTCAGTTATTCTAATCAGCACTATACCATATATGCAGCTGACATGTGCATGCCAGTATTCTTCTTAATTTCTGTTGGTAGCTTTTATCTTCTTTGACATTTGTGTGTAGTTAACCTGAAGTGAGTATGTTGAACCATCCTATCTGCAAATGTGAATTTTGGATTTGGGATAGTGTGCAGTGGCTGAAGGCCAGTATCAGCTATGAACATTTTGTATAGTCCTTCATTCTGTTGATGACAGATTGGATGTGTTTGGGCTGGGGATGTAGCACTGATAGTGTGCTCTTTTCCTTTTGTGCTTTTGGAGGAATCGTTTTGGAGGGTGGCTGTCTGGGTTCCTCTGAAGTCTGAATTATTGTCAACTCACACCTAAAGCCCAAATCTTATCATTTTCTCTATTCAAAGCTTAGGACACTGCATACAGGGTTTAAATTTGTTCTGATTCTGTATGAAGGATTCTTCGTTCTGTAGCATGGCAGGTTCCTGTGTTGATCTGCCTGAAGTGCCAAGCGTTGTTTCTAGTAGTGGTGTTTGTTTTCATCCTTGATCTTCTCACTGTAATACACTTACTTAGTATAATAATCTGTCATCTGTCCTTGTTTTTTAATAAAAGCAAGGATATTTTAATGCTTTATAGGTTAAATATATGGATGATGCTTCACCATTGAATGCTTCACCATTCAATAATTTCAAAAAAACAACTTGAATGATTTTTTAAATCATTCAAAAATGATTTGAATCATTTAGCTTTCACCAAAATTGCCACTCAATTTTCATGATTGAGTAAAATACTGCAACATTACGCAAAGTGATAGTGCCTGGTTTTAAGTCCACAGGCTTTGGGTATTTCTTTAAAAGTCACATAAAGATTGCACCTTACAGAACAGTGTCACTTTAGATTGCTTCTCTGTCTTCAGATGTCTTGTAACCTCAGCACTTAACTGGAGCATTTAGCTTTCATGTCAAGCTCATTGATCTTTGTATGAATTTTTTTTTTTTGCCTTCTCCTAATGTTTATCCATAAACATTCCCAAAAAGAAGAGGAGGAGGGAAGAAGTCCTGTTTACTCTTTTCCTTAATTTAGTCCTTTTTGTACTGTTCTGCTAAAGATCAATCATGGGGTCTAAGATGTTAGGGTAACCTATCCAACTTTTGATTTTTCTCTAAATCGGTAATTTAATTAATTGGTAGAGAAATTCTTTTGATGTGGCTGCTTTATTTGACTGCATATGTTGTCATTCCCCAAGAGATCTTTTTTTTTTTAGTGTCACCTTTTTTTTGTCATCCTTTGTGCCTGTTTCAATTTTTTTTCTCTAACCTTTAGCAACTTTTACACTAATCTTTTTTAAATGCACACACCTTAATAATTTCCTTCTGTTTTTTCTTCCCAAGTTTCTTCTAAATTTCTTTCACTTTTTCTGTTTGTCTAAAAATTGGTATAACTTTGAGCTGTTGCATTTTTAATGAATGTCATTTGTAGCTAATGTAAAGGTATTTAAATGCTCTTTTAAAATTATTTTTAGTTTGAAGTAGATTTAAAGTTCCTTTTTATTTGCTTGTCCTGTTGTTTGATTCTAATCATGTCATTAGCTTTGATTCTAATCATGTCATTAGCTTTGTGTGTTAATGGCCAACTGATGTCAAAGGATGGAGAGAGATCTGTCTTTGGAGTCTATCAACAAGGTTTTTTGGGTTTTTTTGTGTGTGTGTTTTATTCTTGTGATCAATAGTTTAACTAGTCATTACTTCAACTGGCTTTGTCCTGTTGGATTTAGTGACACCACCTCACTTGCATCAATAATACTAATTCTGCTGCAGCAATTTACCACATGGTGTGCAAATATGTTATTGAACACTATTTATTGATGATTTATTTGATTCTTTTCTTGTGCAGTTTGGTTGACTACTGCTTAATAGTGCATATTTATACCTTAACAATGGTTGTTCCTACATGAGGAAGAAAACTTTATGAAAACTGCTTATCTTCAAGCATTAACATCTACTGGTTGTTTATATCGTGCCTCTTTTTGGGGAAAATGAAATACCCTTAACTTGCCATGATGAATAAATACAGACTAAAACCAAACAATTATTTTGGTAGACATATCTAAGCAGGGGAATTTTCTTTTTTTGGGAATCTTGGCTATATACAGCAAAGACACTAGGAGACTAAAACTCAGAGCAGTTGTGTTGCTCATTATGAGGTCTAGTTTAGGGTGACACGAGCAAATATTTTATTTTAACAATTTGCTTTCCATGGTGGCTTGCATACTGTAGTGAACTCTGTCAAGAGCATTTTATTGTGTTCTATATAAATGCTGCATTTGTCTGCATTTATTTCCATTTTCTGACAATCTTTAAACCACTGTTGTTGAAAGGTATTAAAACACTATTGTCTCAGTTCTTCTGTCTGAAACCACCACCATTTTGCTGTTTTATGCCTTATTGTTACTACCTATAATTAACAGTGAGACACTTGTCTGCTTTTCCTCTTCTCATTTGTTTTGTGTTCTGCCCCAGTATGTTATCCTTTGATGAGCATTTGTTTTCTTCATTCTTTCATGTCATTGCTTTAGCAAGTGGAGCTTTCAGGTGAGAAGTGCTCTCAATTAGCACCTTCTGCTTTCACCTAAAATTCTTCCACTTTCTGGCAGGGTAGAGGAGTTGTACAAGCTCTTGGGCTCCCAAAAGACAAACTGTAGAACTTCTAAAAAGTAAATAGGCTTTAATCCTCCCCTTAAAAAGTGCATGTGAGTTTTAAAGACCTCTGCTCCTGTACCTGTGGAGCATAGATTCAAAAATTTGTTTTATTTACAGGTCAGATGAAAAAAAATGGAGTTACAAGACTGGTATGCATTTGTATATAAAACAATGTCTACATGATACTGTATTTAAACCATTCACAGCTTTGACATATGTGTTTATTTGTATGTTTGGCAGGAATTGTTTCAAAGGTTTTTTCTGTTTCAGTAAGTGAATAATTTCTGTGAACTTGTTAGTTGGACATATTGGTGTTGCATTTTGGTTATAATGTCTGTTGTTGGCTGTGTTTAAAGCATATCTGTCTATTTCTAAAGGGAGAATTGCATCTGTACTTCGATTTGAACAAATCTTATCTAATACTTTTTAACTTCTTTTGCATCTGTTTGTATTAGAAAACTCCTATTGCATGCTTCCAGTTTTCATTTCCTTTCTAAAAGCTATGTCATCTGCTTGAATTTTTATGAGGTTTAAAAATCTTTGCAAAATTAACAGGATTGCACAGCTATGGACCTGGCAGAAAGAATTTAAGTCAGATGTTGCTGCTGAATTTGTTTTCTTTTAGAAAAGTTCATAGACTAAATAGAGTAGCAACTCTGTTTGTAGGGATATTGGCTTTCTCAATAATTGTTTGTCCTCCTACAATTGTAAAATATGTTCATTTAGCAAACTGAATTTGTATGGAAAAGAAAAATGCACATTCACATTAAGTAGTCTTTTATTAACATATTACGTTTAATAGAATTGCTTCAGCTGGTTTGAATGCTGTGCAGAGGAAAAGGTATTATGAAAGTTTTAAGAGGGCTGATGTTAATTATTCTTGTTTATCTTGGTCACTAATCACTCAATAAATGAAAGTAGCATCTTTTCTCTAGAAGCCTATTTAACTGTGGTTTTGATTTCTTGGCACTAGATGTCACTGCAGATAGAATAATCAGGTTCTTCTGCATGCTTAATTTAATTCAGATATTTTAAGGGAAAATGATTTGCAATATCTTGAATTTCATTGCTGTTCGCATCCACTACAGTAAATTTATGAGAATGCCAGAGCATTGCTTTAGGAGCAAGTCCTAAAGAACCTGAGTGACTGTTCTGACAAAAACACTTCTGAAAAACAATTCACAGTTGTAATGCACTGTAAAGTGATTATGTACATTAAGATTTATTGGAATTATTTTTCAGCGCCTTTTTCAATCCTCTTTTTCAGCTGACAGTGTATTTGGAATGACAAATTTAACTAAAGCCATTAAAATGCATTTATTTTCTTGAATGTGAATCCTTGATATTTTAGAGATGTAAAAGATCACTTTCTGAGAGAGGCAATATATTTTATTTTGTCAGGTAATACAGTTGAGAGGGCAAACAGGCTTTTGGACAGAAGTCTTTTACTAGACCACTTCTGCTAATCACTTCCACTGGATATTACAGTTGAAACACCAGTGGCAATGATATACAATTCCTATTCATAACTGCTTCTTTTTTAACATATTTCTCTTGATTAATCACTTCTGTAGATTTATAATTGAGTTTCAGTACATGAAAATGTAATAAGTTTGTTCATTTTTCTCCATCTTTTTTAGGAAAGTTATTTGATAACAAAGGAATGTTTGCTGTTCTTGGTCCTTTTACGTTATTTACCCACAGCCCCTGTCTCCTGAGCAGTGATGAGTAATATCAAGTTTAGCTCTCAGTTTTATTAGAATTTGTTTTCTTATGCCTGGCCTTGTGCATTACGTTTTTATTTCCCAAGTGTAGCAGTTAGTAGCACTGGTTGTAGTCTATTGTGGTCAGAAGATTTCTCCTTTGGAATTTTGAGTTTGGACAGAGATTATCCAAATATTATTTGTTTTACCTTAAAAGAGACACTGTTTTTTCATACTATCTGACTGAACAGATGCCATTATTAAGTGATGATTATTAGTTGACTAAGTAGTTTGTCCATCTCAGCCTTGGCTTGCTGTTGTCAGAGCATGAAAAAAGTACTGAATTGGGAACTGGTGCTACTGTAGCTCTTTCCCAAATAGAAGCAGTATTGAATGGATCCCAGCCACCTGAGGAATGCTGAGTACAGCAGTCAAAAGTAGATTTCAAAAGGAATAATTGTCTGCTTTCAAGTCTTTCTGCCATCTGTGTTCATCTGATGAAGAAGTCTCCTTTTTTGCTTGCAGATGTTATAGCGGTGTGAAGCCTTTGTGGTGGACTGACCACTTTTAACTTTGTTTCTGCTAGAGAGTTGTGATCAAGAGATGGCTAATGCTACTGATTGTTTTTTATTTCAATTTTAAACTGATTTTTCCACTTGAAACCAGCTGGGCCATAAGAGAAGAACAACTGGGGACAGCTCTTTCTGAGCTCACTTACCACTGATTAAACCAGGGTTGAATAGTTTGGTTGATGCATTTAGAAAGAGACCCTCCAGTGTCTACAGTGTCTAGGAGTAGCCATACTGCCAAATATTTCATTGCCCTCCTCCTTCCAAGTGGGGCCCTGCATTTGTAGATTATTCACGCCATGCTTGGCTTTAATGCATCACTAGAGCTTGTAGGTGGTTTTCAAATGAAAGGGAGTCAGACAGAATGGGCTGCTTTTGAAATCCTTTCTAAAGCTCAGATGCCACTTGTTCAACAATTCCTCCTGGGCATTTGTTCCGCTTTCCTATTAATTATCTTGTGCCAGGAAGGTGGTCTAAACTGAAATCAGTGGAAGCTCCTGAAAGAAGAAGAAGAAGAAGAAGAAATATATTGTAAAACCTGTTTCTCCCTAAGGATCAGCAGAGAAGTATTAAGAGAGAGACAAAATGTAAATTTCTCTTTGGATGTGTCTATGGTATGGGAAAGAAACATTCCAACATCAATAGTTTAGATGAACCCCAAATTTATATCTACCTCACAAATGGGCTGTTTCTAATGACAGTGTGATATGAAATGCTGGAACCATTTTATTCTGTGGGTGTTTTTAGCGGTATACTTAGAGAGTTTATTGCTGTGTGATTCTGATACCTTTGAATGGTACTGTTGTGCACCTGACTTTGCATCTGAAATGGCAGCTGGGCATTAGTCTTGATTCATACAGTCTTAAACACAGATGGCAGCACAGACTGTGGCTGTTGCAACCAGTCAAGAATGTGCATCTAACTATGCATATTCCTCTGCAAAAGTCATTGCTGGTGTGTTTCTAGTCCTGAAGTCTGTTTTTTCTCCTTGGTGATTGTTGCTTGCTAGTATGCATAGTTCTTCTTTCTCCAGTTTGGTTCAATAGCATGGGTTACATGTTGATCTGGAGAAAGAAATCCACAGATTTAAAGCAATCTATTGCTTTAGATTAATCTCTGTAGAAGTAGAGATTAATGTCTAGGTAAACAGTAAACAGAACTCTAGATAAATGAAACAATTCTCCCATTGCCCTGGAAACATGCAAAAAACATGCAAAATAGCTTTTAAAATTAATAAATGTATTTGCTATGAGCCTAGCAATTTTTTCCCTCTCTATAATTCCCTGACTCATTTATCATCCAGCTTTAGCAACAAATCAGGTAGGAGTCCTGTAGCTAATAGTCCACTGCTTTCTCGATTCATTCCCAGAATAAAGTACAGTAATTTCACGACCATAAGGCGCACCGGACTATAAGGCGCACTTTTTTTTTGCAGTGAGGCTCCGCCCCCAGCTCCCCCCGCGCGGTTGCTGGCTGAGGCCCCGCCTCAACCCGGCAACCATGGGCCCCCAGGCCCGCCTCCACCCAGCAGGGGTGGTGCCGTGGGCCCCTGGGCCCGCCTCCACCTGGCTGCCGTGGCACTGCTGGCTCCCCCCACGGCTCACAGCTCACACTTCCGGTTTGGCAAATTTCGCAACTTTGTAGATAATATAAGGCGCACCGGACTATAAGGCGCACTTCCAGGTTCGAGGGAAAATTTTAGTCAAAAGGCTGCGCCTTATAGTCGTGAAATTACTGTATATGAAATGAATTATTTACAGGTAGAAAATATCTTAACATGTAATTAAAGGCTGTTTTGTAATGCATGTGGAAGAAGAGATGAATGAAAATAGCTTGTTTCTTTGTCTTCCAGCCAGGCCTTTTCCTGTTTTTAGATACCAGCATGAAGAATACTGAGGCTGGAGTTGCTGTCTCCTAATCGGGAGGTACAATATCTCCTGCTTGGTAGCATCAGTAATGGCAAGAAAAGTCTTGTTCTCTGTCCCAAATGTCAGTGTTGCTCTGTGTAGACTTACTTGCCCTTTGAGGCTAGTGTGTGCTCACTGTGTTCACACACAGGAGACTCTGAAGCCTCCTCCCCTTGGGACAAACCAAATTTGTTCTGGGTGCCTTACTTCTTGAGACAGAATAATAGTTTTCCCTTAGACCAAGGTAGTGGGGACAAAAACCAGCCTGCAGCAGATGCTCCAGCATGGAGAATAGCAGCTTTGATGGTTTAAGTTTTATAAGCCACTGGAAAACAGGATTTTACAGGCTAGTGTCAAGAAAGCCAAAATAGGAACCTCTGCTAACAATTAGCCAAATCCTGCAGCTCTATTCAGGGGATTTTTCTCAGATGTCAGAAGTAGTTCTGTCTGTGCAACAAAGTCTGAAGTGTCAAGGAGCAGGCATTTCAGCTTAAGTTGGTCATTGGAATTCCAGGAATGAAGGCCAAATTTCCTGAAAAATAACTTTGAATATGCCAAGGGATGCCACCACAATAGTAGGGTTTCTGTGTATTAGTAGCCAGCTGTATGTCAGCAGTGAGCTCATGTTCCAAGAGGGAAAAAGAAATAATGAAAAATGGAACAGGTAAGGTAACCACATGAGACTAAGAGCTGTTCCTGTAATTTCTTTATTCTTTACAGGAAGTGCATCATTAATTTTCCATCATTTTAGATTCACTGTCTTAGCAGTTGCTCATTTAAGCAGTTCTGCATTTTGCATCTGCCTTTTTGACTGCCATTCATTGCAGGGAGCTATTGATGCCTCTCTGGGCTGCTGCAGGAGCACCTGCATTTTCACAGTAAGCTACTCACACAAAACTGCAGTTCTCTGATCTTGCTTTTTGCAGACTCTTTAATTGGCATTTCTTGCTTGATGAGGGTGCTATGATCAAATGCTGTGGGAAATGGGGGGAAAACTGCTTAGGAAGTTTGTGCAGTGGTGGTTTCCTTAGTGGTTTTGGATAGTAGACATTTCTTCATCTCAGAGGAATGGAGTGTCTTACTTCTACTAAACCTTTTGTTTTAAATGCACTGAAACCAGTACAGTCAACAGTGTAGTGTTAATTCTTTGTTCCATTATCTAGAAGACACAGTAAGAGTTTGTGCCTTATCCAACATCTATATGCACAATGAAATTAATATCCCCTTTCATAACTGATGGCTATATAAATAATTTATTACCTATAAAGGAAGAGCATTATTTTTAATTTTCAAAAATGGTGTTTAATTGAAGTCCCAGGATAGTCCCAAATGTAACTTTGACGTGCACAAATTATAAAGCATGCACCTCCACTGATGACATGTTCCATATCTTCTCCTCTCTTTGCATTGCCTCCCAAATAGCATGTACTACTTTTGAGGCTAAGCCATACCTGTGTCTAAGTGAAATAAAACATAGGATAGAAATTTGATATTGTATATGCAGCTTTATAAAAAATAAAAGTTTAAAACAGATACCCACTAAGAAGTGGAGCAGCTTCACTGATACAATAAAGAGCAGAAGAGCTTTTCCTACTTCAATGTGTAGGCTGTCACTTCAGTGAGAATCTCAGACATTTTGGAGTTGTTTTCTTGGAACACTTTTTTTTTTTTTTTAAACCCTGGAATTGTCAGTCACAATTAGACACAATCAAATTTTTTTCACCTGTTAGTATTTTGTGTTATCTGATCTGTTTATGGTAAGTATTTGTAAGAGAGTCAGTCTATAGAACAAGAAGGGTGTTCATGTAACCTGTTTTCATCCAAAACATAGCAAGCTAAATACTCAGCTGTGCTTATTCCTTCACCTTTTGAGGAAATATTGCTAGTAAGCCCAAATGAGATTTCCATTTGTGAAATATTTTTTTACTCCTCTCCTACCTCTTGTTCCTCTTGTCCATACAGTAAATCTTTTCACATACTTTGAAGTGAAATTTCCTTCGTCCTCTTCTAGTTCTTTGAGCAATATTATTATTATGCATAGAGAAATCTTTTTACATTTTCAACCTTTGTATTAATAACTTCCCTAATGCTGGTATTTCTAGTGTTTCTTGACATCCATTTGTAGTATTTTTTTATATTGGGAGGTCACTATGTGTACGCTAGTTGTCTGGAGAACTGTTGATGAAGTGTCTGTCTATCTTCTGGATGGCAATGCAGCATTCAAAAGTAAGGAGTGGGTCTGTGTCATCTCTTTGACCTTTGGTAGTTTAAGCCCTCAGTGCAAAGATGAAGAGCTCTTGTCCACAAAAATCACAGATGCATTACCTGGTGTGCAACAAAACAATAATTACACACCAGAGAGAGACATTGAACAATTATTTCAGAGTTGAACAACCCTGGGTGCCTGGTGGTATTCCACAAATAAAGCACACCAGCTGTCAGAACTTGTTACTATTTACACATTTTAACAAACAAAGGAATTAGTGTACATTGCTACAAGTCACCTAGTTCTGGTATTAATTGGTATTCCCTCTTCTTTTGGTTAATGATTCTCTCACATCCCATGTGAATCAGTCTGCATGCTCAGGCTTTCTCTTCTTTTGGATCTGTGGATGTCTAGGGTTGGTGGTTGTGATCTGCCCCTGACGAAATAACCTTTTACCCAGTCGAAGCTGATTTTGGCACAATTGGTGAGTTGGTTTCTTAGTTTCTTTCTTATCTTGGAGTTTCTGCCATTCTGTCCTTGTGACCTATAAATTTCTGGGCCCACTATAAGTGGTACATCCTTCTTCCCACGGTTTGTTAACTTCTCCCTAAGTCTGAGATCACTGAAGCGTGTCAGCCCTAAACCTTAACTAGGCAATTTTACCAATGAGAACTTTTATTTTCTAACACCTGGACATCACTTAGAGCTTGTTTGCTACTCTCTGATTTACAGGTTAAATCTCCCTTCTTATTGATTAGGCTTGAAAGTGTAACTAACATTAAACATTAAAGGACGTACTTGCTTAAGAAAATTTTACACATTCCACATTTTGCAACACTCTGAACATATCTGTGTTATTTCCAGATTTTTTCTCTGACTCTTGTAGGTTTTTCCAGTTGGTTCTTAGAAAGATTGCTTTATTATGCAGAATTTTTTTTTCTGGTACACTTACACTCTGGGTATGAAAATATTACTGAGGCATAGTATAGAGTATACTGTTAAGTTATTAATGTAACTTAATATCCTTCTCCTTCCACTACAATCTTCCCAGAATGATATAAAAATATCTTATTGGCAGTGATGGACTCATCCAATAAGAGTTAAAGAGAGGGCAGATTCAGTTTTATTTGTTGGAGGGTAATGGGATAGTGTTTCAGGTTATCCCTATTTTAGGTACTGAAGTATCAGGTAGTGCTTGAAGATATTTTAGGTGTTTAAATCCCATTTGTTTTGAAGTGGATTTGGCTGTATGTACATCTTAAAAACACAGGGTTTAGGCAGAATTCTATGGACCACTTATTTTTTCTTTTCCCAAGAACAACTTCCTTCTCTGTGAAAGAATCTCATTGTTTTGCAGGAACTTTTTCAGCAAAAGATTTGTGGTTTCAGGCAACTTCTGGCCTAGTAATAATTCATCCATGAATACCATTTGCATGTCTGGAGATTTTGCCCTTATGTAAATACAAAAAACATAATTAGAACTAAGAAATCCACAATGGACCAGACAAGAACTTAATCATCTTCAAAATGTCAGCTTCTGTAGGACTTTTTGTTAAATATTCACATTTAATTTCTTTCAAAGTCCTATTTGCAAGATCTGGACAAATATCGGGATAGTTTTTACAAGAGACAGGAATTACTGAGAGCTGTTGTAAAAGATGATTTATTGCTTTATGGCATTGTCAGCCTCATGGAAAGGTGAGACATTAAAGGTGTTGGATCCAACACCATAACATCAGAAGCCCATCTAATTTTCAGTTACAATGCCTTATATAAAAGTTTTTTAGCCAGTCAAATACTTCTACGAAGTTCGCTGGTGTTTTCTTACGCCATCATTAACTGCTTTGTCTTTCGTGGCTTTACCACAGTGCATCATTTTTCAGCCAATCATATACTTACATATACTTATATATATCATGTACAATCAACTTCATAAACTTACACTGATAAATCTTAAAGTTCTAGATAACTTCATATCAGGTTCTGTTGCTAAACTTTAAAATCTCTTATTAGCTTGCTTAACCAATTGCTCTGCTTACATAATACACATCTGTTTGCTTAAAACATATTTCTACTTAAACTACAAACTTACATTCTTGTTTCATGTCTGTTTCACTTTCATATTCTAATTCTCCAAGCCTTTTCCTAGGTCTTAGTTCAAACACTGTTATCCATCTCTATCTCTGAGCCTGTATTCACAAGGCCTTGGGAGCTTTCTGCGCCTGCATTTCCCACAGACAAACTGTTGCTAAAGGATTTCTTCTGTATGTGTTTAATTCAATTATCAGATTTTCTCTATGGTACCTGAACACACACCGCTCTAAACCCTTGACTGTCAAAGGTTACAATTTTATTTTTGTTTTCAACTGTCTTTCATTGCCTCATGTTCTTATTTTGTTGTTGTGTCCACAGAGCATAAAGAAACAAATCTGAGATGGGTTATATTTCAAAACATCAAGAACAGTGTATCAACTTCTTCATAGGAATCCAAAAGTGCTCTGACCTTTGATTATCTGAAGAAGCAGTTTGATCTATGAGGAGTGAAATTGGTTTATTACCTGCCCTTGGAAGCTTCTTTGCATCCTGCTTCATTTGCATTCCTGTGCTCAGGCTACTGTATCAAAGCCTTATGTATTTGACTGGATAATGGCAGGGTCAGCACCAGGATTTGACAAGGTGATGGATGGAGCTCTGAGCAACATGGTGTAGTTGAGGGTGTCCTGTGAGGGTCCTTTTCAACCCAAATGCTTCCATGATAGTAGGCCAAAAAAGATACTGATGTGACTCATGAAAAGAACATATTTGAATCTTCTGAAAAGTGATGATTTGTCTGTCTTTTCCAATTGAATGTGGAGATGTTTGTTTTCAAGAAGAATTTCTGGTCAAGGGAAACAATTCAAAATCCCATCTTCCAGGCATCATAAAAAGATAAACTATACAGAAACTTAAGAAAACCCGATTGTACATTATGTTTACCATGAAGGAATAGCGTGCCCATAGTTGTCTGGGTTGTTTGCCTTTCTTTTTTTGTTTGCTTGTTAGCATTTTGTGTGTGTGGTTTTTTTGTTGGGTTGGATTTTTTCCCCCCAGTGGAATCCACCTGTCATTTGTGTTTCTGTAGTAACAGCTTTTTGATGAGAACTGAGAAAACCAGACTTTGAAATATTGGTATATCAATTGATCTGCAGAATTTATTAATTTACTAGTTATGTGCTACAGGGATAACACTGAAGGGAAAACACTGAATCTTGTACTCAGGCAGACTGTCACATAACCAAGAATTATCTGTGTGGAAGATGAGAAGCAGATAGTTTCAGTTTTCTGATGTTCATTTGAATTGTTAATTGGCCCATATAAGAAAGCACAGATTTGGTTGCATATCTCAACTTTGTAAGGAAAGCTTTTTCCATTGAAAAGTGCAACTGATAATGTGGTAAATGTGAAGCCATGCTTTGGAGAAGCTGAAATGTAGATGTTTGAAGTGCCTAGCTGGTTTACAGAAGTCTGCCTGCCATTTGCCTCTGTCAACAGTCTTTAATTATGTGATCACCTTGCTCTGCCTTATTATTTCTTTCTCTGGTTTCAGTCAGTGGAGAGATGGCTGCAAAATTCAGCATGGACTTGTGGAAGGAAGGAGGCCATGGTCTGATTGACCTTGATGGGTTCCAGTGGTACAGTCTTATATAGGGAACATAACAGAAAGGCAAAGGAGGATTTTAAGGTTAAGATTCTATTAACCCATGGAAATTGTATCTTACTGTATCCCCAAACCAGGGAAATTTGAGAGGGTTTGCTCCTGAGGAATTTTCTTTTGGCCATTTTCCTTTAAATTTGCTAGTCTCTTAAGACGTAAATTGATTAGCTGAATTTAAACAGTCATTAATACTCTTAATTGAAATATGCCTGGGAGAGAATTTGGTTATATTTCATTTTATGTTTAAATCTCTGTAGTTTTGTCTAAGTATAAGCTGCTTTACGCAGTAAATCTAAAAGTTTTATCTATGAATAAAATAACATATTTAAAAGTTAAATGCCATAGATTACTTTTGGTAAACTAATATCAAAGTTTGTCCTGGTTTCAACAAGTAGCTTTTGTTTACCAGTGATCTTGTTGGTCTTAATGCACCTGTCACCTTGTTTCCGTTAGGAAAGGTTGTATTGTACATGTTAAATTCAAGGTTATTTCTGTGTCACAAAGTCCTTTTTGGCAGCATTTTTGAAAGAGATTTTCATGCGCTCCTGATAGTTTACAATGATGAAGCATTTAAATGAATATTTCAAACATCTTTTTGTTCAAATGGTTAGATTTAGACTCACTGTGAGGTCTTCTTTAACTTCTGAAATTATGGAACTTGGTGTCCTGTATGCCTCAAAGCTTAGGAATGAAAGAGGGGATCTGCTCTCCATCTGTTATGGCTGGTAATATTCACTTGCCTTATAACTCATTAGAAAGTGCTCTATTTTACACTTTATCAGTGCATTAATCCTTTATATTGAGGTAATTTATATAGTGGAATGAATCACCTCCAGTATATCCACAGTTTTGAGGTGCAGTAGTACCTGTTAGGAGTCACTGAGAATTCAGGTGAGAGACAAGGCTGCCATGATAGACAGCATTTGGACACTCATGTTTTCAAGTCTCAGTAAAGTTTTAAAAATAACATAAAGCTTTTTCACTGAAAAAATAAAACTTGCCTCATTATACTATGCAAATATAACAAGTGCCATACCTCCTTTGGAGAACACGACTTCCTCTTTTATTGTTTTAGATTAGCAAACAAAAGTATTTCCCTGAAGGTTTTTGTCAGAAAGCAAAAGAGTGACAGCTATCCAAGTTAAGGTTCAGATCAGTTAGCAAAATACAATTGTCACTGGTTGCTTCTTGAGCTTTGCATTTTTTCCCTAAAAGTACAGCAGGTTTGTGTCTTTCAAGGAGGCCTTATTTTCTGTTGGTATTGGCAAAGCTGTGCTAGTTCATTTTCATGGACTCAATGGGCCCTAAATTTAAAAAATACTCGAAGGTGGCAAAACTGCAATCTGCCCAGAATGCCATAATGTATTGTAGTCTAGATCACATAGTACAGTGCAAGAGATTCCTCCCTTCTGAATTTTTTATATTCAGTTTTTACCAAACATACAAAAAAAGTGATGGGAACTTTATCCTTCAGTCAATATTTGGGATGTCTCTCTTGGCTATGAAATATGATTTCCTTATTCTTTTTTTTTAATTAGATATGATAATTCTTTTGACCTTGATATTAGGAACTGATGCCAGATTAAAGATATCTCATTACAGATTTTATTTAAGCTTTTATTTAATTTATTTTTAAAAGACACTTCCATTTGATTCATATGGTACCTATTTCCTGTGACTATATTTCTGGATTTATACTCTTGTCATCCTGTCCTTTCCCCTTATTTTGTGTTTATCCTCTTTTTCAGCCTACCTTTTTAAAGGGTACTGTGATCTTGTTAGGCATCTGTACGTGTGATTCATTGTTGTCTATATTTGAAATTGAGGTCATTGTACTGCAATTACAGCTGAAGCATTTGGTGTCCTCTTATGTTGTCCTTTAAAGCAGTTTAATTACTGTACTGGGCTGTTGCAAGTTAGAATGATTTGTTCATTTTTGCTTCATTATTAAAATTGTGAAATGAACTGTAGTTTCATTACATGTAATATAAGGACAAGGGCATTTCCTGTGTATCTTCTGGCTTTCAATCCTTTTACTAGAAATTAAATTTAGAGAATTCAAACTAATTGACAGTATACTCTGTATAATTATGCAATTTTTATATCTGTATTTTATATGCTTGTCTTGTATAGTATTAATGATAGAATTGGAGTATATTTTTAGATGAGATCCATTTCACTGGAATTAGAATAAAGGGAAGACATTTTCTTAGGAAAAGTTCAGTTTCCCCAGCTGAGTTTACCTGCTTTACAAAAGAATCGTAACAAAAATCCTGGTCACTTTATGATGGACAACCAGTTGCTAATGCTATTTGTGTCATCTTAACGCACCAATTATTTTATGCTTTGGGTACACAAAATCAAACTGATAGTTTTTAAAGGGCACTTTATCCTGTCTTTTTGTAACATCCTCAAATGTTTGTCTTGAGATGAAATGGAATATATTTTTTATGATTTCTGACCTTTTAATAGGCCTTTAATTTGCATTAAAAGCGTCACCTAAGTGACAACTTGTATTTTCTTTAACTGACCTAGTACAACCTAGCACATAATGTCTGGGAAAAAAGGTATGGTGATTATACCTTCACCAGTTTCTAGAAAAGTAGTTATGAACTCTGTTCTCAAAATAAAACAAATGAAAAATAATTTGCTAAAATATTACCCTGTGGAACTAAACATTTAAAGCTAAAAGCAAATGTTAAATTCAGAACTGTTGCTCTGACTTATGTTTGTTATGCTGAAGTAAATTGTAGACGGAGTCAAAAACTTGACTGATACTGCCTTCTGAACAGCTTAAATTTGCTGGGGTAGTGAGGAAAATTTAATTTGCTTTTCTTGAGAAGACTTCTTTGAAATGGTGTCTTTTTTTCTGCCATGTCTTTCAAAATCATAACTCCCTGTTTATCTCTTGGGTTTTAAATAGTAATTTCCTATTTAATGAATATCATGTTGTCTGTAGTCTGTAATTTTTTCTTGAGCTGGCTGATCCTGATTTTTCTAGTCGGTGTGTGCTGGACCTGTGGTTCCTGCTAGAAACAGCATGGGACTGGTTCTCATCTTGGTGGATATTGATGGAACATTTGACCCTGGGATGTATAGGAAACTATTTCCTTATTTATGTAGAGTAGAAGTAAGGATAAAAATATAATAAAAATAAATATACAGAGGATGTGATGAAAGCAGTGGTACTGGGAGGGAAGTTTGTAGTTGTAGGGGTTTTGAGGAGGTGGCCCTGGAGTACATTTTTGGGGTCAGTCATGTTTAATAGTGTCTTTAAATGCGTTAACTGGTGAAGTTCGCTCTATTAGTGCTGAGTTTTCTAGCAGAGCATCTGATTGGGTAGGTCTAAGGATAACAGAAGAGTCATTGATGGAAAATAGTTTGCAATGTGAAGGAGTTAATACACTGGAAGAGGAGACTTTACTGTCACAAGATAGTATGTCTGCATGAAAGACACATGAATCTGCAAGGATTGGATAGATATTGTATGCAGTGAGTGGAAAAGAGAGGTGTACATGATGCTGGCAAAATTGTATACACACTCGGAACATGGTGTGGAAGTTGGCAAAGAAGAAGAGCTTGAGAAAGGATGTGCTAAATGCTGGGATATGGTGAGCGTCATCATCTCCTGGGGGGAAATTCTTTGGGTTTGGTGTAGTTATAACCACAGTAAGGAGAATCCACTGCTGGCAGTATCAGTGAATAAAGGCTGGAAAAGGAAAATTATTATTTCAACTAAATGTCGATAGTGATGCAAAGTTCATGAGTATAAACTGGCTATTACCAAGTTCAGACCAAATGTTTGAAATAATTTTACGTTATATAATGGATGAGAGCCTGAGTGTAATCTATAAAATTACTTGTTATGGTGTTTGGGCACAGTACTTGTGACACAGGAGGTCACTTTTCAGCTGATTCTCCTCAGGTAGGAAAAATGTTGCTAGTGTTTCAAGCAGAGGAAGAAATTCCTCAAGTTTTCTTTAATTACAGAAACAATCAAATCAGCATTCTTGTGTTTTGTGGGGCTTACTGGCAGCTTTACTAATTTTTTGCTACATTTGCCTCTTAATACTGTGAATGCGACTTCAGTAGTTGACTGTCATCTTTATAAATACAATAATTAGCATGCAATGCAGTTGAAAATTCAGAGGAGTATTCAATCTGTTTATGTAGCATTTTGAGAAGAATTATATCTAGAATTATTCAGATAATTTATGTAAATATAAACAGAGGTCTGTCTGCACTGTATTCCTCTTATATCCTGCTATTTTTAATCCATTCAAAGCCTGCATTAGGACTATACCACTCAAACGATGGGAATAAGCTCCATGTAGGTGAGTTATGATTTATTCAGCTGCACTCAATTTTTGAGTATAAAACAGGACAAACAGATAGCAATCCTTCTCCAGAAAACACCCTGTGCTTTCTGTGTCAGTGATTGTTGAAGTTAGGGAACCCCAGGCGATACCCTGTGCCTTTGTCCACAAGTACCTCTTCTCCTTTTCTCACCTTTTTTCCAGGAAATTTCTTGCAGCCATGTCAGTTATTGGTGACTGCAGCGTCCTTGTATTTAACAACAAGGGGTTGTTTTTTCATTTTGAACTCCTGACGATCAATTTTCTTTTCTACTTCCTCATATAAGAAACATCAAGTGAGCAGTGCTTGTTTGGGAATTTCCTCCCTTGGGTTTTTTTGCACATTCATTGCAGTCCTGCCTGCCAATTGTCTGAGGCTTGCCCCGCACCCTGTTAGCTCATTAGCAGGGAAAGCCTGAGACAACAGCATGAACTAGAGTAAAAGATACAAAAGAGGCTTTTTTCTCCCTGGGGGTTCCAATGTTTATTTCTTCAGGGTGTCCAGGAGGCAAAAGAGGAAGATCCCCAAGGACAGGGATCTTTTCTAGGGTCAGGAAGAGGCGGGGGGAATTGGCATCCTGCCAATAGGACAAGGCAGAGGAGTTAGGTTGCATGCCAGAGAGGTTTGTCCTCACCCACCACTTCTGCCCAGTAGACTTCAGGTGATTTTCCATCTGCCGTGACTTCTTTGGAACAGGAATGACCTGGGCGAGGATTTGCCCCTCAAACAGGTAAAATGGTGGTTGAGGGCAGGGTACCAGGAGAATGAGGCAGGAGATGCTTCCCTTCATGGTCATGGGAGCCACCTCAGTTCTCCGGGGGTGTGTGTGCTGTGTCCCCAGTAACAAAATACTCACTGTCCAGTTCCATATGCAATAATGTCACGTCCAGTGAAGTGTTAGACAGGTCCACTGTAATAACTCTCCAATCTGCTGACCTGAAATGAAAACCTTTTATAGTTATAAGCCTTAAACGACCACGAGGCTGCCAAACCTTGTTAATTGAACATTTGACATTTATGTTGTCTTGGATCCCCACACCCTTTGTCCCATCCTCCCCCTTTGTTTTGAAGAGAGAGGCTTTTGCCACTGTGGAACCTGCTGTATTTATATCTGCGCGTTATGGTATCAAGGGCGGGCACATGCTGTAAACCTAGTTTTTTTGTTTGTTTGTCTTCTTCTGTTTCTGGTTGTGTGGACAGTCTCTGGTGAAATGTCCTGGCTTCTTGCACTGGAAGCAGGTGATATGCTGCAGCTGCTGTGGTGGCACCAGTTGCTTCCTTGGTCCTGGTGTTACAGCTGCTGCAGGCTTTGGTTGTGCCAGTCCTGGGTTCCTCTCTGGTGCACTGAACAGTTCTGCTTTTCTGGCACAGGCTTCAATCATCTGTGATAGACTAGGTGGTGGCTCGAGGGGAAGGCTAAGTATAACCCTGCGGCAGGCTTCATTAGCATTCCTCTGAGCCATCTCCTTGATCAATTCAGCTTGGACCACTGGGTCTGGCACCTGTCTTTCCATCTGCACACAAAGTTGATCTACAAATTGCAAGAACTTCTCAGAGGAAAACTGTTTAATATTAACATATCTACCTTTAACTTCAACATAGTGAGCTGGTTGAAGGCCTTTTCTGCAACATTACAGATCTTGTCCGAAACAGACTTGGTTAATACCCATGTTTGTTTTTCTGGGCAGTGCCATTTGCCTTCTCCACATAAATGTTCATGTGTAATATCATTATCATCCTCATCTTTTGCACTATTAGGGCTTTGTTGCAGCTCTTGCAGAAGCACTCTTAAAGATCTTTTCCATATGTTTTCCCACAGATCATGCTCTGGGGGAGTTAACAGACATCTGAACAAGTCCTTAATATCATTGGGTACCATCTCATTTGAATTAAATGTTACTCTCATCATACCCTTAAATATCTCACTGCTTCTGCCAAACTCTCTTTGGACTTTACAAATTTCCTTTTTATCTTGATAGGACAAAGGCTGATAACTTCTCTTTCCATTTCTCCTACCAAGATAAACAACTGGAGCTGCTGATGGTATATAATCTTCTCCCAGGTTTTGACTTCCAGGCACCCACTGGGCCCAGGAGGCTGTCCACCCTCCCCCACCGCGGGGCACCGTCTGCCCCGCAAAGGCTGTGAGCTGGACCCTTCCCATCCCCACCAGCACTGAACCCTGCAAGGGCTCCAACCTCCCCTCAGTTCCCATAGTAGCTTTTGAAGGGCAGGCATGTGTAGCTTGAGCAGGAGAGGGGTAGCCATGGGAATCAGGGTTGGAACTCACAGGGGCAGGGTTGCAGGGTAATGTCATTCAGGGCAGACTCCTGGAGGAGGGAGGGGACAGGGTGGCTGAGGGCAGGAATGGGAGGGGAATGGGTTGGGGGCTGTGACCAGAGGGAAGAAAGGGTTATGGGATGAGGGAGGAAATGTGTCCGCCACGTGACCAGTGCCATCTTGGATCTTGCCCCTGGCCCCTTCAGGCTTAGCCACATGGCCGATGCCTTGAGAGGAAGGAAAGTCACTTTTATAGTTTTCTGAACTCTACTCTGAAGGGAAAACAATAGGGAGAGAAGGGCACAAGGAAGAACGGCTGACAACTTGTGAAAAATCATTAGAGCTGGGGTACTGGGGAGGACTCGGAGGCCCAGAGCAACTATGGTTTAGCCGGGCGCTCTGCGGATCCCAGGGTGACCCCCAAGTCCCCTCCAGCTCTAGGTTAGAGGATTTTGGAGAAAGGGAAGGGGAATCCGGAGTGCTTTGCTTCTGCTGTCTGTTGTTTTCTGTTTGAAGTAGAAGTTTCTGAATTTGTAAGAATATGGGGAGGGATACAGAGGCTTTTTCATCTCCATTTCCCACTTTTAATGTTAATAAATCTCCAATTTTATCCCAAAATAGAACCGAATTTATATCTTCCAAATTGAGATCTGATTTTTCAACAGACAACCAGCTAGCAAAATGTACTAATTTTTTCTTAGAGATGGTAACATCTCCAGAATTTATGATTTCCCTAATCTGCTTTTAAAACAGCACAGCTACGTTACCACCTGCCGCGCCACCCGCACGCCCTGCACCCACGCGTCTGCTGAGCCCTGTGCGCCAGAGTGGCCCCGGGCCGCCTGTGCACATGCTGAGCTGGCCCCCCAGTGCCCACTGCCATGGCAAACACGTGTCACCCCCCACCGCAGAGGGAGCTGCACATGTTTCGCTGCATGGAGTTCCAAGGACCTGCCCTGCCTGAACCGGGGCTGTACTCACCCTTCTCCAGCAGGTGCCAGTGGCTGTGGAAACTGTGGGATCGGTCCCTGTTCAGAAATCACTTGCCCTGGGCTGGGCAAGGTACCGATTTCATCCCTTTAAGCTGAAACTACGCTAAAAGCAGGTGGTTTTTTTTGCCTTCAGGGTAATTGACATGTCCTTAGGCTTACTGAATCCCTATAATAGGACCCACAGCCACGTGTGGGGTCTCTGAAGTGAAAAGCCCCACGTTGGGACCGCCAATTGCCAATTGTCTGTGGCTCATTAGCAGGGAAAGCCTGAGACAACAGCATGAACTAGAGTAAAAGATACAAAAGAGGCTCTTTTCTCCCTAGGAGTTCCAACATTTATTTCTTCATGGTGTCCAGGAGGCAAAAGAGGAAGATCCCCAAGGACAGGGATCTTTTCTAGGGTCAGGAAGAGGCAGAGGGAATTGGCATCCTACCAATAGGACAAGGCAGAGGAGGTAGCGTCAGACCATAGGTGTTACACGCATCACAGGAGTCAAGGACCGTACCATTCTTAATACATCTTGGATAGGAAGGAAAACCAATTAAGAATTAAGAACTTCCCTGTGTGCTGCTTGCATCTATACATTTTATAGAGGACTTATGTTAGTGCCAGCCCACTGAGTATAGTCAGATGTTTTTGTGAACTCAGGATATAATAGCATATTTTCAATAAAATCAAATGCACCCAAAGCACCTGTTAACATAAGAATTTTCTCATACATAACCTGGTTAAATATTAATGCCAAGACTTTTGCCGTTGCACATTTTTGCACATAATTTTTAAAATTTGATATCATGCGGGGTTTTTTCGTAATTTAAATGTAGAAATCTGAACATCGTGCTGGCCAAGTAAATTGTCATGTTTTACTGAACATGTCTGTACAGTGTATTCTCTGGACTGTGTGCTAGCAGCTATCTGTTCAATATTTAAATAAAGGAATTGCATTTTGCATTGGAAAGTGTGACAAAAATTGAACTCCCCTGAGAGGTTTTGTTCGCTGCAGTGCACTAATCACATGTACTCTTTAATTAGTGCTGGGACAATAGCAGCATAATGTTTTCCTCTACTGTTAGATTGGTAAAGGAATGTTAAAAATGCCTTTTGGACCTACTTTTTAAAAAATTTAATTCAATATCTTGTTGGCCCAAAAAAGTGAAACTATGTGCTTCTATTTTTGTGAGTGCATTTAAGAGACTTCTTTAAAGACATCCTGTGTGTCACAGTGGTGGTCTTTATAATGGATAGTTGTATATGATGATGATGATGATGAACTTCTCAGCTCAAGTCCGCTTGATAGATTTGTTCTTTAACTGCCAGATCATATCTCCTTTTTGAGGTGCCACTGTATCAGTTAATACAGTAAACTTAATACATCAGTATAGAAGAAGTACAGTACAGAAGAAATGAGTTTTCACAAAAGCTTTTATATCTCTCTATATAAATGTAAATGAGTTTACTGTATCAGGATGTTTCTGATAGCTGAGTCAGAACTGAATTCAAAGGGACAAGAATTTAAATATACAATATAATCCCTTTATTTTAACTTTGACGTAAAGGCATGTTTTTTTGTTTTCTGCCTCAGGATTACTTTCTGAGTTTCTACTCTTCAAGTGAGTCCATTTTATCTAGCAGTTCCCAAAGAAGAAAACCTTTTGCTACTCCTAACACAGTAGCCACTTGTACCAACCAAAGTGCTCCTTTGTGGATAATACTTGGCTTGCTTGATTTTCCACAGCTTATGAACACATCTTAAATTCTGAGAGAGTATGTATACACTTTTCTGTACAAGGATAATTCAAGCTAAGAAGCATGTGGGTACATTCAGCTTTCTTCAACTGCATCTTGAGATTTTCATAAATTTTCTGAATTAGTAATTTTTAATAGGGACAGTAACCTTTCATCCTCCTGTAATTTGAGTTATGGATTCACTGCTTAAAATTATGTGACACAGATGGAAGTGAATCAAATAGTAGATTAAACCCCATGATTTCTCTGCCTTGTAATAACTTAGAGACCTTCAATTGATTTCAAAAGAGGTCTGTCCCTGTTTTATTTCTATGCTGTCAAGGATGAAAGAGGGGCAGTTTGACTACTTCTTTTGGGCCTTTTCCTTCTCTCACTGTTAGAGAACAAAGTAATAAAGGTTTATTGGTGATTTTTCTGTGATTTCATTTTGGGGCAAACGTGCCCAATTTGGGTTTTGGATGCATCCTTGAAGAAGCTTTTGAATTTGGAATTAAATTTTAATCCAAGTAATTAAAGTTCAGGAGTTACTGCAGGTATCTGATTAAAATTCATGTTGTTTTAGTAAATTGTATCTGAAGATAAAAGCTTTTTTACAACCTGTATTAAACTAAAAAATGTTATAGTTAATCACAGCTACTGTCTGCTGCATTTCTTATAAAATTTCCATTAACAGGATGCATTCTGTGTGTGAATGGTAGTCGTTTACAAAATATAATTCAAGAAACTCAATTTATATTCTTTCATTTGAGATCTGAATAAAAAAGCAATCCATCTGTCTTAAATCACAATTATGCATGATTAATTTCTTATTATAGTAAGAAAGTGTTGAATATTGAAAGACTGGAAAATAAAGAATCATACTGTTTCTTTATTCTTAATTATTTGTGAGCTATTTTTCTCACCCAGTGACAATTTTTTGTCTCCTGGGATGTTTATTTTTTTCCTCTGTCAGGGACATTGGCAAATGCTTTGTTGTGCAAAATTTCCTCAAAAAATTTGTGGAAAAGATATTCAGCTTTTAATATTTTATCAATTCCGTTGGGCTGAAGGTGCTGGCAGTAACTGGTCACCAGTCATCAGGGTCTTGTCTTCATCCTTGTCATATGGGAACATTACAAATTATGTATAACATTCAGTGCTACTTAGTAAATATATGATAGGTATTTTTGACTGAAATTGCAGTCAAAATTGAACAATTAATTAAGCTGTATTTTTTAGGTTTATGGTGTAACTCTTTTATAATATAAATGAATATCTGGATGCATTGTGAATGTCTGAGCTGCACATGAATCACAGCTTATTTTTTCATTCTGAATGATGGAGAACTTTTTAATTCATCCATGACCAGAGTAACATTTCCCAGTTTTGTTTTGTTTCTTATATGTTGTATCATCATCTCGTCTTGCCCAGATGTATTCATACTTGGAATTTTTAGACAGTATCAATATAGACCTTTTTTTTTTTTTCTGCAGAGAAATGAGATTTTACATCTGCTTTCATCTTTATACTTTAAAGTATAGGGGGGCAGTTGGGCAGTAGAGCAGAAAGTTCTGCAGAATTGATGGATGTGGACATTCTGAGCCTGGTGGGCCAGAAACCCTGGGAGCATCAATGAGAAATCTGAAGGATGAAGGCAAAAGGGAGGATGTGCCTTGTCTAAAATAAATCATGCAAGACTGCAGGTGCATGGATGTGGTTATGTAATGTGGTTATTGCCTGGGCAGTAAAGAATTTTACCCAAAGCTCTAAGACCATATAAACTGAGCTATGTAATCAATAAATTGACTTCAGCTTCATGGATTGCCAGGACTTACCTCTTTTACATAGAAAAACACATTTGTCTTAAAAGATTGTGTGTGTCTATGTGTACACATTCACAATCTCTGTTGTTGTTATCTTCCAGGCCTGGAAGACAATGGGATTCTGTTTCAATTTGAAAATTGAACTTTTAAAATACTAAAACTTATTTCAAAGCTATAATTATTTTATTTATTGCATTGACTGTTGCATATTACACCATACATTACTTTATCCAAGGCTGAAATCTCCCACTTGAAGTCCTGCTGAATGATGCTTCAACCTATGAATGGCTGTACAATGTGGCCCAAAGGAATTTTGAAGAATTGAAATTATATGCTGTGAATATTTCTTACTTTTATTTACTACTGGCAGTGCTTCTCTTACATTGCATAGTGTTTCAACTGCTTTGGTTTACTGAATTATCAGGAGTATGGGGTTTTTATTATGCAAGGTTCATTTATTTAAAGGACTGCTGAAGAGTTTTCAGTTTTCTGTTCTTTAGCTGTACTGAATGCTGAGGAGTTGGAAATTCTCTTTACTGGTGTGAAAGGTGGCGTGTAGCTTGCTTTGAGACAATATTGGTTTGTTACACTCTTGATTGATGTTCCTTCTCTGTTATAATTCAGCTGTTAGTCTGACTTCCTTCAAATAAGACCTTCACAGATTTCCTCAACAGCAAGCCTGGAATGCTTAACAAAAGTAAAGAAGTCACATTTAAAATGTATAAGAAAGAATTCCAAAAGAAATTCTAAAAGATTGCTCTTTCTCTCGTGTGATATTACAGAGAAATTGTTACATTAAAAGTGGCTTAGAAAGAGAAGGAAGAAGGGTATTTCATGCACATCCTAATAGACTTTTGTCCTTTATAGGAACAAACTTTGGCTCTGAGGAAAGAAGGGATAGGTGTCGTGTTAGATTCTGAACTGCCTCATCTCATTGGCATCGATGATGATCTTCTCAGTACTGGTATCATCTTGTACCACTTGAAGGTAAATACACGTCTGTGTTTCCATAGCCTTTATATGCCTTGTGATTTTTTTCCCTAGAAAAATTGCAGTATTGATTTGCTATCTATATATAGTGCTCATTACATTATTATGGCAAGAAAAGCTCTTTATGCTTCTCTGCTGTAGTAAGAAAAGCTCTTAAGTGGTTGGAAATTACAAAATTAAAGTATCTGTTAAGGTTTATCCTGACAGTCAACTGGTTAACCAGATATAGGTGTTGCATATTTTTATGTGTGTCTATTGGTTTGTTACTCATGTAGTTATAAAGCTTGACCTTAAAATCTAAATCTAGATGGTCTCAAAACTACAAAGGTGGTTCTTTGCTGGACAGTTGAAACTTGAATTTTCTTACAATATTGTAAAATAAAGACTGTGAAGGCATTCTGAAAATGCTACATGATTCCTTTTTTTCATGTGTGTTTAAATATGTATTTCATTCAGGTTACCCTGAGAAAGTGGAAGGATAAATTATATTCTTGTGGGGGAGATAAGGAGATTCCAACTGGAAATAATGTGTGTTTCTCTCTTAATTAGGAGGGCCAAACATATGTTGGCCGAGAAGATGCTATAACAGAACAGGATATTGGTATGGAATTTGGCATTTTTATATTCTTCTTCCAGTATCCTAATATGTGAACTAAGCTTCCTGTGTTTTTTTCCCTTTTTAAGTTAGTTGTTTTGTGTTTTGCGTATTGTAATTTTTAGAAAATCTGAAAACTGAATTGCATGGGATTTCCTTCAAAGAGCTTGACTTCTAGCATAGCTTGTGGGCTTTAAGTCTGTTCATATACTTGTTACTAATTTATTTCTTACTTTTCTTGAAACAACATCCTGTAAAAATACTGTTCTTTTTCATATGGCACCTGTTGCAATTACTGCAAAATCATTTTCTTAACCTTTGTAGAATGACAGCATTGTTATACTATTATGTGTAAGATAATCTTGGAACCTCAGATTTGAGTTTTAAAAAAGTTCTGAAAATTGGTAAAAATCTACTGGTTTTTCTGTTGATTTCTTACCAATGCAACTAGATACCAGATCTAGCCTGTTCTATAACATAATCTTTACATAAATTCCTAGTAGGCAGTTTCATTAAGTAAACTGCATCCTTTAATTCTTGGGTGAGAATCAGAGTCACATAACTTGATTTGGTATATTTTTGTGGGTCAGAAGCCTGGTGATGCCTTGTGTTATTGAACAATACACATAATCACACATTATTTGAAGAAAAAATGGAAAGTAGCATAACTGATTGATGAAGTTCTGAATGTCATAGGACATAAGAACTTTACTTCAGCCGTCCTTTTGTCTACAATAGCATCTTATATCCTTATATCACATTTCAGATTAAATCTGATTGCCTTAAGGTCTGCAAGTTTGTATTATTTCCTCATGAAACTGGTCGAGGAGTCTCTTTCTACAAATATGTGAATTGTACTTCTCTGGTTTTATAGGAAAGAAAGGAGCATTTACTAGCCAGGCATCAAAGCACAGGACTAAAGAGCATCACACACAAAAAACCAATGCAAAACCAACCCAGCACATTTCTTTCCACTAGAATAAAACAATAAATATTTAGGGCATGCAGTATGTGATAAAGGAAGGAAGAAAACATTGTCCAGAATAAAGTGAAAATACACTTTCTGATACGTAGTGCAATGTGTTGTTAATAAATTATTATTAGCATTTTAATCTTACTAATTGTGAGGAGTCTAATTATGTTATCTTATTTCTTTGTGTTTAGTTCTTCACGGCCTTGATCTGGAAAGTGAGCATTGCGTCTTTGAAAATCTCAATGGTACTGTGACCCTCATCCCACTGAATGGAGCACAGTGTTCTGTGAATGGTATTCAGATCACAGAACCCACACACCTCAACCAAGGTATTACTTAGCCTAATGTTGTTTTTCAGGCAGTCTCTTTGCTTCTTCCTGACAGAACACTGAAAAAAATCCGCACTTATATAAAGGGATTATTGTTTAATTAGTTTTAATTTCATTTCTTCTGAACTACAATAAAAAACCACTAGGAAAACCCCATAGTGTTTTTTTTTGTCAAAGAATTGCCATGTGGTGAAAAGAGAATTCTTTATTAATTTCTACCACTTCTGTCTTGGTTTGAAACACAGGTGTCTGCCAAGGAAGGCAGGAACATCCCTTAGGATGGAAAATGTTTACAGTTCTTTACTGTGTATGGGTACCAAGGCAAACAAAAACAACAAACAGCACCAACACCAAACAGCAGTCCCAGACTCTCTCTATTGGCACTTTCCCCTTGGAAAATTTACCCTTTCCCCGCAAGAACCAGCTGGACCATTTTCCTGTGAGAACCAGGAGCTGCACTCCTTTTCCCCCGCCAAATTATTTGGTATCTCTGCCCCTCCAAGAGAAACCATCAGACAAGAGAAGTGCAGCCAGTGCCCTTCTCCCCTGAGCTTAGCAACTTCTTTTGTCTCTCCTAAGTACTGGTCATTACATTTTCTTAGCAACAAAATGGAAGAAAATTCTTTAAGAGAAAGAAACAAAAGGGAAAGTCTTAAACCCCAGCAAGTTCATAATCTTGGTTATGATTTGATAGTTACCCTTTGATTCTGTTTGTTTTTACACAAAGTGAAATCCATGCCAGATTGCTGTAATGCTAAGAAAAAGAATATAGATCTCCACAGGACTAAAATAATACCAGAGACATCCCTGCCCCTCTCCCCAGGTTTCAGGTTGGTCCTGCTTAATACTACTGCCAAATTCTCTTGTACAGTAGGAGATTGAGCTGGAGTATCTGTTTGCTGCAGCTATAGGAAATGACAAAAAAGGGGAGGCTAACCCTTAGGATGTTTGAGAATTTCAATTTTAATGTATAGACTTTAAAATCTGGAGATTAAAAAGCAACTGGGACAGCTGGAAACAAAGATACTTTGTTTTGGTCTGGAAAGGACTGACTGACAAGTGAGCAGGAGAGCTTCTCAATGTTTGATCTTCCAGAAGCACCCAATATCTTTCCTTTTTTTTAGCGTACCTATTTTGTCATGCAGAATGAGAGGCATATGTTCTTGTTTCTATTATGGATAAGGAAAAAAAGAAAAAAAGCCCAACCCACTTGGTCTTAGGTTTGAGTAAATCTAATGTGTAAATTCTTACCAACAGAAACATTGACATTAATAGCAAATAACACTGTAAACAATAAAAATTGAGTTGTGATGAATCATCTTTATCCTGCTGCATTTTACAGGCAGAAAATGTTCAGTGTACTTCAGAAGAAAGGAGGAATTTGGATGCTATTTCCTTCTTTCAGATGCGTATTACAACTGGATTTTTGTACTGCTAAAAGTGGAAACGTGACTTTTTTCCCTCACGAATGTCTTCAGACAAAAATTTGCAACTCAAGGGGGAAAGAGTTGCTAAGTTGTAAAAAACAGCTACCTAAGCTGACCTTTTGTGTGTATAAGGAGACTGAGTCTGAGAGGAAGGTGGCAACTGTGACATTAAGTGTGCAAAACTGATCAAATCACTAGTTTAAGGACTTGTGTGCAATCCATTTATCCCAGCTGTGTTAGCATTTAGTCTCACAGCATGAGTTGCCAGGGTCCTTAAATACCCATTTTTAGGTATCACTGATTAACTGCTGATATATTTAAATGTTTCCGTTCATCATTAATAGCTGTTCATTTGAAAATACGTTAAATTTTTAGACCATCATGGAGTTTAAAAATAATAAGAGGCATGATAATTAATTGCCACTTCCTTCTATGGATTTCTTTGATCATTTGTGAATTCTGGCTAATGTGGTGTTTTTGTAAGTGTAACTGAGCTAACAATATTTTTTTACTCATAAGAATATATGGAAGGATTTCTGAAGGTAACTGAGTTAATATTCACAATTATAGTTTGTCATTTACCTAGAACAAGTTTTCAGGGTTTTGGGCCAAACTGCCAACCCTTCTGTACTTAAAAGAGAAGTCTACGAGTTATTTGAATGACACGTCATTTAGGAAGTGAGTCTCTTGTGCTTCCTGTTAAGTCTCTTTCTCCTACCTTCCTTGAAATTTATGAAGTTAGGGACACATATCTGTAGCTTTTAGTTCTGAAAATGTAATTAATTTATTTACATTGCTTCCACCTAATGAAATGGTCACAAATGTTTGCAATTAATTTTTTTTTTCACTTGAAAGTAACTGAAGGAATTTCATACAGATTTATGAAAGGTAATTATTTTTGAGATTTTACTGAGGCAAACTGCAAATGTGATCCAAAAATGAGGTGTAGTGTAGAAAGCAAGAAGTGATTGTAGAGCTTTTTGCCATTTATTTGTTAAGACTGGATCACCTAATTTGAGTTGATTAAGCTGATTTAAGAGAAGCATTCCTTGCTACGGACATCATGTCATTATCAGATGGTAAGAATTTGTAGTGATGAGTTTAATTGCAGTTTTTTCATACTGTGAGTGTAATGAAGTCCTTTTTCTTTTTATAAATGCTTTGTACCGACTGACAGATAAATGCTTGATTCTGAGGTGCTGAATTTGGAAGACTTCCATGTTATGACAGTAGTGAGACATCACTGACAGTATACTTCTTAGTAGGGAAGTATTAATCTTGGTACCATTGTCTTTAAAATATGATAAGAATTGCTCAGAATCTCTTTATTTGTGACTTTAACTGATTAAATACAGTAATAGGTGTGCATTGAGCAATATGAATTATTCAAGATTCTTCCATCAGAAAGTAGCTGTTGGATGTTATAGTCTAATAATTCTCTTTTGAATAACAGTAAACTTTAGTGTTCCACATGAAGAAGAAAAATGTTATAGTACAAATAATGGAAATCTGGAGCTTTTAGTGTAGTTGGATTCAAACCTGACCGGAGATCAGTAGCAGATGGACAAGTTTGTTCTTGGTCACATTTATGTTAAATCTGCATCTGCTGGTAGCTTCCAAAGTATCACTGTTGAAGAGTATATAGATCAAATTGGGGCAACTACTTCCTCTCCCTATGTTTATTCTTTAACTGAACTCCATGAACATGATTGACCTTGAGTCAGCCATTCATGCAGTGTGTGAACATGTGTGAGTTTCGTTTTTGTTTAAGTAGGAAGAGGAAGGAATCCACTGTATGCATCAGTTAAGGTAGCTATGACTATGCATGGTTATACACTTGTCAGAATGCATTGTCATTTTGTTCTTGCTTAATGGAAGTCTTTGCTTACGTGTTACATGTCTGAAAAATTACATGGTATTTGCGGCTGCAGAATGCTGTCAGTTAGTGGTGTGTGTTTTTCTCATCAGGTGCTGTTATCTTACTTGGAAGAACCAACATGTTTCGTTTTAACCACCCTAAAGAAGCTGCTAAGCTAAGGGAGAAAAGAAAGGTGAGACTAAATCAGAGTTTGGTAAATGTAAACCTTTTCACAGTTTTATTTGTAGTAGAGACATGCCTTGATTGTTGTATGATGCCTTTTATCATTTGCTTCATGTACTTTAGTCAATATTTCATCAAAGTAAGAGTTTGTAGAAACTTGTCTAATACTTTTATTTTATGGTCTGTTGTTAGAGTGGACTACTGTCTTCCTTCAGTTTGTCTATGACTGATCTTTCTAAATCTTGTGAGAATCTGTCAGCAGTTATGCTTTATAATCCAGGGTGAGTATATTCTAAAATACAGTTGTTATAATTTAAATCATTCTTCATTTTAGCTGTTTAAAATGTACCAGAAGCATTATGACTAAAGCAGTTCAGCAAAATAACGACATGAAAGAATTTATGTTTGTATTTTCTTCAGAATTACAAGTTAACTATTTTTTCTAAGAAAAATGCATTTTGAACTGAAAATTAAGATTTCTTGAGTTCATATAATACCAATACAAGCATAAAAAGGCTGAGAAAATAATGTCTTGTGTTCTCTGCCAGTACCTCTGGGAAAATGGCCGAATTAAAATATGGAAGAAAGTTTTATTATGCAGTTACAATGACATAGAATGCTTATGGTAGAAAAACTGTTTTTAGTGATTTTTCCACTGTTCCTAAAGCAACTTTCAGAGAACTGATGGTGTTTTGTTCTAATTTTTTTTCCATAGCAAGGGCCTGTGTTTTGAGTATGAGATGAGGCAATTTAACTACCTATGTGCTTTTGAAAAATTGACTGGGAATTGAATTATATCGTTGGATAGTGCAGCTTTATTCTGAAGTTTTACTTGGGAATCTCTCTTTATCCTTTAGAATTTAGGAAGATTTGACAGGTGATAATAATAACTTCTAGTTAAACAATGTCTGAAATACAGGGAGTGTGTTTAATAACTCCTTTAAATGTGGCTGTTACTCTTTTGCTACTGAGCTACTTACGGAGATCTCACGATGGTGAACTAGTTGCTAATAAATTACAGTAATTTCACTATTACAAGCCGCAGGCAGTATAAGCCGCATTTCCGGTGTGTCGGCAACGTTGATGTCCTTGTCAATAAAAAAGCCACACCCGATTATTAGCCGCACTTTCATTTGCGGCGAACTTTCACAAAGTCGTCATTTAGTAACAGAATCACGGGATCGCCGGGGCTTACTGACAGGTGCCGACCTTGGAAACATTATTTCCAAGTGAAAAAAGACACAGACCATAGCTGCGGCAGTGTACCCTGCAAGTTTTATTTACAAGCTGAAAAAGACATGAACAGTAGTGTGATCATTTTGCGAGCATTCCCAACAGATCCACGTTTCCTTCAAACAGCTTCTCAGCCACGCGGGCATGGCCCGACCCGGCCCGGCCCCTCCCCTCCCCTGATCTGCGCGAGCACGGCCAGCCATGCAGCCGCACAAGACTGAAAACACTTTAAAAAGTACAGAGAAATATCACACACTTTTATCAAACTGCTGAGGTAACACCCCCCGCCTCTCAGTAACGCCACCATCCACAGGCAGGCAATAAACAGTTCTCTGATTGATTCATCGTCGGAACACTGGGAAACCATGGATTTCAAACCATTTTGGCTCGGGACAGGACCGGCACAGTACCGGGTAAGGGCAGATATCACATTTTTGTTAATATACTAGCTGCCCCGGAGTACTAGCCGCACTTCCGGGTTTCCACCAAAACTTTGGTCAAAATGGTGCGGCTTGTAATCGTCAAATTACTGTACATTCTATTTTCAGATAGGGATAGTATAGAATGTAAAAAAACCCCAAAGTATAAGTATACTTTTCTATTTCTTCATCTTTTCAAATAATTGAATCTAAAAATTTTCAGTGACAGTTGTTAGTATTATCTTTTCTGTGAGTTGGGGAAAGTTCCTGGCTGTTGTTACCTCTGGTTATTGGTGAGCTATCCTGGGCTTTTCTCTGACTGATAATGTTATTGTACTATAATATTGTTATGAATATTTACTTTATACTGGATACTACTGACCTTAACTCTGCAGTTGGTATAGAGTAGGGCAGAGTGTTTCAGCCTTGCCTCACTAGTCCCTCAGATTTACAGCAAAATATAATGGCATGGCCAAGGCCCAGTTGAAGGTGTGCTTTAAAATTATTTCCCAGCTGAAGCAGTCTAATTGTCTTCAGATATTACCAAATCCCTGCCTTACAGAAAGGATTTTTCTTATAAAATCTACTTATTAAAAGAAGAGAAAAAAAAAGAAAAAAGAGAGAGAGAGTCTGGAGAGTTACTTGATTGTCTCTGATGGAGTAGATTGCTAGTTCTTATTTTTTTCCCTTGTCAGTTTGCATCCTGCTTTGCTTTTCTGGAAATCAAACAGTATGGATAATACTATTAGATTGTCAATGTATGCAGCATTTTTTCAAAACACTGCCATTTTTCCCATTTAACACTTCTTGTAAATTTTCCTTTCTTGGGTGTGATTGTGAGAGTACACTTGCTCTTGAAATTGAGAGTAAGTTTAGGTGAAATATTCATAATATTCCTGAACACTTTATGCCCGTGTTTTATTAAGCTAAAAACTATAAGCAAAGGGTCAATTATTGATATTCTCCCCCTAGTCTGCATTCAGTTAATATTTGTGAACTGTCCTGAAGGAATAGATATTTTTTCCTGCTTAATTTGTGAACACAAGAAAGGATTTTACTTAAGGCTCATAATGCATAAGGAAGGCCAGGTCGCTTGTTTGTGAGCAATAAAATCTATTTGAAGTTGTTCTGTACTTGCTGTAATGTGCTTTTGTTTTTCTGAGGGAGGAAGCTTCTGAATCATAGAATCTTTTGGGTTGGAAAGTGTAGCAGCAGAAACAGCAGCACCTGTTTCTTCCTGCACCATGCTGAATCTTTACTGCACACAGCTCATATTTGTATGGTAATGGCTAGTGTACATGTCCATCAAAACTTTCTTCTATAACCATGTTTACGTACTTGTCTCCTGGGTAAAGAACAATTTCTCATGGGTAAGAGTCTTTCTTCTCACAGGTGCAATCTGTTCCCACAGGAATGGATTGATATGCTAGCTGATTCTCACTGTTGCAATTCCTTTCTCATGGGACTTTATCAGGCAAGCTGTTACCTATACTTAGTGACAAGGCCTGAACCATGATTTTGTAAGGCCTTTCTTTTGTAAGGTTTTATCTAAATGTGATAGGAAGGGATCTTTAAAAGTCCTACCTAATTCCTACCTCCCTGCCATGAGCAGGGACATCTTCAGCTAAATCAGGTTGCTCAGAGTCCCATCCAGCCTGACCTTAAATATTTCCAGGCACAAGGCATCCACCATCTCTCTGGGTAATTTAAATTTGTACCACCTTAATTTTAAAACACTTCTTTAAATCTATTTTGAATCTACCTTGTTTTAGTGTAACACCTTTACCCCTTGACCTATTGCAGCAGCTCTGCTGTAAAATCTGTCCCCATCCCCATTCAAGTACTGAAAGGATGAAGTGAGCTCTCCCTAGAGCCTTCTCTTCTCCAGGATGAACAACCCTAGTTCTCAGTTTGGCTGCATGGAAGAGGTGCCCAGCCCTCTGAGCATCTTTGTGGCCCTCAACTTTCTTCAATGTCCTTGTTGTGCTGGGACCCCAGAATTGGGCACAGCACTCCAGGTACGGTCTCATCCAAGCAGAGCCTCCCTGGATCACTATGCGTGCTGCTTTGGATGCAGCCCAGGACACACTTCCTATAATTGATACCATACCTAAGAATATACATGGTTCATGCTGTGTGGAGGTGAATGTTGTCCTAATAGATCAGTGATTTAAAAAAAACAAACGTCTGCGTGTCCCGTTCCCCCCACCCTCCCCAAAAAAACCAAAAACAAAACAAAACAACTCCCTGCAAAAAACTCCAAACCTCAAATGTTACTGTTCTGTCTGTTTTTTTACTGCTGCAAAGACAGGTAGAAGAAAGCACCTTCTGTAATTGATACATCTTTATGGACAGCAATTAGGCAACAGCAGCTTTTCAGCTTAGGCTGGAGTACCCTGACAATTTTAAATTTATTTATGTTGATGCTAATGCTGTTTTTCAAACATCTCCTCTTGAAACAGCAGAGGAATTTTTCTGATTGTGTGATGAGGTTGTCACAAAGAGATAGTTGTTCAGAAGGCATTATTATTTTAAGGGTAACAGGGTTAAATATGTTTTGAATAAAGCAGACTCCAAACTCTCCACTTCCAGTTAAGAATACTGCCAATATGTACTACAGTGATTTTTCTTCTTAGTGATGACTACGTAGAGCCTGGATGAAACCTTCGATAAATCACATCTCTGATTATCAAAGGGCAGGGTAAATGTACCCAGGAAGTGTAGTGGAGCATCTTGCATTCTAGAAAAGTGCCAAATAACCTATATGAAATCTAGTTTGTTGGGGATTGTTTATTTGTTTGTTTTATCAGGAGTAATGCTATGACCCTTTCCTGCAGCAGGTTGTAGTATCACTTTCTCTCAATATAAGTTGTCCTGCTGACCACCAGTGCAGTCCAGGATTCAGTAGCTGGCCCTTCAGGGTTTTTTCTATGCAGATTTTGTGACTGACTAGCATTTTACCTGTTGTTAATTTAGCCTTTTCTTCCAGTTTCATTATTAACAATCTAAAGAAGTTGCTAAATTTGCAATTTTTCTAAGTTGCAATAAAGATTCTGGTGAGATTCAGCATCTTTAGCAGTCAATGGCAGAAGAGCCTGTGGGGTATTATCTTCAGTTGTGAAAGCAGCATGATGGATCTTGCTTACTGTATCTTTTCCATGTGGAAACCAGCATTGTCCTTAATAGTGTTTTCAGATGGATGGTCTTGTGTGTGCCTTTTTGTCTGTTGATTTCCCATATGTGGGAAACAAACTTGTTGCATATAATCTTGGCTTAATGTGCAAAATTCTTTGCTCTGCTTCTTCACAGTCTTTGTCTTTAATCTAGTGTCATGGAACACTTCTTCAGATAATAATTTTTGGATAAAATGGAATTTTGCATGTAGATTTATGCAGAAGATTTCATTTGTGGACCTTTTTTGACTGCATTATACTGTGACTGTAAAATTGCTGATGAGAAACCTTGTCTTGGGTCTGTGTCATGGGTTTATATCCTAATCTGGTTATTAAAGTTCTTAGAAATTCCTCTGCTGAATTAATGTGCAAACGAGACCATATGCCAGTGACAACAGTATGGGTTTTATTTGATAGTAAATATGAGAGAAAGGAAGAAATAGAGGTGGTGGGGAACAGCAAGGGCTTGACAGAGACAGAATAAGGAAAATTTCACCATTCCATGGATCCCAACGATGCTCTGTTGATCCTCTCCAGCTGGTCTTCTTGGTGGTGGAGGTCCTCCCAAAAGGCATAGGATCCAGTGAGTTAATATATGCTCAGGCTAGGTAGGAAAACCCAGGCATTTCCCTGGTGGGGGGAGTTTGCTTCAGGAATGACTCTGGTGGGGCACTTTGGGGGTATTTGATGGATTATGACCCTCCCTCAGCTGCCTGCCATGTGAATGTCCCATGGATGTGGCCTGTGAGGCTGGGGATTCCACAGCTGGGCCAGTTTGTGTAAGGGAGGATGGGTGTTCACTGCTTCTAACCAGAAGTTACACCTGAAACCTCCTCCACCCTCCCCGCTCCCCCGCATAATTTTGGGAGGGAGTCTGTGTAAACCTGGCTTCTGCAGGCTGTGGTCTCTCCCACCCCAAACTCAGCCAGGGAAAAATCTTTGCTGCATTTGGCTTTCTTATGGGTGTATTCCTCTCCTTCAGTTTGGCTTGTTTTTTCCTAGGTCTGAGATGACTGAAGAATAGGTTTTCCCTTTATCTAATCTTAGTGGTTTAATTTACAGTACGAAGTTCCAGTCAAGTGTCTTCAGGGAGGCTTCTTTGGTTGGAGCTTCTTTATAATTTTTTATTACAATGAACAGAATTTTGTATCAATGTTTGAGGCATGAACTACTTCAGTCTCTGACAGTTTAGTATGGGAGTTTGACTTGGTTTGGGGTTTTTTTTGGTTTTTTTGATTTTTTTTTTTAATTAATCTCATTAATTGGCGTACTGAGCAGCATTGTAACATCTTTGTAGTCCTGCCAGTACTCAGTCTTTCCAAACAGATGTAGTATCAGATTGCACTTTTGTGCTGTGCAAATTAAGCTACTCTAGTACTGTGCCTGTAGAACTGACTTCCTTTCTCTGCAGCTTATCTACACTGTTGTTATCACTGGATATGACACACTTTCCAGGAAAATGGTGTCTATTTAATTCAACACTGATCCCATTAAGTTTCCTTTGTGGTAGATCTACAAAAGAAGGAAGAGTAGATTCTGTCTTTAGTATATGCATGTTTCTGTTTAATTTCAAGCTAATATGCTTTTTCTATTCACAGTAGTGCTCACATGAATAAAGGGAATAGAGGTTATGTGAAAAAGATTTTTATTAGGGTAGACTAAACATGAAAACATCAGTCTTGCATATGTGGTTTGTAAAACTGACACTGATCTGTTACAGCCAAAGTGAGAAATTTTGAGGTATAGAATTGATTAAAAAAAAGGGGGGAAGGAAAACCCAAAGCACATGTTAACTACTGGATTAAGTTTTTGTTTCCTGAAAGCCCCCAAGGTTGCTGCTTGTTCCTTTTCAGCACTCTGTGGATTTTACATCCACTTTGTGGATTTCTGCAGCATTGCTGCTGCAGCAATTGTGATCAAATTGAAAGTACAAAGTTACCATCATCTATCCTTGTGCTGTAAAGTGCCCACCGTAGTTTAATGCAATGTGATGGGACTCTTGGTGAGACAGTTACATGAAAGCTTGAATACCTGGATCTGGGTATAAAAATCTACATTGGCTAATCACTTTGGGATTGTAGAAGACATTTTATGAAATGAATTTGTGAGAAATAGGGAAAAATGAAATCGAAGATGTGTGAAAGTACAGTAGTTTCACGAATACAAGCCGCACGGAGTATAAGCCGCACTTCCGGTGCCTCGACAATGTTGCTGTCTTTGTCAATAGATAAGCCGCACCCCGAATATTAGCCGCACTTTCGTTCGTAGCGAGAATCCGTGCACAGCTTTCACAAATTGGCCAATTAGTAACAGGATCACGGCATAGCGGGCTTTACTGGCTCGGGGCGGGGCCAGGAAGGCTCGGCCCGCTCATGGTTGCCGACAGGGCCGGCCGGGTGGTGCTGCAGCCGCCGCCGGGCTCACTGGCCCCCCTCTCCCGTCAGCACTGCCTCGCTGCCGCGTTTGCTCATCCTGCCGGCGGGCCAGCCGCCGCCGCCGCTGCGAGGCACGCCGGCCGCCCCCTCCCGTCTGCACTGCCGCCGCGTTTCCTCGCCCTGACCGGCACTGCAGGCCCCCGCACCGCCGGGCTCCCCCACGCTGCTGGCCCCGATTCTGCTGGGCTTCCCCCGCTGCCAGGCAGCCCCACCCGCCGGCCTTCCTGCTTCTGCCATGCTCCCCTGCACTGCTAGCCCCAGTTCTCCCGGGCTCCCCCGCCCTGCTGGCCCGGGCTCTGCCGCCCCCCCTGCCCCGCCCTGCTGGCTCAGGCTCAGCTGCCCACCCCCACGCTGCTGGCCCCGCCTCTGCCAGGCTTTCCCACCTCAACCGGGGCCAGCCGGGCTCCAGCTTGGCTTGGGGCTGCCACGGGCTCTCACTTACGTGTTGGCAGATTTTAGAATTTTGTTCATGTATTAGCCGCCCTCGAATATTAGCCACACTTCCAGGTTTCCACCAAACTTTTGGTGAAATTGGTGCGGCTTGTATTCGTGAAATTACTGTAGTCATTCTCCCATATTGCTGCCATTAGAAAGATGCTTCTTGAACATGCAGGAATCACAGTTTGTTACAATAGCTTTATAATGTTAGATTATTAATATACTATTTGAATATTTCCAAGGGCTTTTTCTTTTTCTTGTATGCGTCTCTATGACTTTAAAAAGAAGTATTAAAAATTCCTAATTTTTAGAAACCTATCTATATAATTGTGGTGATGACGTCTTAAACTACAGTTTATCAAAAACTTGAAGTTAACTGTGGTGCGGTCTTGCATTTTTTTCAGTATTTTTGGACAATTTTACTAACCTGCATATCCTTATGCTGTGACAAGCCTGAAATAACTGAATATATGTGTATTTGGTTGAGTAATTTAATCCATATATAGGTTCTTTCTACCTTTTTAATATTTGTTATTGAAAGTTCCTTAAATGAAAGATAAATATTTCAAATGAAATAAAGATAAGTACTTGTGTACAACTGTAATAAAAACTGATATTAAAACATTACATAAAATGCTCTCCTGTGCTTATTTAGAACCTTGTCAAACTAAATACATTAAAATCTCAACATATATTAAATGAATGGGTTTGAATTGTATTCTTTGCTCTTTGGGGTTTTTCAACCCCACTGATAACATCCTAGGAGTATTTGGGATTTTTCCTTTTTCTTAGAAGGAAATGGCAGAACTATTAGCACCCACTACTGTAGTTTTGTATCCCTTTCCCTTCTCAGAAGTGGCTAAGTAAATAAACCATAGGATCAAGAGAATTATTTTAGCTGTCATTCGCATTTGAAAAATATGTTTAGAAGGAATAATTATTTGAATTCTTCTTCTGATATATCATATGATAAATGTTTTATGAATCTAACCAATTTAACCTCCAATAAAACAAAGTGCTGTTGATTTTAAAGTATTCTGTACTGCTAATATGTTTTTCTATCAATTCCTTTCTCAATTGATCACTCTGTTTCCCCCTGCCTCCCATGGCAGTCTTTTCCCTGTAAAAGGACCGATCTGTCTAAGGTAGAGAAATTAAATTTCTATTTACTGATTGCCATGTCTGCATGTAGTTAACTCACAGAGGCTATGCTAACATCTATATGTCTTGTACTTTTTAAATACTTTTTCCTCAGAAGTTAATTTTTTTCTATTTATACTCATGTCAGCATGATACCTAATTTGTAACCTTAATGAACTGTTTTCTGTTCTTGTAGAAAGTAGTTTACCAAAACTTCATTTGTATCATTGTCATCGAAACAGACAGAAAATTGCATCATGTCTTCCTATTTTTGTGATACTCAGAAAACAAACTTTTTGCTGTATTCTTTATTTTTTTTTAAATCAGGCTAGAATTCGAGAGACAGCAACGAGAGGAGCTTGAAAAATTAGAAAGTAAAAGGTAACATTGTTCTCTGTGGTATTTATGTGTGAATGGATGTCTAGATATATACAAGTTATAGACTCTTTTAAATAATGAATTTGGAATCACAGCAAGATGATCCTGAGTAGCTGAATTGGAACTAACTGATATTTAGCAGAGAAACTCTGCATAGATTGTACAGATACAATATACTACTTGCTCTTAATTTTCATGGTTTTCATCTTTTAAAATGGCAAATTGCATTCTTAATTAATATCTCTTTTTAATGGTTTATTTTTCTTTGAACTGAATTGGGATAGGAGAAACATGTTACATTCTCTTAGATCAAACTGTGATGTGGAATGGGCATACTCTTCATGCTTTTCAGAGCATCATGTGGAAGTTGGTGTGGAATACCAGAAAGCATTGTTATTAACTGCCAAACTGAGTTGATTTTTTTGACTCATCATACCTGCTAAGATTGTGGAAGTGGTAGCTGTGCATTGTTACAGATCTCAGCACTGATTAGATTCACAGACTGAAAGCATTTCTGCATTCTCAGCTTTAGATGGTGTGCTCCATTTTGATAGAGCTCTTTATGCAGTTGACTAAGTGAAGTAAACTCAGAAAAATCCTGAAGCACTGAAGATACTATTCAGCAACTAATGCAACTGATATTTATCCTTTTTTGTTATGTTGGTGGAATTTGAATTCAGATTGTGCAGAAGTTAATTTGCTTGTACTTCAATTCTTCTGATTTCTGGCAAAACAACCAGTCAACTTGGAGGTTGTCTCTACTTGTATTATGGGGATAATGGTAACCGTCAAGTAAGAGAGATTACACAGGACATAATAATGTGTCTTAAATCTTGTAATGCTGTTTTGTCAGTAATTCAGTTTGAAGTTACCTAAAGTGAAAACATTGCTTTAATCTGTTTTCATCTGTTGGCTTAAATTTGGTGAGGCAAATTGCTGATCAAGTCCTTCTATACAAGTTTTTGTGCATGAGAATATATGTATGTAAAAAAAATCACATATTTACTCTGCACTGTGTGCATGGATATATTCTCTTAATGTTTTTATTGAATTTGACAGAACTAATACAGTCTAATTTTTTTAATAACATAAGTGCTATATAACATGTCTTCCTAGAATTTATATATCAGCTTTTTATACTGACACAGACTCTGTGAATATCTTTTTGATTTGTCTCATGCATTGAGTCATTTCCAAGCAATGAAGGATCTTAACCTGTAGCAAAACAAAACTACTAAAAACATAAAATTATATATAGCCAAAAATCTTAGTCCAAGACTTTTTAATGTCATGTAACTGTTTCACTGTAGGAAACAAATAGAAGAGATGGAAGAAAAACAAAAATCTGACAAAGCAGAACTTGTAAGAATGCAGCAAGAAGTAGAGTCACAGCGCAAAGAGACAGAAATAGTTCAGCTGCAAATACGAAAACAGGAGGAGAGTCTGAAACGAAGAAGTGTTCACATTGAAAGCAGGTTAAAAGATTTGCTGGCTGAAAAAGAAAAATTTGAAGAAGAAAGATTACGGGAACAACAGGAGATAGAGCTTCAAAAGAAAAAGCAGCAGGAAGAAATTTTTGACCGGGTCAAAGAGGAGTTGCAGCGACTACAAGAACTTAATCATAATGAAAAAGTAGAGAAAATGCAGATTTTTTGTGAGCTAGAAAAACTAAAAAAGGAAAAAGATGAGCAGTATCTTAAGCTGGAATCAGAAAAAAAGAGACTTGAAGAACAGGAAAGAGAACAGATGATGCTGGTGGCTCACCTGGAGGAACAGCTTCGTGAGAAGCAGGTCATGATAGAGCTCCTGAAGAGAGGGGATGTGCAAAGAGTAGAAGAGGAGAGAAGAGATCTTGAAGAGATCAGAGAATCTCTTTTGAAAGTCAAGGAAGCCCGATCTGAAGGTGATGAAAACCATGAAGAGTTAGAAAAAGCACAGAATGATTTTGTAGAGTTTAAAAGGAAACAGCTGGAACAGTTGTCTATTTTGGAAAAAGATTTAATTCAACAAATGGATCACCTAGGAAAGGAAATAGCAGATGAAAAAAGAGCTCTGGAGCACTTAAAATTTGCACATGAAGAACGTTTAAATCTCAAGAGAGATGATGAAAATTTTATGGATGCTATACTCAAGGCTGAAGAAGTTGACAAGATAAAGCCAGTGGAACACAGACTCCAATCTAAAGTACGCCAGCTTGAGTACCTGAAGAGTAATCATTTACCAGCTTTGCTGGAGGAAAAACAAAGAGCTTCTGAAATCCTCGATAGGGGCTTACTAGGGTTAGATAATACTCTCTATCAGATAGAGAAAGAAATAGAAGAAAAAGAAGAGCAGCTTGCCCAGTACAGGGCCAGCACAAATCAGCTGCAGCAGCTTCAAGAAACTTTTGAATTCACAGCCAACGTAGCCCGGCAGGAAGGAAAGGTTCGGAAAAAGGAAAAAGAAATCCTTGAATCAAGGGAAAAGCAACAGAGAGAGGCACTGGAGCAAGCTGTTGCTAAGTTAGAAAGGAGGCATTCTGCTTTGCAGCGTCGTTCCACCATAGACTTTGAAATTGAAGAGCAGAAACAGAAACTGGCCACCTTGAACAACAGCTGTGATGAGCAGGCAGGGCTGCAGGCAAGTCTGGAAGCTGAGCAGAAAGCTCTTGAGCAAGACCGAGAACGGTGAGTGCTGCAGTATCTTCCATTTATCAGAACCTGTCCACAAAAGGGGAATAATTTTATACCTTGGATTTTGAGAGCACAGCTTGTTCAGTGTTGCAGTGCTTGAGGATCTTCATGAGTTTCAAGTAGTTTATGCAGAATTGAAACTACTGCTTTCTGAAGGATTCTTGCTTACTCATTAAGTTCTGGTATGTTTGGATGCTTATCCCATCCTCAGCAGGATATTATTTGCATGAGCCATCACAGTACTTGAATTGTTTTATTTATGTAGAAAGCTCAGACATCCTTATGTTCTGCCCTTACAACAAATGTACCATCTAACAACTTTTTTCGCTTAAATTCTTTCTGTACAACTTTTTTTTTCTTCTTTATTAGTAACAAGTTAGATGTTTGCTCAAGATTTGGATAGTAAACTTGCCAATTGTCTCTCTCCACTGAACCCTTCTGGTATTAAAAGTAAATGGGGGTAAATGTTTAATTTTTCAATAGCCATGTTTTCAAGGCTAAATAAAAATAAGCAAGCCACATATCCATGTAAAATTTGATGTTGGTTTTTAAGCTTATTGGAAATATACAGAGGCTTTAATACTGCCCAGTGTGGTAACAATCCCTTTTAGGCACAGAAGCAATGTCATGGGTTATACTCAAGATACCTTGTAGCATAACATTTAGCCTGAGAGGTTCAGAGAAAAGTCAGTCAAGTAGGGAAGGATCATTCTCTGTGGAAGAGGAAGAAATCTTTTGGGAATTTTTTTTGACCTGAGCAAAAATTCACCAAGATTAATGTGTTCAATCCCTGCAGTATGGGAAAAGTCCAAAATTGGCATTTTTAAATGTGCTACCTGATTTGCTTATACTGGGGCTTTGAGACCTATGAGTATCAATGAAAAAAATGAGATGTTTTTTTCTTCAGGTAGCATTTGTCATCTATTTTTTAAAATATTTCACTAATTTATCTGAATAATTTTTTATAAGCCCTTCAAACAGATGTGGAAAAACCACCTAAAAGAAGAAACTTGCCTGTAGCCAAATTGGAGAACTCTTCTGTATTCTGATCCTTCTAAACCATTGTCAGAAGACTTGCTTTATATAGACTGTGTAGAGGTCATTTTTTCAACATTTATAGTTGCATTGTTTGGCTTTTAGTTAAGCATTTTCAATACTGATTCATCATTTTGTGTATATTGCCATTATTTTCCATAATTGTCATGAACATAAAATCTCATTTTCTGCTCTAAGCATCTCACTTGGCTAAAGTGAGCTATAAACAACTAGAAGTTCCAGAAAAATAGAGTTGTGTAATAAGTGAAAAAATGCATTATCAGTCAGAAAACTGAGGTTTGGAGAAGATATTGAGGAAGTAAAATAAAAATTTTAAAAAACCTAAAAAATATCTTTTTTTTTTAAATTTTTATTTTCCTTGTTTACTTCAAAGTCCTCTTGCAAAATAAAACTTTGAAGTCTTTTGGTGAATAGACCATGGGCCTGAATAATTCAATTCAGTATGTTTTTGTTAGTGTTAAGGCAAGAGAAAGATCTAAAGATACATGAGAGTATGTTAAACATTTCAGGCTATTTATTGCTCTTACGTTTGAGTTTACATTTCACAGTACATGATGCCATAGTAGGCCTATGAATTATATATGGTTTTTTATTGTTTATCTAGATCCCATTATGTGATTAAGTGCTCTGGTTCAGATTGCTGTTACCTCTCTGAAAATGTTTAAATGCAATATTCATTTGAAATGCTATACAAGTGTAAGTTCATAATAACGAGATACAATGTTTTCATTTTTTTGAATCATACGGAAGCTCAAAATTCTTTCACCTACAGGTTTCTTGGTTTAAGATAATTTAAAACATAATGCCCTGGAATGAGTTATCTCCTTTAAGAGTTCCACCAATCCTTTTCCACCAATAAGAAATTAATACTAATAGAAGAAATGAGAGAGGAAGAAATGGAGAAGAAAGTGAAAGTTAAAAGGCAACAGTTTATGAAGAAAAAGAGTGCCAATAGGTGGAGGGGGAAAGAAAAATAAAAGATTGCCAGATATCTAACTGCTAGACCTCACCACTCCACTGAAACAAAGACAGACCCAAAATGCTGGAAAATTCCTGTCCTGGTTTGGAGGACAGATGTCTGCTGAGAAAAGCAGGAACCTCTGTTTGAAATGGAGAATGTAAACTCCCTCCCTCCAAATTATTATAATTTTGAAATTAAGGGGCTCTCAGGCAAAGATATGGGAATTAAGAATAATAGTTCTTTACTAGGAAAATTAACATACAAAAACAGTACTACAAAGAACAAACTCAAAACCCTGAAAAAGTCAGAGTACAACCTGACACCCTGTCAGTCAAGGTGTTGGCAGCAGTTTGATTAAATGGTGGCTGCATCCTCCTGCAGCGACAGATGTGGTCCTGTTGAAGCAGTGCTCCTGTAGAAGGGTGCAGTCTCCCTCCAGAGGTCCAGTGATGGTGTGGAAAGGTCCAGTTTTCCCCTGGAATCCAGTGGTAAAAGGGCTACCATGGTATTCCAAATCTCAGTTTATATCTTGGTAGGAAAGGCTTGGCTCTTCCCCCTGACTGGAGCATCTCCCAATGGGATGAAGTAATTTTATCAGTCATACAGTGGGACTCAATGGGCCATTAGCAGATGATACCTCCCTGGAGGAAGGATGGGTTGTGAAAACATAAAGATGACTGCCCCACCTGGTTTTAATGGATGGTCCATTAGCAGAATATCTCCCACTGAGATCACTGCCCCACCTGGTCTCAACAGATGGTGATAGAATAGATGCTTTTGGTCACATCCTGTATTGCAATACAAGAAAATCCCCATACCCCATATGAACCTGTTGGGACGGCTTTGGGTTCTGCCAGATGCAGTGACAAGGTGGTGTCAGATCCGTCTCAGGAAGGCAGGAGCCTGCAGAGCAGTTCCAGCGGCAGATGAAGAACTTCCTTCCCCATGACAAGGCACAGTAGAGCAGCCATGGCAGCTGGACTGAAGCCACTGGTGTTTGGACTGCAGAATTCCTTCTCAAGGCAGCTCAAACGTTGCTACTGCAGTTTCTCTGATCTGAGAAAAAAAAACCCCGAAAAGTAAAAAAAAAAGACTTCCCCTAAGCAAAGACCAAGCAAACAGCAACGCAAATAACATGCTGTGAAAAGCTGTGAGAGCTTTTTAAAAGGCCTACATCCCCCAGTCCCACCAGACACTCAAGGTCTGCAGTTTCAGGATCTTAAAGATACAGTAACAGGTTTTGGCCAAAGATAATTATGGGATTCAATATCACTATGAATCACCCCAAGGCAACAGGGATGACCCCGAAAATGATAATTTGAGGTTAACTTAAACTGGGATATATACACACAATTTGGTTTCACTGGCAGAGGTTGGGGGCTCTAGACTGAATATGAAACAGCTTTAGAACCATCTTTGAGGCAAGTGACAGGGCACAGTTCAGTGTACATATTGGTGGATGCATCACAAGGCTAAATTTGTATCTATATAAGTGATATCTTCTCTTAGTAGAATGTTTGCAAACCAAGAGCTAAACTTTGTTCCTTTAATTTAAATCTGATTTTTGTAGTTAAATTGATTTTCCATGGGTGTAAACACTTGCCTATATACATCAACCATCTTTCATCCACTTACCCTCAGGACACAATATTGTTTTGCTACTAATCAAAAGAAATAGATGGCTTCTGGCAGTGCTGCAAAAAGCACTCTAAAACTGAAGTAACAATTCAGCCTAAACCTTAGCATTCATCATCTCTCTAATTTTCTCATTTAACCCTCAGGATGGAATATAGAATTGCATTTCAATTTAGATATATACAGTTGCAGCAGAGGTGGTAGAATCCCAGCTTTGCAAGAACTTATTTTCTCTTAATATTTAATTTCTAAATAACCTCCAGAAAAACAATTACTTTTGGAGACAAAAAATTTTAATGAAAATGGGGAAGATTATTACTGTGTTACTAATCTAATCTCAGCTACTTTACAAGTGAAAAGGGTGTTCTGCAGATTACTTTGTTGTAATATGATGAATATTGCAATAACTGCTTCTTATTTAATTCAAAATGCCTCAGGCATTTTTAGTCAGAAACACAGTATCCAGTTTTACATGCTGTATTCTGTGCATAAATCTGTGTGGAATTAAATTTATTTGATAAAGAAAGCAAGGTGGTTTCAAAAGATGATTGCTTACCTGTATATATACAATAAGTACTGTATGTTTATTTTGTAGGTGTGTTTTCAAAAGGAAAATTAGAACAACTGGAAAGCATACATGTGTAGTACACAATTTAAAGGTTTTCTTATAGAGAAGTTTTGCCACATCAATGTTTTAGGTTTTCTTTAGGTTTTTTTTTCTATTAGTGCTGTATTTTGGGTTTTTAATCTTTTCGCCCTTTGTTTCTTCATTCACTTTCACACTGGAAGATAATACCTGAGGTCACTGATAGGGTTCTGTAAACAAGAGAATTTATTCTAATAGATAGGTTAGGTCTTAGGAGTTAATATTTAATGTACAGATTTAGATAGCTCTTGCAATGGAAGCTATTCGAATTGTTTTATTTGACGTAATAGTACTCTTGGAATGTGGTTTTGAGCTGTCTCTATTTTCCTATCTAAATATGCTTAAAGAACAATTATGATTTTTAAACCTTCATAAATATTAGTAATTACAATCTTACATACATGTGTACCAGGGAACATTACTTCCCATCAGAACTATGTGAATCAACTCTAAATCAAAGCAAATTGCATGTTGCGATGTCTTTATAGCCTGGACCACGAAATTCAGCAGCTGAAGCAAAAAATATATGAGGGTGATGGAGCTCAGAAAGGAAACCATGGAATATTAGATGAGAGGCTCTCCCATAGCACTTCCCCTGCCAGCCCAACAAAACCACAGCCACCTGCTGCCCCATTGGTTGATGATAGGTAGGTAACCCGCATTCCTGAAATGGAATGCAAACAATAGCTTTGGAAAATAAATATTTTGGAAGACCATTCTGCCATGGTTGGATTTGACTTAAATACTGTGATTGTACTGGAAGACTGGTATGGAAATAAAATGTATGTTCTATTATAAGTAACCAATAGCCTCACCTGTTCCTCCTGTGTAGTTTGTTTTAGAATACAGGGCTGGAAAACTGTAGGCTGAAAGGTATTTAAATAGTTTTTGAGTTTACAGTTACTTGTCTGTATGGTTTTGTTTCATATATGCGTAAAGCAGCAAAGTAAATTTAATTGTCTTAAACCTTTTTTAATTGGACAGCTGCCTGGCATCATTATAATCTTTAATCCCTGCCCTTGTTATACTTACACGTGGCAGTTATTAGTATCAGCTCTTGGAACATCCCTTCTGTTTGAAGACCAAACCTTGGCTAGCTCAAGTTGCTGATACAGCAGCAGCAGTGAAGGCAAGCTGTTAAATTACAGAAGATGCAGCTCCTGCCTTCTTTCTTCTTCATCACTTGTAACCTCACTACCTCTGGTGTGTAAAGCTGCACTCATAGCTGTGGCTGAACCTGTGATCTAGTAATTTGTTTAATTAATAACAAATTTTTAACCTTTGCCTGTTAGATGAACACTCATTTAAAAGTCAGTGTTGCTTCCTTAAGGAGGGACAAAAGTGGTCTAACATTGAACCTGCCAATTAAGAGCTGTGCAGTACTTAGAGTTTAAAGCTTTTCAAAGAGCCTTTTAGTCTGTTTTGATTTTTATGTAAAAATACATTATTTTTCCATCCACACACACACTTTCCTGTGTCTTAAAGGATAAATGCCTTTATTGAACAAGAAGTGCAGAGAAGGCTGCAGAATATTCATCATAAAGCTGAGGATAATCATGTTAGTGCATCCTGGTCTACAGAAAGTTTCAAGGTGAGTAGAAATGATGAGACATCCTGACCTTCAATGGACCATGTCTAACCACTAATTTAATTTTGTCATTCAGTAATTTTGATGTTTTCCTGTGTTTACTTAATTTTAATTTCCAAAAAAAAAAAATGTAAACAGTTAGGGAAGTATGATATCAGTTTTTAAATTTTAATAATCTTTTTATTTCCAGTGGCATTTTTCTGTTGTATTCTGGGATTTTTTTTTTTTGGCAAGAGTGTGTAGATGGCAATAAGAAGTTTGCAGATTAAAAAAAAATTTAAAATCTTCATTTTATGTCAGAAAAAAAGTAATTTATGAATAATTAATGTTCTTCTGGATGGAATTTCATACTTGCAAACAAATGCCTATTGAAATACTGGTGATTTAATTGATCCAAAGAGTGGGTTTATTGACTTCTAAGCCAGTGGTTTAATAAAAATTGATTGATATTTTTATCTGTTATAAAGAATGTCTCTTCCTTGGAATACTTTTAAATTAACTTATACAAGAAAGGCACTTTTTAATAACCTTCTGTACCTTTTTTGTGCTTAGGATAATGAGAGGCATAATAACAGCACTATGCAACGCAAGTTAAAGTATGAGGTAGGTCATAATTTGTCAGACTGAAATGATTGTCTTAAATTATGGCATGCCCTGTAATTAAATTTCATAATGTTTAACTGCATAATTAGAATTTTGAATTCACAGCAAGATTAATGGCTAACAGAGATGGTGGTGCATCTTACCAGCTGGAATCAAAGTGATTTTGTTTCAGTTTGGACCTAGCTTTTCCTTGTTTGAAAGGTATGGTGTTAGGATGGATCTTTCTTAATTGTTTTGCCATGATTCTTAATTTGGAACAGTATTCCTTTCATTATTTTTAGGGGAGAAGTGCATTTAATGAGCATTTAATGACCATTGTCTGAATTCAGAATACTTGTAACATTTTTGACTCATGATGAACTGCTGTAAGTGTGTCTGTAAGTTAGCAAGAAGAACCAGGCAGGCTGTGTGTGTCCTGAAGCATTTGTGCATGCATTTATGTGTTTTTAAACTGAGACTTAGACGTCTCTCACCATATTTAGTTGTCAAACACTATTGTTGAAACACAGTTATTGTCTTGGTGGATAAATGCTAAATACCCTAATGGATTTAAACTGTAAGAGTAGGAGGGCTGAATACCTTGAATTTGTGCTTTGACTTCTACACTGTTGTTTTTCAGCTATGTTGGACTTTTTTCACTCTCTTGGCTACTATGGGATTACAGTAAATTCACGAATACAAGCCGCACTGAGTATAAGCCGCATCTCTGGGTGTTGGCAAATATTTTGGTTTTTGTCCATAAATAAGCCGCACCCAAATATAAGCCGCTCTGTCGTTCGCAGCAAGGACCCGCGTGCAATTAGTAACAGAACCGCGGGAGAGCGGGGTTTACTGGCTGAGCTAAGGCTGTGCAGGCTCGGCCCGCTAGGGGCTGCTGACGGGGCCAGGTGGCTCAACCCGGCGCTGCCGCTCGGGGCCACCTGCCACTGCCGCTGGGCTCGGTCACCCCGGGTCGGCGCTGCCCCACGGTGGCAGGCAGGGACGGAGCTTTCCCGCACCTGTGGCGCCGGCGGCGGACGCGGACAGAGCACCCCGCCTCCTCCCTGAGCCGTGGCAATGACTGCGCGGGGCTCCCGTCGGCTCCCCGAGATGCGGCAATGGCGGCGCGCGCTTCCACCCGCCTCCCCGGGCCACAGCAATGGCTGCGCAGGGCCCCCGTCGGCTCCCCGAGCCGCGGCAATGGCGGCGCGGCCCCCCCCCTCCTCCCCGGGCCGCGGCAATGGCGACGCGCCCCTCCCCCCGTCCTCCCCGAACCGCGGCAATGGCGGCGCACCCCCCCACCCGTCCTCCCCTGGGCTGCGGCAGAGGAAGGAAGAAGAGAGCTCTCCCGCCTCTCTCCCCGCCCCCCGTGCTGCCTGCAGGGAGCCAGGGCAACACAGTAACACTGTAACAATCGCGGAATGCCGGCTTTTACTGGCAGGTGCTTGGCTCGGCACCCTGGCTGGCACGTCTGGGGTTGTAAATGTCAGAAAATTATTAACATATTAGCCGCCCCCGACTATTAGCCGCACTTCCGGGTTTCCACCAAAATTTTTGTCAAATTGCTGCGGCTTGTATTCGTGAAATTACTGTACTTTTTTGTGCATGTGTGGGGAAAAAAAAAAATAAGGGCTTATTCAACAAGCCTGTTGACTTTCCTGGGATTTTTGAGTAAAGCAAGTATAAACCAAGTGAAATGGATACTGTACAAACAAAAAACAGGGATGGATTGAAAAGCTCAACTATTCCTTAATCAGATATCAGTCACTTCTGTTGGATTTTCGAGAGAGAGATCGTACCAATTTTGAATGACTGTATAAATCTAATCAAAATCAATCCTCAGTTTAAGAAATGTTCAGTTCAGAAGATTTTGCAAAAACATTTTTATTTTGTTCTTTTGAAATTTTTAACAGAAATGTCAACAGTGGAAGCCACACTCTGCCTTTCTATGTCTGTCTAAAGATGGCAATTGTGCTTCTGAGTTGTGAGGAGAAAATGCAGGAGTAAGAGACCGTAAGAGACAGAAGGCATATATGGAGATGCTGGATTTATTTTTCAGTTCTGGAAGACTGTCCTCCCCTTGTAAATCAGAGAAGGCATTTCAGAATGAAAGGAGTAACTCAGAGCAGGAGAGCTTTGCTTGTCACGTGACATGGAAAGTAGTTCAATTCATTCTAAAAGTACTCATACTTTAAAGAGTAAGAATGTTTTGTATCAGAATGTTTTATCTACTTCTTTACATAGTTCTAACTTTAATAATGTGGCTTATTCACTCCACAAGGTTGAAAATTTCAGTCATTTTGATGATAAAATAATTACTTCTCCAGATTGTGACAGCTCAGGAACTGAATCTGATTGTTCCCACATGAAACAGATGTCTTCTGCAGGATCCTTAATGGGTGCTAATGAGCAAACTGGCTTTAGCATATTGTGCCTTCTCTTTTCTCAGTCTAATGTGCATTCTGAAACAAAAACTTATAAAGACAAGAACCCATTAAAGACAGTGCAACCTATAGTTGAAGATCAGTCTAGTAATTGTCAGCTTCTAGCACACAATGCCTCTGATTTGGTTTCTTTTAAGTCAATAGCTTCTTGTTTTGATGCAAGACCAGAACATGCTTCCAGTTTGGGATATATTTTCAGTAAGCTTTCTTGCTTTTACAAAGATACCAGTAGTCAGCTGGTCAGCAGTGCAGTGTTTTCAAAACATATTAAGGAGTTTGGAAGTTTATGTGGTGGAAGTGAGAGATGTGCCCAAGCAATACCATTAATAAAAAATCTGCTATTTATAAGGAACTTGAAACTAAATATGTTCCTCAAGTCAGGCATGAATCAAGACATATCCCACAGCCTGAATCCCCCATGCAAGAGGCTGTCACAATGTGCATAAGCACAGAGATCTCTGATGCCTTTGTGAGACAGCCCCCTGAAGAATTTGCATGCCGTTGGGCAAAAAAAAAAAAAAGAGCTAGAAAACAGTTTAGTGTTAAGACAGAATTCTGCATTTTCCTGATGTCTTTTTGAAAGCTCAGGTGTATACTCTGGAAAAAATACTGGAATTTTTCATCTGTGCTTTACCTCAAATTTCTGTTAGGATGGAGGAGTTGAAAGGTTGAATTGGCTCGCTGTTAGCAGTTGCAGAAAAACAGACCCAGAACCTGCTTGCTTGCTTTTGTTCAGTTCCATTCTGTATGTTGTTGTTTTGTCAGCTGAACAAGTCACCTGCCAGAGTTCCTTGGCAGTATTTCATGAGGTTCCGATTGGCGCTGTAAAGGAGATTCAAATTGGCTTTGCTGGACAGAACATTTGACTTGTGTTCTGCTGAAGATGGCTTACTCACAGTATTTATCTATAACAAACACTTCACTCAAAGAATTTGAAGCAAAATAATGAGAAGTTTGATTGTTACAGTTCGATTGTTTGGATGATGATGTTTATTTAAATCACCAGCTCTTGAAAGATGGTTTGATGCAGATTTCACCGAACTGGATTTCAGATATAAATTAATTACAGTAATTTCATGACTATAAGGTGCACTGGATTATAAGGTGCACTTCCAGGTGTCAGCAAATTTCCAAACTTTATCGCTATGTAAGACGCACCAGACTATAAGGCGCACTTTTTTTTGCAGTGAGGTGCCACACCGCGCGCAACAAAGTAACAAATTAGTAATGGAGTCCCCTGATCGCGGGGTTTACTGGCAGGTGCTCAATTTGCAAACATTTTTCACAGATTGACGTAGCCTTTAAAAGCAGCCCCAGGCACCCTCTCCGTGCTGCAGGCCCTGGCAATCCTGCCCGGTGCTGGCTGGCGCGGCTCGGTTCCCACGGCATGGCCGCAGCTTGCGGTTCGGGGCTCCTGCGGCACTGCTGCGGCTCACGGCTCAGTGCTGCCGCAGGGCCATTCCCCCTTGCGGCTTGGTACTCCCATGGGGCCGCCGCCCTTCACAGCTCAGCGGTGCTGTGGGCCTGCTCCCCCTTGCGGCTCTGCTTGCGGCTCGCACTTCCAGGTTGGCAAATTTCCCAACTTTGTCCATATGTAAGGCACACCGGATTATAAGGCACACTTCCGGGTTTTGATCAAAATTTTACTCAAAAGGGTGCGCCTTATAGTCGTGGAATTACTGTAGTTTTTTCAAATGGAGTACAGTTGTCATGTAAATTTCAAACTGAGTTTGCTGACCTCGTTTACTTATCCTGTGAAAATATGAGAAGTCATAAACCTTTGTTAGGTGACATTCATGTATTGCTGTATACATTAGTGAAAGTAGACTGTGCTAAGCAGACTGTGTGTAGGAGTCTTGTTCTTACTGCTACTCATATAGGTCTCTTATAGGAAAATAATGTCTTTTTTTCTGCACCTAATAATTTGGATGCTTTATGCCAGCGATCACAATTTGACAGCATTTGGTTGTGCAGTTTGAATGATATCTGTTGTGTAGTTTTACGAGACAAAGTAAAGTGCACAAAAATTGAGCTTGTGTTTTCTAAAAAGAGCAAGATTGGACCTGATCCAGGAATTGTTTTTTCTAAATACTGTGAAAAAGAAATGAATACTCAGCTGACAGTCATCCCATCAATTCTTCAAAGCAGTCTTTGAAAATCTGGAAATTAACATTCAGTTCAAGTGAAGAAGCCATTTGGCTAATTATGCATTTGACTGTTGTAACCCACTGCCCAAGATGTTTTGAGATGGTATGTCCCTTGACTCTTGACCCCTGTAATACAGTAATTTCACGAATACAAGCCGCACCAATTTCACCAAAAGTTTGGTGGAAACCCGGAAGTGCGGCTAATATTCGAGGGCGGCTAATACATGAACAAAATTCTAAAATCTACCAACACAGAAGTGAGAGCCCGCGGCAGCCCCAAGCCAAGCTGGAGCCCGGCTGGCCCCGGCAGAGGTGGGAAAGCCTGGCAGAGGCGGGGCCTGCAGTGTTGGGGTGGGCGGCTGAGCCTGAGCCAGCGGGACGGGGCAGGGGGGGCGGCAGAGCCCGGGCCAGCAGGGCGGGGGAGCCCGGGAGAACTGGGGCTAGCAGTGCAGGGGAGCATGGCAGAAGCAGGAAGGCCGGCGGGTGGGGCTGCCTGGCAGCGGGGGAAGCCCAGCAGAATCGGGGCCAGCAGCATGGGAGAGCCCGGCGGTGCGGGGGCCTGCAGTGCCGGCCAGGGCGAGGAAACGCGGCGGCGGTGCAGACGGGAGGGGGCGGCCGGCGAGCCTGGCGGCGGCGGCAGCCCTGCCGGCTGGGCGAGCAAACATGGAGCGGGGCGGCCGGCGTACCTGGCAGTGGCTGGCCCGCCGGCAGGGCGAGTAAACGCAGCAGCAGGGCGGCCGGCGTGCCTCGCAGCAGCGGCAGCGGCTGGCCTGCCGGAAGGGCGAGTAAACGCAGCGGCGGGGCGGCTGGCGTGCCTCGCAGCGGCAGCAGCGGCTGGCCCGCCGGCAGGGCGAGTGAACGCAGCAGCGAGGCAGTGCTGACGGGAGAGGGGGGCCAGTGAGCCCGGCGGCAGCTGCAGCACCACCCGGCCGGCCCCGTCGGCAACCATGAGTGGACCGAGCCTTCCTGGCCCCGCCCCGAGCCAGTAAACCCCGCTATGCCGCGATCCTGTTACTAATTGGCCAATTTGTGAAAGCTGCGCACGGATTCTCGCGACGAACGAAAGTGCGGCTAATATTCGGGGTGCGGCTTATCTGTTGACAAAGACAGCAACATTGTCGAGGCACCGGGGGTGCGGCTTATAATCCGTGCGGCTTGTATTCGTGAAACTACTGTACCTTTGGACTGACTCTACCCCTCTGCTTTACCCTATTGGCAGGATGCCAATTTCCTCTCCCCTTCCTGACCCTAGAAAAGACCTCTGTCCTTGGGAAACTTCCTCTTTTGCCCCCTGGACGCTATGAAGAAATAAACCACGGAACCCCCAGGGAGAAAAGAGCCTCTTTGTATCTTTTACCCTTGTTCATGCTGCTGACCCAGGGTGCGGGGTGAGCCTCGGACGAAGTAGCATTTGACTAGGTGTTGAAATCCAAATAAATTTAGATACATTCAAAATAAAAGGCTAATAAATATTGATAAAGTTCTAACCCCCACACTTTTTTTTAATCAATAGAGAAAAGGGACCTTTGAGCTCTAAAGGAATACCGCAGACCTTGTACACACATCTAAGCAATAATTATTAATTGAGTGTTTGCATTTTGTACATCTCTGAAAAGCTTTACTTACAATTCCTTGGGAAAATCCGGAAATTAAATGCTTCTATGTTATATGGTAGGTGGATGAAAACTATAATTACCACTCTGTCTTATGATTTCCATTTTGACTTTTTTCTAACCCCTTCCATGTACTATCTATCTTCATTAATGTCTTCTCTATTCCTCCTTCACTGTCTTTTCCTTAATATTTTTGATTTTTTTTTCATGCTCCTCATTTACTTCATGCCCTTGATCTCAATATTTCAACACGTCTGCAAGTTTTTTTAATCTTATTTTTACTGTATACTCTTAGTACTACAGATGTTTACAGCTTTTGTACGTGCAATTTTGGGAATATTAGCCTTGACAATTCTCCTCTTCTTCAGCATTTTATATTTAAGGTTTATTGCACTTTCATATCAAAATTTGTCCCAAGTGCAAAAGGGGTTGTGCTGTAAATAGCATTTCAACCTTTGGTCATACTACTGTGGCAAGACAGATGTTTTGGGGGGGTTTACCATCTGTGTGCACGTTTCTCATGCTGCAGCTTGGTAGTTGACAACTGGGGACACTGCCTGACAGATGGAGTGAGTTTAACTCTAGAGTTCTGTCCATGTAATGTTCTTGGCCTTAATTTCATCATTCTCTGCTTGCTTACTGATGGGGTTGTTGATGCTGTGAGATTGCATCTCTTACAGTCTTTTTATTACTACATCTCAGAAACAAAATTGAGCTATTGGACATTAATAGAATATTTCAATTAGTTGAAGTTTTCCTCTAGCTTAGGACAAGGGGTATTTTACCTCTTACCACTGTGAGATGTTTGAATAGTAAATAAGCTGTTGTCTCCTATCTTTTATTTCTTTCTTTGTAAGGGGAGCTGAATATTTTTTTAATCCTGTTGCTTGAATATGCCATCTGCCTTGTTTGTGGAAGATGGTTCTTGGCAGAAAAAACAGTGGTATCTCATCTGAAATTCTAAATTCTGTAAGCATATTGCCAAGCAGAGGTGAAATCTACTATACAGAGTTAGACTTCAGTCTCTCTCCTAGTATAAGAACATTTCCCATTTGTTTTTACCGTATGTTAGGACATGATAATGTAACTCACATGGGATTTGAAAAGAAATAGCTTGCATTGGGTAGGGAAGTTATGTCTGGAAGGATGAACACTTGTTTGGATAAAGAATTATGGGGTTTTTATTGTTACATTTTTACCTCCTTAGGGAAGTCCAAAAATGAGCAAAATATGTCATGTTATTTTTAGGATTGTGGGGTTTTTTAAATAAAAGAATGTGTATGCAAATGAGTAGACAGAGTAGTATCATCATGTCAGTCCTGCTCAGGAGTGGCTCCCTCGTTGCCATCACTATGGCATTTCTTCTGGACCTTGCCCAAAGTCAGCTTTGAGTGACACTATCTGAGAGGACTGTCTTGATTAAGGCTGTTAAAGGACATCAGTCTCTGCAACTAATTTCTTTTCTGATTATAATCCAAAGTTAGATGTTTGTCCATCTTGTGTTTCCCAATAATGCTTTTTCTCTTTGGTGCTTTTTAAAAAAGTCTAACTCAATGAATACTCTGCACTTTGATGAAAAAGGACTTCATAGCAGTATATTTTATTCTAATATTTCTTCTGTTTTTATAATGTAAACATAAAGATCGTTGTTTATGAATATCAAAGCATTATTTAGTGTATTAGGACGCATTTTCCACAACACTTTGTGTTTGAGATTGTTTTCCTCTCTATAGTTCTCTGAAAATGACTGCCAATAAATTACATGTTGACAGAGGTGGCTTTAAGAGTGGCTTTATGGTTTTATTGCTATTTTAAGACAGATGATGCTGTTTTCAGGGGAAAGAACTTCTCTTTTCCCCCAAGGAAAGACCTTACATTTCAGTGCTCCAGAAATGAGTTTTAGCTGAAAAGCTGGTAATGTGGGTAGTAATTACAGGAGAGCAAAATGGACAGCAGACAATATTTGTTGTGAAAACAAAGGTGGCTAAAAATATTTTTCCATTCAAACATAATTTTTTAAATGGTTTCTTAAAATAAAAATTTTATGGTAAATATACTCTAGATTAACTCAGTGGAAAAAAAATTGACTTCCTTTGTATTTTCTTTTTCATTCTTATTAATACTAATGTTAAGGGAAATTACATTGTCATTTATAATTGACTGGCAATGAAATAACAGCCTTCTCTTCTTGAGAGCCATGATGGTGTCAAAAGGCTCTCTGTAACAGGCAGAGGTGTTTATGAATGAGTTCCAAATTCTTCTCCAGCTCATACACAGTCTTATGTGTACTGGAAGTCACCAGGCGTTGCTACAAAGAAGATGAATGTTGAGAATACAGTTACAGTTCAAGTGATGGATAGCAGCGCTAAATACAAATATATAACATAGTCATAACTTTGAAGTGATAGTTTTTCAGTCTTTTTGGCTGCTAATTTATATTTGTCATGCTGCTGTTATTTTTTTAAGTGCCAGTTCATTAAGGTTTTCAGACCAAATATGTTCAATGGAGCAAGTAGAGGACTTCCCTTAAAGGCATCTTCTGTACTTATTCACTCTAAATGCTTATGCTGCTTTTGGGCATAGTGAGTGCAAAGCATTAATCTTTTCAGTTGCAGAAATGTTTTATTTTGGCATAGTTTCGGAGTTACATATTCCATCTGGCTGTCAGAGGAATGAGACCTCATTGGAAATAAATTTTTAGATTGTTTTGTCCAGACTGTGCAAATTTATCATAGTTGGGTTTTCTGGGATTCAGATATTAAAAAAAAATAGTAGGAAGCTGTTCTGACAGAGGATTGCTTATTTAATTATAAAATGTGTTTGAACTTTTAAAGTTTAAGAACTTTCTGAATTACCTAGACCCTTGCAGCTTTGTATAATGTTGGAAATGTTTGTTATAAAAGGTAGAGATGTACAAAAATTAGAATTAACTGTGAAAGCTTGATTAGTAGACTGATTTTTTTAAAAAGGAGGTAATAAAAAATCTGCATTCCTTTCTTTTTGATATCTAGGCTGAAAATGCCTTTTCAAATAAAGGAATATTTATTAAGACACTTCACCTTAATTTTTGTATGCATAAAAGTATGCTTGCTTATAAGACAAGATCCACTTTGTTTTCAAAGAATTTCTTTATTTTAGAAGTAATTTCTGCCTCCTCTTTTCCCTCTCCTCTGACCAGGAACACTATCTCATTTTCAGTGAAGTTTTTCTTTTTTTTCCTTATGTAGTGATTTTGATTTTCCTTTCTTCTCCCTATTTGGTATGTACATGAAAGCGGATGATCTGTCGTTCACTGGGAGCAAATCCAGATGACCTAAAGGACCCAATTAAAATTAGTATTCCACGGTATGTCCTGTGTGGGCAGGGAAAGGATGAGCATTATGAGTTTGAAATAAAGGTAAGTGCTTTTCTTTAATGCTTTTATTCACTAAGAGCAATTTTTGGTTCTCTTTCTCTTATGTAAGTGGCCTCAATACTGTTAAATAAGAGAGGTGAGAAGAATGGACACTATAAAGACAAGCATTTTCCAAGTGGGTTGATTGTACAGAGGAGTCTAGTGGCCAAACTCCTGGATGAGCAGTTCCAGAGCCAGTGTCAGTTCAATCTGAAGAGTTCCAGAGATGAGAATTAAATGCATATTAGTTATAGGAAAGCCCTTTATTGAGATGCAAGTGTTAGGTATAGAAAAGGCTTAGACGTGAAATATTTACCTGAAATAACAAAAGCATTGAAAGCGTTATTGAAGTATTTTGCACATATGCATGACAAAGACTTGATTCTTTTCAGACTCTCTTTGTTGTTCTGATTCTTCCCATTCTGCATTTCCAAGGTGTTGCTTCTCCAAACTCTCAGTTGATTTTCTGTGCAGAAATGCTTGGGGGAGAAAAAAACATATTAATTTTGTTTCCTCTGGTACACAGCCAAGTGTTTTTTCAAAACAAGATCTAAAGTCTAATTGGAAATGTGTTCTCAGTGTGTATGGACATATGTGTAGCGTAACTGATGTATATGGTATCAGAGACAGAACTGGCAGCCTCCTCTACTGAATGTGCTGCCAGGTGCTTCATTAGCTGCTATGAGGTGGAGGAGAAACCTTCCTTGCAGTATCAAGGACCATTTTTGAACTGTGTTCTCTTTTGAAAAGGTTTTTTTTTAAGATGGGCAGGCTTAGCTTTGCTTTTGCTAATTAAATTTTTATTTTGAAACATACCACACCATTTGTGGGTGGAATACCTTCTTTTACCTGTTGAACTTTGATTTTCCTGGGGCTAGTGAAAGCCTGGAGCCAGGGAGATGCTGACAGATGAGTAAGTGCACATGAAACTTTCCAAAGGACTCAATTTTCAGCACATGGGATTTACTAGACTAGGTAATGGTTAATGAAGATACCTGAAGTAAAAAGGTAGAACATATTCAGAACATATTCTGTTCTGAATATATTGATGGATTTCTTTTCCAAGTATTCTTCCTTCATCAGTAAAGCCCATGTAAGCCTCTGCAAGATCTTAGTATGAAGGAGCAGTTGAAAGGGTACGTGCAGTCTGGCAGTTTTGGGGATGTTTCTTATAGTCATTCCCTCACATAAATCAATCAACTGCTAATGCTTTTTCCTTTCCCTCCAGGTCTCTGTGTCACAGTGGATTGCTTCTGCTGTAGTCAGGATTTAGGTCCATGTTACAATCCACAGACCTTCCAGAAACTTTTCTATTTTAAACCTTTTCTGTGCAGTGCTCCCAGCTCTACTTTGATGTGTATTAATCTTCAGAAGCTCCTACAGTTATTCTGTAGAAAATTAGAACACATGTAATAGTGGGTTTGTGTTTTTTCTTTTGCCTTAAAAATCAGGAAAATGTGGCAGAGGGGGGAAATTAAATGTACCTATTCATTTAATCTCTTCCTCATAGGTCAGAATACCATGTCAGCTGTCAAAATAATTCCTGATTTCAACCTTACTTCACTTAGTTCAAGTTTATTTTCAGGTAATCTGAAATATATTTCAGTTGTGGGAAAGGACTGAGGTGTTGCTAATCTCATTTCCTTTGCTAGGTCCTAAATAGGCTTTCTTCAGAAAGGTTCCTATTGCTTTCGGGAAAATGGGTTGCTGAAAATGGGTTGCATGTCATAGGACTTTGGAACCTGACAAAGTGACAAGTGATGATTGAGTTGAATTTTAAGACAGTCCCCAAAACTCTGAATCCTAGGTATCTCAGAGGTATTTTCTTCAACAGATGTTTCTAGTCATTGTGTTTGTTGTTAAATCCTGCATATTGTTATATAGAGGAACAAATATAATAAACTTCTGTATATAACAAATGTATAAATTTCTTCTTGTGACATGCAGTAGTAAAGATTATTTTGTTTATATGCTGCAAGAAAGAGAATGAGTTCCACTTTCCTTGGCAGCTTCATGGTCAATTCATGAGTCTTTCAACCCTAACTGACTGTACAACAATATTTTGTTTTAGTGCAGGTTCAGCATCTTGTCAATATAGACATGTATGGGAATAGGCCAGCAGGATGCTCAGTCTACTCTGGTTCTTTCACTGGATCCGGATTCTAATTAAATATGCTGAGTGAGTCCTATAAGAACTGAGTGGAGACAATTCAAAACAGGAAGAAATTGATAATTTATTAGCGCTAAGACAGCAGCTTCTTTTGCAGAAGGAGTATGTCATGGAGCTGTTTGTGCTAGTCTGCTATTAAGTATTCTGTATTAATTGATTCATTTCCAAAAAAGCTTCCATTTGAGTGACGGTTTTATGTGTTGTCTTCAAAGACATGATGAAACAGTAATAGCTTAATCAGGTCTAAACATATTTATGTTAGATCTGAATTAGTATACCAGAGAACTATTCTTGTAATCTCCCCTTCCTTTCATGTTGTGTCAGGATAGTCAGACAAGGCTGTGCTAGAAACAGTGTGGGAAGAGCTTTTGCATCAATAAAACCAGTGGCATCTGTTACAGACAGTGCCCATGGTTGCCGACAGTACCTGTGGTTGGCAGAGGAGCAGCAAGGCAGCAGGGAAGGTGGAACTCCAGCACTCATAAAGACATGCTGGGTCTCCTGAGAGCAGATGATGGAAACAAAGTCTGGAATCAAGCACAGCCCTGCAGGGATCCTCTGACAATAGTGAAAATTGTAGATAAACCTTCTCATTCTTATTCAGCTTTCCCTCTTTGTTCTGAGCTCCCTCCTTTTTTTTATCTTGTTTGATATTCTTTCAAAACTGTTTTTCTTGTGTTTCAAAGCCTTTCAGTGATGTCTGACGAGTACTCTGTAAGAAAAGATCCAGGCAGATGCACCCTAAAACCATGCTTTCCTTCGGATCCAATTGCATTTCTGTTCAACCAGATGCTGTGTTGGATCTGCTCAAAAAGTCCACATTTCTAGTCTAAATTTATTTCTGAGTTTGGTGAACTGCTACAGAGTGGGAGTAAAGCAGAAGTAGTTCTCATTAGTACATAGTTCTTTTAAGAAAATTATGCATACCCCATAACTGCCTAAATTAATAAAAAATCTAGTATTCTGTCAACCTTATCAGATCAATACCCTCAATAATAAAATAAAAAAGGTTATAAGAAATTTTTAGAAAACTTCTAGCTTTTCTAGATGCTGTTTTCATAATGTGAGGTACAGTTTCAACAAGGTCCATTTGAAGAAATACGAGTCCTCATGATGACTGTAGACAGTTTAACCAGCCCAGATAAAGAAATTAGGCATTTCCTGTTTTTTTTCTAATTGCCATCAGAAATAGGTGGAATATTGTTTTTTTCTCCCCCAGCCACAGTGTTACTTCTGTTGCTATGATGCAGAAAGAGAACAAGTTCTGTTCTTTTCAGTGGAATCGATTGAAAATTTCTCTTAGGTTATTTTCTATCAGCCATCATGAGAAGAAGAGATAAGGACACAGGACCATGATATCTCCTTTCAGATTTATACGTTTTACATAGGAAATGGTACCTTTGAATGAGAAAAACAAACCAACCCGCAATGCTAAGGCAAATCCAGGATCATAGCAGTGCCTAGATAAGAAAATTTCAAAATCTGTCTTGCAGATGTACTTGACCATATAGCTTTTGTTCTTAAGAAAATACTTTTAACTCTGTTAGCAAATTGCGTTAAAAAGAAGGGGCATTTCAGAATTGCTTTACTTGTTGCTCAAAACATCTGCATATGTATGTCCCTGTCCCATTCCTACAGAGTATATAGTCAGTCGTACTTTTTTTTTTTTTTTTTTTAAATGGGGGAAATAATCCCAACCCAGACTTGTTGGATCAGTTGTAGGAGTAAAAGGCCATGTTCTAGAAGTGCTGTTGCCATGCCAGGTACAATGTAATTCTCTTTATACAAGTGGAGTTTGATTCTGTCTGTCCTAATAACATTATTGCTGTGCTTTGGGGGCCAGTTAAGATTTTGTTTAGCATTGAAATTTGTTTTTCAATCATACCAGCTATAACAACAATAAATTTTTGCAATTGTCTGCTAGTCTCATTACAAGAATTTGAAAAGTAAACAAAGAGGATGACAGATTGGACCAAGTCAGGTCAAACCATGCCACCCAAAAACACTTCTCAAGCAGCACAGATGCATGGCTTTGCTGTTTTTCTTCCTGTCCATCTCTAACAAGTTATTAAACTTTGTAGAAGAAAGCTAATGAATAAATGTCTACAGGCATTTTGATTTGGGTAAGTTTGGTGCCACCCTATCACCCAAACAGCTGCCTGATGCACAACCAACATGACATGTCTGCTATTCCCAAGGCTATGTGTCTGGAGGAGTCCAGAATGCCTTGTGGTAGGTTGCTTCTCATCTGTGAAAATCGTTGGCAAAAAAAGAGGTCCCTTTTCAATAAAGAAGATATACAAATGAAATTAGCGCAGCAAATTTTCACAGCTGTAAAATATTAAATGACAGGATTAAAGCAAAAAGAATGCAGTGATGAGTAATGTCTTTGTGATTAGCTGTTACACTTGACCATTGTCTACTCCAACATTGAAATCACACAGTCTTCTGCCTGAATTATTCAGAACAGAATACTTAGTTGGTTGAGATCAGTGTAACATGCATATTCCTGAACAGTTATTGATTTATTTTAGTTAAACCTGCCTATGAATGTTACATCTGTTCACCTGAGTTGTAAAGTTTGAGACACAGCTAACAATATATTGAGGGAATGTAGTCCATTGTGCAGGTGTCCTAAAATGACAGAATTGAGAAGATTGGAAAAACATTTATGATCAAGTCCAAATGTCAACTCAGCAGCACCAACATGTTCACCATAAACCATGTCCTTGAGTGCCATATCCACCCTTTTTTGAGCAATTCCAGGGATGGTGACTCATACTAGCAGTGAAGCTTATTTGTGATGTGAAAGACAAATTTTTTGAGAGATAATGAGTTTTCATTGTGGTTTCATTGTGAAAAGTTTTGAGAAGGCCTGTTTTATTTGCTTTCATCTTTGGTTTAAAATTGAGGTAAAAATAAGAAAAAGACCACCTCAAACCTCATTTCTCTTGCCATAAAACATGCAATAATTTCTGGATTTCAAGACACTTCCCCTAATTTCCCTGTTCCATAAACAGCGGCAAAGGCAAGAGGGATGGAGAAGAATGGACCAGAAATTGGTTTGGTGCAAGTGTGGGATAGCAGCATTTGTGCTTGGTTTCTTCTGGCTTTGTTGCTCTGATTTCTGTTTCTCTTATTCAGTTTTCCTACTCCGTTGCAACTTTCTTTGCCACCTTAACTTTTTGATGCACTCAGTAGAGAACTACTTGTTAGCTTTAAGAGTCCCTTTAAGGTTAAAAAGCCTGTGTCTTTGTGAAATTGCTTATTTTTCATCTTCCTGCATAAAATCATAGCTAGGCAGGGGTAATGCCACATATTAAGCCTATTTGATTCAAAATGCAGCAGTGTTAAGTTTAAGCAATGCAGTTGGCTCTCTCTATCTTTGCTAGTGAGTGTAGAATAATGTTCACTCACCCTGCAGCTTGGCTTCTTGGTAGCCTTGGATCACCAGAGCTGCACAAAAACTTTTGGCTTCTGACTGTGAAGTCAAATGCTCTAGTCACAACACTTCTATGACCCAGTTAGAAATGTCCTTAATTAATGTCACCTAATTTCAGATAGTGTTTAGTATCTCAGTTCGAGTGAGAATTTTGCAAATAACTTAGTGATGGTAAGGTTAGTTTGCCCTCCCTCTTTGCTCCTGTTGTTATGCACCCTGTTCATAGGAGTAAAAATATTAATTTTAAGAAAATTTTCTATATAAATGGAATGTTCATCACCATTTTGAAGACACAGACCGACGTGTCTTAAAGGAATGTCTTCTACTAAAAGCTGGTATAATATTTTACCCTACAAACGGGAATCCCATTCTATGTGGTAATGAGCTCTGTGTGTCCAAGAAATATGTATTTTTAATTGTCAATATCTACGTATAAGAATATACATTTCTGTGAATATTTTGAGAAGCTACACTACACTTACTCTGGATGTTATTTATTCATTAATGGAATGCCCACTGATTGTAATACTGAGAGTCAAATAGCTGCACAAAGAAGGGATTGGGGATATTTTAAAGTGTTTACAGTTTTGTCAAATCATTGTGGATTAAGGAATAAATGCATTCAGGTGTTTTTTGCTTTGCAGTCAGTGCTCCTTATTAAATACATTTCTGTCATGAACTTTAATGTAATGAAAGAAAAATGAAGTAAACTTATAAAAGTTTTTGGATTTATGACAACTAGGAGCTATACATTTTAATTTTAAAACCTTGTATGCTGCATGAGTTTTAGTGTTGTACACTGTGTGGGTTTACTTCTGTTCCTTCTTTTTATATTGTCTGCTCTAGATAACAGTCTTGGATGAGACATGGACAGTATTTCGGCGGTACAGTCGTTTTCGAGAATTGCATAAATCTTTAAAACTGAAGTACCCAGAGGTAAGTTTTGGTAAAACTTATTTTACCAAAAAGAGTAGAGACTTGAAAAAAAGTAATTTGAAATATCTTTACTCAAAAAGGGAGGTGATTTCAGACAGCCAGCACAATTTCAGCAACACAGTTCCTGCCTGACCAATCTAGTGACCTCCTATGATGGAGTGGCTATATCAGTGCACATGGGAAGAGCTGCAGGTGTCATCTCTTTTCATCTGTAAGACCTTTGTCACAGTATCTTGGTTTAAAGAGTTTAAAGAGATGGGTGCTCTGAAATGAGTAACCTTCCCCTTCATTCCAACGAATCCCTTCCCAGCAATGAGATATGGGTAGATATAAGTGAAAAAAATAACACATTACTAACAAACAGAATGCCAACAGGCAAGAAAATAAAGGTCAATAGTTTCTAGATACCAAACTATGAAAAACTCACAACTCTGGTGAAACAAAGAGAGACCCAAAATGCCAGAAATAGCCTTTCCTGAGATGGCACAAGGCAGGGACAGCCTCAGGCTTTTGGGACAAAAGGACAAGATGCCATCACATCCCTCTTGGGAAGGCAGGGGCTTTACAGAGCAGTTGTAGCAGCAGATGAGGACTTGCTGGCTCATATGGGATCTGCCTGCTCCTTCCTGCTGCTATTTACAGGCTCTTCTGCTTTTGCTGTGCTCTGCACTTGCAACTGTGGGATGAGGGGAAAAGGACGAGTCTGTCAGTGCCGGCATGGGGCGGCCTTTTTTGCTGCCAGCAGAGTTGGCGAATTCACTTTGAAACAGTTTCTAATGGCAAAATGCAGTCTTTGTGGATGGTTATGGTTGTGAAGCCGAAGCTGCCAGAGAGAGGCTCTGCTCCTGTAATCTTCTCTTCTGGAGCAGGCAGCTGATCGATTTGGACTGGCTTGCTGGAGCAGGGCTGCCCATGGTGACTGGCAGACACTGCAGAGCTTGCCCCAAGGCAACTCAAACTTGCTCACTGCACTGTCTCTGAGATGAGGCAGCAGGGGGGTGGAAACAAAAACAAAGAAATCCCAAAAAGGGAGGAAAAACCTTTGCCTGAGAAAAGACCAAATAGCCTGCAAAATAAATACCACATGGCAAAGGACCAGAAGCTGCCTGGGAGGGCCAGTTTTGAAAATACCCACGATAGCACTCCCTCACACACACAAGGTCTCTGGCTGCAGAGTCTTCAGGAGACTAGCAATTCTTGGACACAGATAGATATGGAATACAGCAGTATTATGGATCATCCCAGGACATGTGGTCCCCACAACATCTATTTTCTCTGAATTGGAAGGAGATGGATTTGATGGGTGAACTGTTTTAGTGGATGAGGGATTGCTTGGATGGCCACACCCAGCGGGTGGTGGTCAACGGCTTAAGGCTCACACGGACATCAGTGGAAAGTCATATCCCTCAGGATTCCATACTGGGACCAGTGCTGTTAAATATCTCCATCAGCTGACACAGAAGGAACAAGCATACTTTTAGCAAGTTTGAAGATGACGCCAAGCTGAGTGCAGCTCACAAGCATGAGGGATGGGATACCATCCAGAGGAACCTAGATGAATTCAAGAAATAGGCCTGTGGCAATCTTATGAGGTTCAACAAGGCCAAGTGCACCTGGTTGCAGGCAGTTCCTGGTACAGAATGAGTACTGGATGTGGAATGAGGGGATTCAGAGCAGCCCTGCCGAGAAGGATTTGGGTGTGCTGTGGATGAGAGGCTGGGCGTGACCCAGCAATGTGTACTCACAACCCTGAAAGCCAATCGTGTCCTGAGCTACATCAAAAGAGTGGCCTGCAGGTTAGTGAGGTGATTCTCCACCTCTGCTCTGGTGAGACCAAACCATCCAGCTCTGGAATCCTCAGCACAGGAGGGGTGGACATGGACATCAGATGGCCAGAGCACCTCTCCTTTGGAGAGAGGCGGAGAGAGTTGGGGTTGTTCAGCCTGGAGATGAGAAGGCTCTGGGTAGACCTTACAGCTGCCTTTCAGTTCTTGAAGGGGGGTTATTAGAAAAATGGGGACAGGTTTTGCATCAGGGCTGTTACAGTAGGACAAGGAGCAATGGTTTTAACTGCAGAAGGCAGATTCAGAATAGAATGTAAGAAAAAAATTTTACAACAGCACAATTTTTACATAGAGAAGCATGGATGCTTCATTACTGGATATGTTCAAGAATAGGTTAGCTGGAACTCTGTGCAGCCTCATCTAGCTGAAGATGTCCCTGCTCATGACAGGGGGCTGGACTCAATGGCCTTTAAAGGTCTCTTCCAACCCAAATGATTTTATGATTCTATGACTCCTCTCAGATGTATGTGTCCCATAAGACTGACAAGCCCTTCAGCACTTCAGAGATCCAAGGGTGCTTGATACAGGATGGATGTTGCAATGAAACTGTGACTCTGTGTGTTGCTTCTGACCATAAATTCCCTTCACTGCTGACTGGCATCATTCCCTGGAGCTTGCTGTTTTGTTCATTGCAAGATACTTGCAGTCAGATCCTGTCATCTGACAATTTCTCGTTTGAAAGAAGAGCATTGCTTCACAGATACCCTTTCCTACCCTCTCAGCTTTCAGGTTTCGGCAAAATGAAAAATTGATCTGACCACTTCAGAGATTCTGGGCATTTAGGAGGAGGAGCTGTGCCTGATGGAGCTTTAGTTCATTAGAGTGAGCATTTATGGAATTACAGTTTTTAGTTTTCACGTCTAACTTTTAATTATTAACATTTTTCTTTCTTCCTACATGTTCCCTTGGATATTAGAAGAAATAAATAATTCAAACAATGAAAGTAACCCTGATTTGAGAGTTAGCACAAGTAAAGAAGCTTGGGCCATGTATTCATGGGCAGTAGATTAAAAAATATGAATATGTTAAAGAAGGAGAGACATGCAAATAGTATGCGTATGCCTGTGTGGTCTTCATTAACATATGCTTTAAGCTAAAAATGAAATGAGCATGAAACAGACCTTGAGTCTGGGGCTTAAGACTGTTCCCATTTCAAAACAGCATGAAAACCAAAAATGGAAACTACTGTGCTCCAAATATCTAAGAAAGAGTTTTTAAAGGAAAAAGGAGAGAATAAAAATAAAATTACAGTAATTTCATGAGTATAAGGCGCACCCTTTTGACTAAAATTTTGGTCCGAACCCAGAAGTGCACCTTATAGTCTGGTGCACCTTATACATGGACAAAGTTCAGAAATGTGCCAACCCGGAAGTTTGAGTCCGCAGCAGCCCCGAGCCAAGCCTGCCCGGCCCCAGTGGCCGGGCGGTGCCAAACTGAGGCGAGCCCCGTGGCGGCTGGGCACCGCCAGGCTGAGGCGAGCCCGGCAGCAGCAGCAGTGGCCCACGCACAAGGGGGAAAGGCGGGGGCAGCAGCAACCCGGGCGCAAGGGGGAAGGGGGGAGTGCCGGGACCCGTGGCACAGGCAGGGCGCCTGGGGCTGCGTTTAAAGGCTACGCTAATCTGTGAAAAATGTTTGCAAATTGAGCACCTGCCAGTAAACCCTGAAATCGCGTGATTCCATTGCCAGTTCATTACTTTGTTGCGTGCAGATCCTTGCTGCAAAAAAAAAAGTGCACCTTATAGTCCAGTGCACTTCATATATGGACAAAGTTCGGAAATTTGCTGACACCTGGAAGTGTGCCTTATACTCCAGTGCGCCTTATAGTTGTGAAATTACTGTAATTCATCTTTTTTAAAATGACAGAATTTTTTTAACATAAAATTGAGTTCTTAATGGGAAATTGAAATGTTTTCTGTACACAAATGCTTTAAAAGTATTACTTGTGAACGTCGGTGTCATATTTATGTTTGAATGACTTACCATTTCCTCTTGGATGTTAGAGTTATAGTCTGTCAACAGGAATATCCTAATTGCATCTAACTTTAGAAAAAAGAGCCAGACAGTCATCCAGTTGACATGGAAAAGGGCCGCCTGAATCCTTGTGCAGACTGGTTTTCCCCATTTTGGAAAATCTGCTAAAGTAGTCTTCTTCAGAGTTGGTTATTGGTCCTGAAAGGACATTGAGGAATAACTGAATTCTTTAACAGCTGCATCAGAGGAGATCAACTTCATTCTTATAGGTAGTAATTGGATTTAGGAAGCATCTGATGTTCTTAAAGCCACTACTAAAATGTCCTGTGTGCTGCAGCATATTTCACCTTTTTGAATCAAACATTTGTGACTGACAGTACAAATTCAGGTGGTTTTTTTTGGTTTTACTGGAGGGAGTGGTTGATTTTTTTATTCTTATTTGTTTATTTTGAAAAAACAACATGAATAGTATTATTAAGTCAAAATAAAGTCCAGCATCCAAGAGTGTACAACAGGATAAGATCCCATCCTAGAGCACAGGTACATAGTTTTCTTCATCTTGGAATCTTCCCAACTGAAGCTGTTTTTGTTGTCATTAACAGTTCATAGTTAATATTTTTCCTGTGTATTTTATCTGCATTTTGCATTCTCTATGCTGCTCACTTTATAAGTATCTTATAGAGGCAGTTTTCTTTTGCAGCTTATTTTCTTTTATCACCTTCTCTCTATTTGTCGTTTTGCTTGCAAGGTCAATACATTCACTAGTTTAATGTGTCCGTTTGTTCCTTATTGAGACTTCTATGTTGCCATATATTTGTGTCCTAGGTAAACTTACAGAGATCCACATCTAGTGCATTAACAGAATTATTGGTTAGTTATTGCAGAGCATAAGTGTCTAATTTCTGTGTAGGAAACACATTTTTATTAAACTGTCCGTTCCTTTGTGAAGAAGTTTTGTAAGTCACTGCGAACACCAAGTCTTACAAGGTTGCCAGTGGTATCTTTCTTCAGCTTTGACTGAGCTTTCACTTCACTGAATTATCAGAGCAGTTCAAATACGCTCATGTTTGCTAAATACCAAGCATGCTAAAGATTAGGAGAAGCAAGATGAGCATTTGATCATGTCAGCTAGTGCTTTTAGATAGGTCCTGCCATGCAAGTACCTGTTCTGGAAACCTTTGCAGCACCGAGAATATCTTCTCTGTTTTACACAGCACAGACTTTTGTATTGTGTCCATTCCTGCTTTGAGACTTGGAGCATCACAAGGGAAGGGCACATTTGTGGGCATAAGAGACCTATATAATATGCAGTGGGTTTCTCCTACTGATCAGCATTTCTACAAACTACTGTGTCCTTGTTTATCAGGGGGGAAGAACATGTTGTGATAGATGAAACACAAAATATTTTGTGCAGTAAAGGTTTGACATTTGTTGTCTTTGAAGGAATTTCATTAACAGTGTTGCATATGTGAAAGATTGATGCTTTTCCATATTTTTACCTTTATTTAACATAGCTCTTATTTATGGTAATTTTGGATTAGTTTTGCAATGTGAGTAGCAGTTCAGTTTGTTTGGTAAATTGAAACTCATCTGTCTGCTTCTGCTTATCTGTCATTGAACTAATTTAGGATTCACCATGATGCTAAAATGCATTTTAATACCAAACTTGGCAGAGTTGTGTCTTTAGTCACTATGTATTATTCCAAAGAAACTTGATCCTTAAAAGGATCTTATCAGAATCTATCAGAGTTGAGTTTTATTTTGCACAGTTCACCTTCCCACTCTAAATTAATATTTATAATGAACAGCGAAAATACTGTGGGCATGTTTAATAGATGAGTGTCCTGCTTTTAGAAGTGAACTTTACAGCTCATTAGTCGCTCAGCTCTGAGTTACTATAGCAGTATTTTAATAATTTGCTGATCTTGCATTTCGTGTTTCTGCCACTGAATTCTCAAAGGGATGTCTTGGCAAACTGATTTATTAGGAAGGTTTTAAAAAACAGTATCTCTTTCAAAAGCAGAAACTTACCTAATATCTTCCGCTCTTACAAGATGTCATCTATAATATATATCTGCACATTTCTTCTAATGTAATTAAGGAGCTGCTGACAACTGCTTATCTAACTAAAATGTGTCACATGCAAATTTTGAAAGACTGAAGAAGCTGCAGCAGGGTCAGACTACCAAGCATTTAACAGTGTCTCTTTTTGAGGGAGGCCCTACATGGCTGTCCTTTCCCAGCTCTAGCTAGATTGTTAATGACCATTTTTTTACTTCTGGATTTTTAATTAAGACCGTGCTTGACTTTCAGTTGCAGTAGTCTTTCTAATGAATGCACTTACTGATTTAGTCAGAGAGCAAATGGACTCTTCATTCTCAATAGAGAAGTGAGAACCTCTATAGTTAGATTCTCCTGATTTTCCCTCTGTCTTCATCATTTCTTATCAGTTAGTGGTTTTGGAATACTTCCAGAATGTTGGTTTCTGCAGAAAACTTTCCTTCCTGATCCACATCTTGCGGCAAGGGAAATCTCACTCTCCTAACAGTTTCTTGTCTCTACCCTCTTTAAAGGAGAGCTGAGAAACTGTTCCTATTTGTCTTTCTCCTAACCAAATCCAAGGTTTATGAAGTCCCTCCTTCATGTGGGAGTCCTTAAGTTCCACTTGCATCCAGGTTTTGTGGGGCTTTCACTGTAGGCTCTGCTTATGGAGTTCCCTGTCAGTCATCTTGAAAACTATTTCTGTGTGCATAAAAATCTCTACATGTTTTTAAGGAAAGCAGCTTCCATAGAGGCATTTTTATTGTTAATAGTGATTCTTGACTTAAAATATTAGAAAATCCCTGGAGAGCTGCCAAGGAGAAGCTACAAGGCATGCTTGCATTTATAGGCTCATTCATGGACATAAGGACATACATGTGTCCTGTTCAGCAAGACTACCAAAGCTATTGACTTCTATCTTATTTAACAAAATTTAGTAATTTCTCTAATATCTGAATTTGGAGGTCTGTATGTAAGTATATATTTGTGTCTTTCAGAGTATAAGGGACTGTTTATAGTTTAAAAATAATTATGGGTCATAACCTGTAAGAATTGAATGAAACTCAAATAGCAGAAAATATTTCTCAGATTTTTCAGAAGTACTAAGTGAATGTTTTCGAAAATATACTGAAATAAAAACATTTGTTGCAAGCTTAATTAACAACTTTTTAAAAGACGGTAATTTCACAACTACAAGCCGCACCTGATTATAAGCCACACTTCCGGGTGTTGGCAGCTTTTCGTTCTTTGTCCATATATAAACCGCACCGGATTATAAGCCGCACTTTCGTTCACAGCGAGGATCCATGCGCAACAAAGTAACGAATTAGTAAAGGAATCACGCAATCTCGGGGTTTACTGCTCGGCAGAGCTACCTGACCGGCTGCCACTGCTGCTGCCGGGTTCGCCCAACCCGGCTCGCCGCCTGCACCACCGCTACCAGCCTCGCCCCAGCCCAGCGCTGCCTGTGGTGCTGGCAGGAGCCCGCTCACCCCGCCGCGCAACAAAGTAACCAATTTGTAACAATTACACGATCGCGGGTTTTACTGGCAGGTGCTCAATTCGCAAGCTCGGTTTGGCCTGCGGCTCGAACTTCTGGGTTGGGAAATTTCCGAACTTTGTTCGTGTATTGGACGCTCCGGAGTATAAGCCACACTTCCAGGTTGGGACCAAAATTTTAGTCAAAATGGTGTGGTTTATAATCGTGAAATTACTGTATTTTTCAGATTTTTCAGATTTTTCAAAACTCAAGAAGTAGTCTACCTGTTTTTCATCCAAAGTATTTTGCATCTCAGTGAAGAAATACAAATGTTTGCATCTCAGTTATGGCAATACCTATTTCATCCATCCATAATCACAACCATCCAGCACATAATGTGTAATTTGCTAATAAAATAGAGCAGGCACCAATTTTTAAATTGTTTCTTAAGTTCACTTTAGACACTCTTCTACTACTGCTTATTGTTCAGGTGTAGTTCAACTATGTAATGATTAATGAAGAGTCATGAACTGTTTATGGAGCCACCATTGACTGATCTCACTGTCCTTTCCTTTTGACTCTGTACTCCTCTTTTGGGTGACTGCCAAGGAAGGATCTCTGCTTCCTTTTTAAGTGTTCCATACATCTGGTGCTCCTGATAAATAATAAGTGGAAGAAATCTTCACCATGAATTGCTGGCACAGATAATGGAGAGGGGATGAATTTGAGGTGAAGTCATTAATTTTAGAAGAAAATCCTTGGATTCTGGAAGAGATTACTAACAGGGAAATGCAATATTTTACTAACTTTCAAAATGTGGTAGGTGTGATTTGGGGGTTTTTATTCTTCCCCCACCCCCCTCCCCCCCGCCTTCCTGCCAATAATCTCAAGGACAATTAGGCAATTGCTGTGTACTTATGTAATGATTAAATTATTTTTAATGTCTTATCAGACATTTAGAATTCTCCCTTCCAGTGAAGAATTCAACCAGGAGTAGAGCAATAAGCCAGCAGATTTGTGCAGTGTTTGGGGCGGTGCTTGGGCTGGGATCTTGGCTGTCTGACTGCTCCAGTTCTGGTTTATAACACTGCAGCTGTAGAGTTTTATTGAATGCAAATCTTATATTAATATTCTGTGATTGAGGTACTTGGCTTGCAGGGCTCGCAAGCCCGTTGCCATGTAACTAGTGAGCTTCTGGAGCTTAGGAGCTAATTTGGCAGCACAAGTCAGAAGCTTATTGCTTTAGAGCTGGTTGGCCTGAAACTACTGGTTTTACCGCTGGATTTTCTAATTTACTGGCATTAGTAACTGTATTTTAGTTAGTATGTAAGCTTTAGGTAGTATGCTCACATTGATTGCAAAATTCTGGACATTTTGATTCTTCTATTGTTCAGTTTTAAATAGCATAGACTTAGTACAGTTGTAAATAATTGAACTTTCCTAAGACAATGTTGAAAATTATTTTGTTCTGAAACCTGCTGTGCTTATACCAGAGTCTTGATCCTGCAGTGACTGAAGTCCTGGTCTAATCACAAATTCATTCATTGTTGACATTGATGTTTAGAAACTCTTGAGACCAAGAAGTAATTTAAAATCAGTGATTACATACACTAGAGAGGGCAGGGTGTAGCATTTAATGCTGAACATGACAGTACATATCTTGCTACAAATCTGTCTCATTATTTTAGAAAGTTCAGGTTTTATTGGGCATGAATTCTCAGTTCAGGTTCTTTCATGGAGCCCTATGACCCTTTGTTAGCGTAGTCTCTAACAATTATTTTAAAATTTGTCTATTTCTTTGAAAAATTGATCCAGTGAAGAATTAAGCTTGTTGATGTGTTTTGGCTGAACTGGAAGGATGTTTCTGGATATCTGGATAGGAAGTAGGAAATTTTGTTTGTTTTTTTTCCAAATAAGACTAATATACTGTAGTTTTGGTTTTAAACAATGGTAAAATATAATAGGACACACAGGTTTAATACAAGAACCATAGGACAAACACCAAGCACCAAGAATATATAAACAGTCTAAAAGCCTTTTTTTAAATGGAAATTGTGTATTAGCGCACAGGTGAAAATGAAAATTATTTCCAACATTGATGTACTTGGAAATAGCAAATGCCATAATGTGTATTCTTATAGAATTATATGTAAGAAAAGTATTTAGAAAATAGTTTTTGAAATATGAATCCTAAAAGAAGGACAGACCTTAATTTTTACTTTCTAGCCTGGAAATTTAGTAGGCTTAGTAATACATCTTTCCATAAATATGGAAAAAAAAAAGTAGTAAATTTTAGAACACATAAAGAGGTTTGTGTATAAACCCTTAAATACTATTACACAAGCATGCAATTGTAGCCTTGAGCTTCCTTCAGTACAAATTACAGTAATTAGTATATAGTTAATTTTAACATTCATATTCTTGTCACCCAGCACATCCAGGAAGTGCATACACGGGAAGCATATTTTGTCACATGCATGTTTCCAGCTCCCGTTCCTAATGGTATTATGTTCAGAGCATTCTGCAAGCCTGCAGGTTTATATATGTAGTACTTCCATACAACCCTAGTTTGCCACTACTTACAGATGGGATTTAAGTGGTAGATCCTTAGAAACTTCACCTGGCCTTGCTTTCTGCAGCATGAGACTGCTGAAATTTTTAAAAGAAATTTTTAGCACATCTCAGTGCATCTATCTACAAATGAACAGGAGAATTCATTCCAGTAAGTAACGTGTGAAAAACTTCCCTGCTAACCGTATCATGTAGTTCAGTGAAACCTTGATTACAGAGAAGTGTATTAATTCCAAATGGTCCCTCTGAATTCATAGTTGCAAATCAGGACTGGAGCATCAGAGATGGCAGGAAACCCTCTGGCATATTTGCTTCCAGCATAATACACAATTCTCAATCTATTTCTAGTTGGAACATCAAATCACTCTGTGAATTGCTTGTCAAAAAACTGAATCTGAATGTGTAAAAGCCTTGTAAAAGCCCAGTTTGGGGATAAATTTGTTTTTGTTGTTACTGTGGGCACTAGATTCATGCAACAAAATTCTCTTGGGTTAGTCCACATGGTTCTGCAGAAATACAACTGCTCTCTATCTCTCCACCTTTCCTTTCTTTCCTCCTGAAGTTGTTGATGGGACCTGGTCTTTTTTGGTCTTTCCCTAGCAGCAAGTGAAACCTGTGAGCTTCCAAACAGTTCTCTGAGCCTTGTCAGTCTTCTGATAGATTCAGAATTAAACAGGTTTAATCAAATGCCAGGTTTCATTAATTGTGCTGTGCAAAAGTCTTGTACACGAGTAACATAGATATTGAAAAAAGGGATGTAGAGAGGTGTAAGTCAGTCATGTTGTAATTTATAAATCATTTCACAGAGTGATTCCTTTGATCATTTGATTATCTGATTTTCAAGGCTCTGCTCAATTGAACTTGTGTAACATCAAAATATTCATGTTGTTTTATCAGTAAAACAGTTGTGTGTGGATAACAGCTATCTGTGAGAGAGGAATGCCTCTGAGAAGAATTCCTAGACAATATAGGTGGAGGTTTAGGTGCTCATTGAGACTGAGCCATTTCTTAGCTGTTTCTGACTATCACTTGACTTGGGGAATGCCTTAGGCTGTGACCCTGTGTCTCTGTTTTCGTGCTGCTTAGTGAAAAGTAGAGGGAAGGATTGGAGGTTTTGCTGTTTCTTTTTTTTTTCTATTATTACCTTCCTTCAGGGGACTTTTGGACATGTGCTCCATTAATCATTAGCTGTTAGTGACAGTCTGACTGCCTTCCAAGGGGTTTGTGAAGAACAGCTTGTTCTTGTTGGATTTGTCAGAAATACGCTGCTAGATTAAGTAGGTCTTTCAAGTCAAATCCTTTCATACCAGTTGATACAGTGACCCAGCTCAAACTCTAGATTTTGTGAAAAGACCCTGGTTGATTTTGAGCAGATGCCATAGAGAGTAACAAAAACTGTCAGTTACCAACTATACTGCCTGTTGTGTTTTTTTCTTACATATTTAGATATTATTACTGACACAACTGCACATGTGAAACTGTTTGCTAAACCTTATTTACTCTCTAATCTGGAGAATTGTACGATGTCTCTCTTGTGCTTCATGAGGCAGCTTTTGAGTAGGATATTTCAGGTTTTTCCTCTCTTTGGAACCACGGGGAGAATAAACAAGGAAATACAGATAGCAGATTTTGCAGCACAATTGGAATATTAGCCGTTTATTTTGGCATTGCCATATTCATCAAATAAGCAATTCATTATCTAAATGGGATTGAGATACAACTGACTCTTATCTGATGTAATCTGCAACAAAGCTTCTGAAAAATTTCCCTCTCTGTATCTAGTAACAATTGTTACACATTTAATATACATTTATGGCTTATAGTTTCTCTAGCTACTCTAGAGAAGTAAAAGAGCAGAAGTGCTATGCTGAGCCTTGTGCTCCCAAACAAGGAGGGGCATGTTTGCCAATGGCACCAGTGTGACCCAGGAATGTGTGCTTGCAGGCTGGAAAGCCAGCTGCATCCCAGGCTGCATCTAAAGCATTGTGGGCAGTAGGTGGATATGTGGGAGTGAGTCCAGAGGAAGGCTGGAAAAATGCTCAGAGTGCTGGAGTGCCTCTCCCATGAAGACAGATTGCGGGAGCCACCATGGGAAGAGAAGATGCTGGAGAGACCTTAAGCACCTTCCAGTACCTAAAAAGGGGCTCCAAGAGAGCTGGAGAGGGACTTTCTACAAGGCCATGGGGTGACAGAACAAGAGGGAATGGCTTTAAATTGGCAGAGGGTAGGTTTAGGTTGGATCCTAGGAAGAAATTCTTCCCTGTGAGGTTGGTGAGGTACTGGCACAGGTTGCCTAGGCAAGCTGTGGCTGCATCATCCCCTGAAGAGTTCAAGGCCAGGTTGTACAGGGCTTGGAGCAACCTGGTCTAATAGACGGCATTCTTCCCATGGCAGGGAGGTTGGAGTGAATGGGATTTAAGGCTTTAAGGTCCTTCCCAACCCACACCATACCACGATTCTAAAACCAGCCTTAAGGTTAGCATTTTTACAATCTCCAAGAGGCATTTTTTGTTAAAGGGATGTTTTTAAGTATTAGTTTATCATGTTCCTGCTAATGATCTTTCAGACTCAATATGGTGAAAATAATACTGTGTTTCTCAGTTAAAAATGAGTTGACTTTAGAAGAAAGGCAAAAACAAAATTTCTCTGACCTGTGCACCTGGTAGTAGAGTTACTAAATATGTTTCTAAAGGCCTTGTTTTGTATTCACGGTGAGATCTTCCTGTAAAGCTCTCCTTACTGCTGTAATGTAAATATATTTTTTTAAAAAGTGAAGGGATCTTTTATTATCTGTCTCTGCAACACAACAGACAGAGAGCTCTGTCTTGCAAAAGAGAATTGTCAATCCCTTTAGAGGGCCTAAAGCAAGAAAGCCCAAGCCAAAAAAAATCATTAGACTTGCCTGCTTGACAAAAATCAATAAAATACAATCTCTTATGGTTTAATATGAAAATAAACACAAAGTGGCTTTCAGGAAAAATATTGAACTGCTGGTATAGAATTGAAGATGTCAAAAGAAGACTGAAAGCAGAGGATGTCCAGTTTCCTGTAGGACATATTTCAGAATCAAAGCCAGGAATAATAGTGTTGGAGGGTAAGCTGTCTGGCCTTGTCTGAAAACCAAAATTCAATATGAGAATGTTAGTGATGTGAGTGAGAGTGAGATGGAAAAGCACTTTTCTCATTGGTGCCAAACTTTGGGATACATTGTTAAAACATTTTATTAATTCATGGTTATCTATAGTTGATTAAAATGCTGTGAATAATAAAAAGAATTAAAGGTATGGTTTTGTTTGGCTAATTTCTTCTCCATTGAATTTATTATTATTTTCTGTCATACTTAACTGTAGGTACTACTGGGTATCAATGATGCTTTGATATTTGTGTTGTGCAATGTTGTCAGCAGTGCAGATACTCTGAAGCTGTTTGAGTGTATACTCTATATTTCCCAGGAAATTTCAAAAAAATTTTTAAAACTGCATCTGAACACTGCATGTCCTAGTCTTATTATGTCCTCTTTGGAAAAAAATTGAAACAGAGCTTTAGTAGTATTTTAAATCCTTAAATTACTCGCTGTACATTCAGATCTAACTCCAATTTTATTTTTAAATCAGGGAATAAATGAGGAGACCTTTACTTATAAGTTCAGTTTTTTTATAGTACCAGTAATGTAAAGTAATTGCAAATTAATGTATTGCAGGGTTTTATTTAAGTAGGTAGAGTAGCATAATTTCCATTCTGATTTGTACCTGAAGGGTCATATGTGCTGTAACTCATAGTAAAGTTGCTGTTAAAAAAAAAGTGGGTTTTTTTTAGTTTTCCCTTGTTTTCCTGGGTTACTAAAACTTGTGTAGGTGTACCAACATGACTCTAGATGCAGTGAAGCAGTGTTTACTGGGGAAAAACATTGTTATAGAAAACATTCGATAGATGGGAATTATGAAATTAATGACATGTAATCTTGCAATGGTAAAACACATCCCTGTTTTCTCCCCTGCCCTGAGTAATGATGTTGGGTCAGTACCATGTTGGCTTTTTCATGAGTGTGTCTTTGAGATTTCCATGTCTATGTGGGTCTTGCTTATGAAGCATTTAGCTTTAAGTGCTTGATCAAGAAATTCTATTATAATTGGAAACAAATATCTACTTACCCACCATCCTGACTCTCAAGAGCAGTACTAAATACAGTACTGCTCATGAAACTGATAGTAACAGTGGTCTTTCTGTATCGAGTTGCTTTTCTGCCCTGCACATTCCAAATTCTTTGCCAAGCAAGCTCCTGAAAATATATCTGTTAAGTTTATTACATTTATTTAGTTACCTGTCAATTTAAGCTTTACCTGGTGGCAACAGCAATAGTGGAAGGAAAATTTGTATGAGTGTGCTGGTTTGAAAGCAAACCAGTGGGAGATCCCAATTCAGAACTACAATTTAATAGGAAAATTAAAATAAAATGCAGTAGTACAAAAACACTGACAGAGTCAGAATACAACCTGACATCCCGTCAGCCAGGGTGTTGGTAGCAGTCTGATTAAATGGTGGCTGCAGTCCTCCTGGAGTGACAGATGTGGTTCTGTTGAAGCAGTGCTCCTGTAGAAGGGTGCAGTTTTCCTCTGAAGGTCCAGTGGTGGTGTAGAAGGGTCTGGTCTTCCTCTGGAATCCAGTGTAACAAGGCTGCCTGTGGTGTTCCAAATCTCAGATTATATCCAGGTAGGAGTGCTTGGCTCCTCCTCCTGGGTGGAGCATCTCCCAATGGGATGATGTAATTTTATCAGTCATGCAGTGGAACTCCAGACCCATAAACAGAAGATACCTTCCTGGGGAGAGGATGGATTGTGGGAGAGATAAAGATCGCTGCCCCACCTGGTTTAACAGAAGTGATAGAATACATACTTTTGGTTACATCCTGCATTGCAACCTAAGACAGTGAGGCTTACAGTGAGTTTTTAAGTTGGTGGCAAAACAGCTAGTTGTAAAGTGTCTGTATGACTAGACACAAGTGAAAAGGAATGTATAGCCTATGTGACCATCTATCACTCTTACTGTTGGAGGGGGAACTAAGTCACTCCTTTTAAGCTTCCCATTTGCGTGCCTGTACTGCCTTTTCTCTGCTTTCATCACTTTAAATGACGCAGAAGGCTGTGTAACTTCTCCTTCTAATCAGTCCAGTTTGTTGTGAGAGTTAGCTATTTATATCTTCTAACAAATCACACTTGAAGGCATAATGCATGTTTGTTTGCAGGTGTATTTCTCTGTGACAGCTGTTCTTTAAGACCCTGAGATCTGCCATTAATTTTGAGTAGTCAGAAAGGCATCCATCTAGTCAGCAGTACAAATCATTACTGCTTGTTGATGAGTTTTCATTATTAACATTTCTCAAAGGCAAGGGTGACTGAAATTTATGGCATCAGTCAGCCACATGAGATGGGGATATGTCATAAATGCTGCCAGATGTCACTGAGATGAGTTCATGTGCAACAAGCAAGTCTTCTTAGGGAGAGCTGTAAAATCTGCTGTGGCAATCTCCTTCTCTAGCCTGTTTCTGTAGTATAAATCAAATGGTATTGTGACTTCTCAGCGTGGAGTCAGAGTGGTGCGATAGGCACTGTAGTGTCAGCAGGAATGTGGTGCAGAGTTGGGACAAGGTTGTATGCAGCCGTGGTGAAGGTGGAGGTTGATGCATGGCCCACCTGGTGCTATTGCATGTATGGCCTTGATCTTGTTGGAAATCACAACAGGAACATAATGAATCAAACCCTAAATCATTTTTGAAAGAAAAATAAACCCTACAGAGATCTCCAGAAAATAACTTTATAACCTTTTTGACAAGAGGGGTTTGAGTCGTACCTTTATAAAGATTGATTAATGTGTTGAACTTTGAAGACACAACCTCACAAAAGCAGCAAATGTTACTATTTCTTTAAAGAACTAACCAAGACCTGAGACTGCATGAAGAAAGATTATGTTTAGTTGGCAAAATCATGACCTAAGAGCATAGATAGTGGGTATTAAACTTGTCCATTTAATCTCTATGTTGGCACATACCCTTGTCTTCGGTGATGGTCTGCCATGCCATGCTGGTATTTTCCCCCCAGAGACTTCTCTCTTGGGGCAAGGGATAGATGAACAAGGGAGCAAAATCAAGGTTGCAAAGACATAGTTAGGAATTTTTCATGCTTATTTTCCAAACACATCTACAACTCAAATTTAGATGTTTTTATTTGGTTTTGACTGGTTTACCTCTAAGGCAGTTATAGCCTTGATATATGCTGCTTCTACACTATCTTATTCTGCCTTTTGTATGCCTGCATATGAAACTTAAACTATTTTCTTTGCCATCTGGCCCATTTTTTTCTGTCTCTCCTTTATTGGTAATCCTAAGAGTTATACAGGAATTGGTTTCTATTTAGAAAGATGTCCTGGCTATATTAGCTTCTGATTTTTATAAAAGATTAAAATCCCCAAACTGCATAATATTGTAGAAATATGCAAGATTTGCATCAACTTTGTTACGTCCTATTGCTCATTTTCATGGGTATTCTGTATTTAAATGTTATTGTACAGCTAAAATGGACCAAACAATGAAGTAATTTGGCAAATATTATATGGACTCTTGTTTATGGCTCTAATTTGGTATGCTGTTATGTTGAGTAGTCTAGAATTGCTTTAAGGAAAATACTCCTACAGTGCAAGGTAATCTCTTTGGCAGCAGTTAATTAGATTTTTTTCAGTAGCAGGAGGCAAACTAAATTGACTTGAAATTACATTGATAAACCACAGCCTCCACATCTCACCATAGCTCCAGAACTGCAGATTAAGTCTAGGTCATCTTGCTGCTTTAAAGGAGAAACATGGATATGAGAGCTCTCAAATAGTTTTGATAATTACAAATGATTGTTTGATGGGCAGATAGGCATGATTCAAAGTGAGAAATCTTTGATGTTTGATCCTATTTGGTCATTTTGCATCATCATAGGGATGTTTCAGGGTAGTTCAGAGAAGAATTTCTCTTTTTGTGTTCTTGTCCATCTTTGGAGAAACAATTGTGAATTGTGCCTGTCTGAGGAAGGTAATTGGCAAAAGATCTTGAAAGTTCAAAGAGAATTACCCAGAACTGAAGACAGCATAGCTATGAGATCTTGTGAGTCCTGAGACACTCATGTATTGGTGAGTACCAGTTTATTGGGGGTTAGTAACAGCATCCTGACTTGAAACAGAACTGCATATATTTATGGGATGAGATGTTAGTGCTTGTGCTTCTTGTACTAATATATATAGATATATAGATATATATAGATACGTGTAGGTACAGCTATAGATATAAATATGCATGGTGTTCCAGTGAGATAAGTAGGAAAAAAGCAACCAGTCTAAGTAAAGTGGAAAAGCTGCCAAATTGCTTGTTTGACAGGTTAACCCTAGGAAGGTCTCCAGTGCACTCTGACCTCAATGGGGTGTGTACTGTAGGGAATAAAACAGACTTGGCTCACTGGGCTGCTGGCATTAGGGGCCAAGCAAAAAGCAGTGTGCAAACCAGGAGTTGTCCCTGCCAGCCAGAAATGAAAAGGTTGAACCAGTACTGTGGTTAGGTAAATCTTTGACATGGAGCAAAAAGGATGGATAGCAGAAAGAAGAGAGTGTTCTCATGTATGTGGGGCAAACAGCTTCTTTGAAAAGTCTGTGCTGTGAAGGGACTAGAAACCAAATTGTGGCATAAATTGTGTACAGAAAATACCAGGGGGCAAAATACCCCAGAACTCTAGAATGTTGCTGCAATCTCTTGCATTTGTCAGAAGGGAAGTATTTGCCAACCAATTTATTTACCACTTTTCAGAGTAGACTTATCCAAGGAAGGAGGGAGATGCTCTTTCCCTTCTGTGTGTTTGAGTGAGATCCAGACTTGCTACCTGTAGCAGCAAGGAGAAAAAACACAGAGAGCTGCAACCCTGGGAGCTGAGACACAGCAGGGATGAGCCTAAAGTAGCTCCTTAGCTCTCAGAAACACTACAAAGACCTTGGGAGCAAAGTTTGCTCCCCTCAAAGACAGGATTGACTGTTGGGCTAGTACTGGGGACCCCTCTGCAGAGACCTTTTGTGTAGGAGAAAGATTGCTTACATCCTTTTTCATGTTCCTATTTCCTGGTCATTTGAGTTTTTCTCAGTTTAGGAGGTTAATTAACCCTGTTTGTTATAATAAATACTGATTTGTGTTGCTGCTGTTCAACCTTCTCGAGGGAGTTCACTCCATTAGAAGGCTGATATGGGTCCACCTCAGAGTTTTGGCTAATCCTTGGATATACTGCCTCTTGAGAATATCAAATCCCTCTCCCCTTCTTGCAGATATTAGGGAGGATTGCAAATGGCCCAGTGGAGTAGGGAAAAAAATTAGGTAGGTCATGAAGGAAAGGAGGGAAGCATAGCATTGAAGCAGAGACAAGTTGGGAAGCTGGGAAGTGGGGGAAGAACATGTTGGAAAGATGGAAAAAGTAAAGAGAAAATACTAGAAATGGAAGAGGGAAAGTAAGTGACAAGCTGAATATCCAGAAAATAATTCCCTGGATATTCCCTCTCCCTGCTTAATTGATAATGGAAAATAATGTCTTTAATCCTTCTGTCCTCTGAGTGCTTGACTTACTTGCAGCGTACATGTTGGGAGAGCACTGAAGGGTTTACACAATGGAGGATTGTGCTACTATTTTGTTTAAAGGAGAATAAGTTTAGAGGTTTCTTCACTCAACTTTAAATACAGTAATTTCACGACTATAAGGCGCACTCTTTTGACTAAAATTTTTCCCAGAACCCAGAAGTGCGCCTTATAGTCCGGTGCGCCTTATCTGATGGACAAAGTTCAAAAAATTTGCCTACCCGGAAGTGAGAGCTGCGAGCCACGGGGGGAGCCAGCAGGGCCGTGACTGCCAGGTGGAGGCGGGGCGGAGCAGTGGCAGGCACGCCCCGGCCCTGTGGAGGCGGAGCTGCCCCTCCAGAGGCATGCCCAGGCCCCGTGCAGGCAGAGCCGCCCCTCCAGAGGCACGCCCCAGCCCCGTGCAGGCGGAGCCGCCCCTATATAGGCATCCCCCGGCCCCGTGCAGGCAGCACGGCCCCTCTAGAGGCACCCCCTGGCCCCGTGCAGGCAGCACGGCCCCTCTAGAGGCACCCCCTGGCCCCGTGCAGGCGGCATGGCCCCTCTAGAGGCACCCCCTGGCCCCGTGCAGGCAGCACGGCCCCTCTAGAGGCAACCCCCGGCCCCGTGCAGGTGGCACGGCCCCTACACAGGCACCCCCCAGCCCTGTGCAGGCGGCACGGAGCGGCGACGGCCATAGCCCGGCCCCGGAGAGGCAGCACGGAGGGGTGGCGGCCATGCCCCGGCCCCGCCAGATACAGGCGGGCCTGGGGGCCCACGGCACCACCCCTGCCAGGTACAGGCGGGCCCCGGGGCCAATGGCTGCCGGCTTGAGGCGGAGCCTCAGCCAGCAACCGCGTGGAGGGAGCTGGGGGCGGAGCCTCACTGCAAAAAAAAAAGTGCGCCCTATAGTCCAGTGCGCCTTATCTGATCTATAAAGTTGCAAATTTTGCCGACTCCCGGGGGTGCGCCTTATAGTCCGGTGCGCCTTATGGTCATGAAATTACTGTAGTTTAAGTTATATCAGCTGAAAATGAGACTTAGGTATTTTTATATGTTATTTTGTTGTTTTCATTATTAGTGGATAGTATATTAATTTATATATATGATTTCTCTTTTGATCTCCATTCGATCGTTTTCAGAATTTATAAAGCGGCCTTTAATCTGTCCAGTTAACTTTCTACCTTTGCCTACTCCTTTCTTAATAAATTGTGTAGAAATGGTAATTTATTTCAGACAAATTATAAATAAAAATAAAGAAATTAGGCTTGTGGTAGTTTGGTTGTTTTGGAGTTTTTTTGCTCCTTGACAAATCCCTAAATACTGGGTGCAAGTTCCTAGTTAAAAACAGTTTCTGTCTAGTTTCTTTAGGCTCTGGGAGTCTTAGTATATATTGAGAAATTGAGGCTTAAGTTTCTTTATACTTCAGAAACTAAAAGTAGGAGGTTTTTTTTTCATTACTCCCTGCAATATCAAGTCAGGTGCAGCCACAGTGGCTGAAAAGCCATGCCACGTTCTTCTCTTTGATTTTTCTCATCTGTGACAGATTTCTGGTACACAGGATCAAAAGTCAGACCTACTTTTTGAAAAATGAGAAAATTCAGAGTTGTAAAAGTAACATGAGAATTAAAGATGACTGAGTATTTAATTTTAATAGTTAGCATTTCCTTAATTTTCTTTTTTTCCTCCTTTTCCCCCATTTAAATGTATCAAAACATTGAAGTAAAAAGAGAATTTCAGATGAAAGATTAAAGATGACTCAACCTCCATCAATGTATGCCCTGTTTTTCTTCTTTAAAAAAGTCTTTTACCTTATTGTAGGCACTAAAACATAGACTGTGCCAACCAAAAATAATGGGATGTTTCAATCCTGTAGATTTTTGCTTGATGTCAGAAAATGTAATTTTTTTTAATGTTTAGGGAGCATAACTCTTGGAACAATTTTGTGTTTTAGAAGTGACAAGCCTACGTGGCTGTATTATGTGGTATTTTACTTTGGTCCACTATATGTTGAAATATCATCTACAAAGTACTGTACAAAAGTTTTCATTAACATGTTCTATTCTGCTGTACCATAAAACCCCTGAACTGAATTAAATCCTGCAGGTCCCCAAGCAGATGTAATGTCAGTGAAAAGTCTCCAACAGATTATAATAGAAATTACAGGATACCCTTCAAATGCTGATGACTATTTTTCATAAAGATTCTGAAGTGAGAGTGCACCCCATCTCAGGCAGAGCATTTCATGTGTTCGGAACCTTCATTTTCACTCTTTTGTTTTCCAAAAGGCCAGTCTCCAAATTTGCATCTCTCCCTGGGGCTCAGTAGTTGGTTTCACTTTAAAGGGTTTGCTTTCATACAGATGTTGTTAGGTATGTGCTGTTTCTAGAATCCTAAGGTCAGAGTTGTATGTAAGATACAATAGGTGACCAAAAAAGGGTCACTTGCTGTTTGGCCATCTGCTGTTACCAGCATTAAATATCTGCCAAAAACCAGTATCCTGACTGGAATGTGAAGAAGAGGAATCCATTCAGCTATTTAAAGTTTACTAGAATAACGTGGACTGGGTATGAAGCACCTTCCGCTTGAGGACTGAACCTAATACTGTGTAAATTTGATTCTACTAACTCACAAATACTCCATTGTGGCAGGCAGGTATTGTTTCTTTCAGATAATATTGCTGAGACAGACAAATAACACGCCTTTAAGTAATACTAGACCCAGAAATAAAACATGGCCTTTATTTATTATAAAGAAATTAGGGAGTAAATTGCAAATGACTGTTTGCCTCTCTCCACAACTGCTACTGCCTAACAATGATTGCCAGGTAGGATAAACATCATTAACTGTAAAAAGTTTAATGTCTAAAAGACATTAGAAGTGCTGATATGCAGTTTTGAGGTCTCTCTGTACTATATTTTAAAATCTGGCTTTGCCTTTTGGGTCTAAGCATGGTCCCAGCCTTGCCCATGGTACAAGTGTGCATGTGTGTGCACACTGCTATGGATATAATGAAATTTGAATTGCAGTGATGTGGTGATTAATTTTAGTAGAGAGATGCTTCTGCTGTCAGAATAAAAATTAGAAATCTTGCACACTACATGCAGAAGCTTCACAGGAAATCATTCAAGCCCTCTCTTCCTATCAGGCTAGGGAATATGCCTCTTAATTTCCCCTGATGGAAAATACATCATCTCATCAGCAGCCCTAGAAAATGACAAAACATCCCTGCCAAAAAATGTCTACCAAATGCTTCCATTGCCACTGGAGGAAGTGGGGCAGGGAAGGGAGTAGAGTGCTTCAGAAATTCCATGGAAGGACAATAATTTACCTTGCTGCCTGTCGAATTCCAGTGTTACATCTTGCATTGTCACAAAACATTCATCTCATAGTCAAGGTGAGACCCTTGAAAAATTAATTTGAGCTAGAGGGTACACAAACATTTAATTCTGAAAGAATAATTTATACTCCTGAATCTGCATAGCGTGAAGTTCCCTTAATAGTGTTTGAGCCAAGGCAAACATCTTGATGCAAAATCCATACCTGCAAGATCTCTTACATATTTCAGTGCCAGAACAAATGCTGCTCAGTCACATACTGTACTGTGTGCATTAGTCTGTAACAGTGATTATCTCCACTGAAGTTACTGTGCAGTTTCATAAAGGTGCTCTAGCACCACTAATAGCAAAATTTGAATTTATTGAAATATTTGCTACAGCACTTTGGCTTAAATGAGTAAAGTATTTTAAATAAACATCAAATTTCTATTAAACCTTGCTTTGCTGAATCTCACACAATTATGTTCAGAGTCTGTATATCAAATAGTACATTAGGATAGAGGATTTTTATAGACAGTTACTGTAACATGTATCATTACTTCAGTGTATTTGTGTTGCTGAGCTTTTTTAAATTCATTTTTTATGAATCAAAACTATGGTGAGATAAGAATGTTTTATTGTCAGTCTGTATATTTGTGGATCTCTTGCAACAACGTACTTTTCCCTGCATTGAAATACGAAGTCACACAGTGGTGTGTGTGTGTGTGTGTGTGTGTGTATATATGTGTATATATATGTATAATAAGCACACTATCTCTGGTAAATATACTAATAATGTATTTTTATATAAATATAGTACAATGGACTGGCTTCTTATTACATTGAAATTTCAGACACATAAAGGACTACATAATTCACCTCACTGCATGGATGCATCCGGTTCTTATGTTACAAAGATAATTTTCAAGCTGCAAAGTCAGTGGGAACTAGTGCTGTCATGTCTACATTAAGTGTTTGGATAGCCTGAAACTTAAGCCTGCAGAGTTTTCAATGTTTCTTTCTCATTTTAGTGGGCATTAGACTGTGGGCATGAGTGGAGTAGAACCCATTGAAATAACTGAGTTGCTGAAGTGATGATGAAATTTATGGCTGGAGCATTTTCTGTCATGTAGATGGATGGTCATTTGTTGTGTGATGGAAATAGTCTTTGTACTTTTTTCGTGCGCTAGCCATCAGCCAATCATTTGGCTAAAAGAGGAGCCAGGAGACCACTGGGAAATTGTGGGACTCAGAAATGTTCCAACAGGTCTGAGGTTTATGTAACTTCTGCATCTGACCACATAGAGATGCCATCTGCAGTAATTGATTAGTCCTTTTATAACATACTTCTGCAGGATGAAAAATCCTTCCAAGTGACATATATACATAAATAGGTGTATTCTATACACATACTGGCAACACTGGCATATTACAAACATACTAACTTTATATATGTATGTCAAGAATAGGTTGGCACATTGACATTCTGGTGGCTTTTATTACATACAAAATATTCAGATCCCCACATCTTGACCAGCAATAAACTCATGATTTTCATACAGGTATGTGTTATGACTTTGAACATTGTAGAGCAAAGTTTATTGGATGAGACCTTCATCTTGCATATTAAATTCATGACGGTAGTAATGGACTTTGGTTTGGTTTCAGAGATATATGCATGGTAGTGATTTGGGAGTTAAGAAATGTTAAAACAATGTGAGTAGCTACTTCTGTTTTAAATTGTTTAACAAAACACATTGATTTTATAAAATACAACTGGTTTTCTTCTAAGATGAATCCAGAAAGCTTAGGAAAACAACTTGCTCATCCCAAAGTTATGTAGAATTAGTTCCCAAATTCCTGTTCAGATGAAACTTAACTTGGGTAAAGAAATTCCTGATTTTGGCTGTAAGACCTTGCTTTGACTCCACAGAGTAGGTCTGAGGATGCTGTAGGTTCATTGTGCAATTTGGTTTTTAATGGACACTATTTTAAAACTCTATAATGAAAGTATTTATTAGCAAATAAATATAAAAAACAATCTCCCTGTAGCCAGGAGGGGATTGTGGTGGTAGTTGTTTTACTTTCTTTGTTCCTGATAGTGACATGATGCAGTACTGTTTAATAAAACACTGTTTCTGCAGGTGTGGGATTTTGAAGTCCTTGAAAATATTAGCACTTATGATCATGTATAGGTGAAGAAGTGAGCAGTGCTGTGAAAATAAGTCCCCAGGACATTATTATACAATACTGTTTGGTTGTGTACTGTTTGTCCTGCCAACATGAAGAAGCAGGTACACTGAGAAGGATATGGTTGGAGAAATTTGACGAATATAATTGAGACACACTGGCAAGATTGATGGAGAACAGACATCTCTTCCATCTCCTCTGGTGCCCCATATCACTTTTATCATTTTAAGATGTCTAGACATTTCTTTAAAATTATTGAAGTTGGAGTTGAACCAGAGAATGGGAATAAATTATTCATATTGCAGAATTCCTCTGTATTTTAAAGATGCTTACATTCGATGTTAATAATGGAGCTCCTCATTTAAATCAATGTATGTCTGCTCCTTGTAACCAGCCATAAATTCTCTACAGTCCTGTATGTGCTCATAGACTAGAAAATGATACATCTTTTTTATTGGTTCAATATCATCAGGCAACCTGGGGAATTAATGCAGGAGGCAGTTTTACACAGGGATTTCACCTGCAAAACAACTCCAGCAATGCCAGTGGGAGGTTGTGTTATTCTATCTCGTGAGTGCTGGTTTGATTTACCTTCAAGTGCAAACACAAATTATGAGAGAGAATTATGCTTTCTCCTGCATTGGTCCCAGCAATGGCTAAGCAGACCAAGTGGTACTAATTACAACTTTTGAGTCTTTTGTGTGTTTTCCAGATGCAGCTGCCTTTAATTAGTTCAAGCATTATTGATATACAAAAAGAGGAGGCAGTTCCTTCCCTCTCTCCTTCTCTCTCTCTTTTTCTCTCTCTCCCAGACCCACCCCCTCATAGGATGGAAAAAGAAATGAAGAGATAACTTTGAACACTTCTCTGGAAAAACTAGAAGTAGAGATCTGAATAGTTGTTTTTAGCGGTTGTGCCACTGCCTTGTTCTCATTTTCAGTGTGATAAAGCAGGATTTTACCTGCATGTGTGAAATTAAAACTGTCAGCTTCCAGCGTGGACACATGTTTGAATGGCATTGAGCTCAACTGAGTTGCAAGAAGTGGTAGTTCAGGGCACAAGAGCTTCAAGTCAGGTGTTGACTGGAGTCCAGCAATGCATGTCCCAGAGCATGACTTCAGTGATGATTCTTAGGTCCAATGGTCTTACATTTATGATAGAATATAAGTAAAACCAAACAAATTATACTACCAATCAGTTGGAGACCACAGATTTTAAGAATCTAAATGCAGTCTTTCAAGATACGCTTTTCCTGCAAAAATTGTTCTTACTTCCTATTTGATACTATCACATCATATTTGGATTGCAAATTTTTAATGTTTTTGTGGGCAAACAGTGGCAGTCCAATTCCTAAATTTTCTTTCAGTCACTCTCTGATGACAAAATGTATTGTTGTCTTAGCAATACTACAGAGCAGATCACAATAATCTCAGTAGAAATGTATAATGTGGTATTTTACTAATAGCATACAGTGTAGCTCATTAATATTTGGCAGTTTCTTCCTAGTTGCTTTGTAGTTTAAACAGAATTTTCTCATTTCAGCTTGTCACTTCTGATGCTGATTCATCCTTTATTGTCTTCCAGGTTGCCACTTTAGAGTTCCCTCCAAAGAAGCTCTTTGGAAACAAGGATGAGCGAGTGATTGCAGAACGACGGTGTCACTTAGAGGTAATCCTAACTTTTTACAGGCTTTTGCTGTGTGTTTAGGTGGAGTACTCCCTGCTTGACTAACAGAAGCCATTCTCATATGATCAACATTAAATAGCCTTTTTTAAAGTATCAACTTATTTTCTGCCTCGTTTAACACAGGAGATGGCAGCAGTACATTGCAAAGTAAGGAAACATCTCTTAAAAAATAAATTACTTCTAGTCTAGGGAAAAAAAGGAACTCTCAGAGATGTTCATAGGAGATAGATTTGTTTAAGGGGGAAAGGTGGTAGGTGAGGTAGGTGTTTACTGTAGACAGCTGGTCTCTGTGCAAGACAAGATTTAAAAAAAATACTGCTACTTTAAATGCAATCTGTTAGTTGGAGATTTACAATTTTATCATAGTATATCCAAATATCTCATGACAGAAGTAAAATGATATTTAGGCGTCTTTGAGTTTTATTTTGTAACCCAGCTTTGTGAACATATTCTTTTTCTTTCAATTAATTTAAAAAAATAATTTTGTTGTGGACAAGATTATTGAGTTTGAGGATTTGAGTTATTTTGGTAGTTCCACAGTGCTGTGTGGATAGCAATGATTCTGAATTTCTATCACATATTAGGTCTTTATATTTCTGTGTTAATGCATGTTTTACTGCAGCCCAGGGGCAGGAGATGGGGTTTTGGGAAAGAAGAAGAGGCATGATCAAAGACTAAACTGTACACCCTGCAACTATATTGTAGCAACATGGGGATTACTTAATCATGCATGTCATTAAGAATTACATTCTTTGTAGAGCTAAAATAGCATTAGGTAGAGCTTTAGAGAAATTAATATAAAATAGATTGCTTACAATTGAAATCTTTTCTTAGGTGGTTTGAATTTTTTCTATGTACTTCACCTTTTTCTTTGATCTGCCAACAAAACATACTCCCACTGACTTCTGATGTGAGGCTTTCTTACATGAAGCACAAAATGAATTTTTTTTTCTTTCACATCCTCAATAAATAGCATAAAGGCGTGCCCATATTCCAGTCTATTACTCAATTTGCATATTTTTGTAAAAAATTTAATCCCTTAATCTTTCTGACCTTTCACTGGTTTACTAACAGATTTTATTGTAATGATTCTAATGTTAAAACCGCTGTGTATAACAATGCTTTGATCATGGCCATGTAGTACTTAAAGCTCTCTATATAGCCAGGTTTTAATTTAAAATTATATCTATTTTAACTAAATTGGGTCATTATAACTTTATTACCTATATCTTTTACAAGCATAAAAATATATGACAGCTGTTCACGTGAATATGTTTTACCATATGCCCCTTGGCCATTCCACTCAATAGTCCTGATAACTCATAGTGTTGAGAAACTGAAGATCCCTTGTGGCTAAGAGCAAGTTAAATAAAGAAGACAAGGAGCCAATCAAATATTAGTATTCTTGCCATGAGGAATTTGATGCAAGAAGCTGATCAAAAACTCTTGATGTCTAGATCTCTAATCATGGTATTTTCTTTTCACTACATGCTTTGCAACGGTTTGCTCTGGCTTTGCCAGTAGCTGGAAAGCTCACACAGCTGCAGCCTCCTTGGTGAAGAGCGAGAGAAACCACCTAAGCAGTGACAGTTTCCAAAGTCATGTAATGCTTTGAAGGCTCGAGGAACATCTTGAGTTGTGCTGTGAACATCTTGCAGTTATGCTGCAAAAGTGGCAGGTGGCCCAGGCTGCAGTTCTATTTCAAATACTCACCATTCATGCCTTGTGGCTTTCAGTCTGATGTGAGCCTTGAGCATACATCAGTAGTATATCTGGAAAGTAGTAAATGGAGGGAGTGTCTCTGTGAGGGACTTGGGTCCTTGGTTTTTGGACTGTAGTGTATTTCTCACATGGAAATTTGGTCAGGTGGAAGGTGAGAGTGTTAGACCTTGGTATCAAGTAGAAACATGGCTTGTATTCAGTTGTCTTTCACACCTGATTATGTTCCTTGATTTGCTGAAAACCCTTTGCAATCTCTTTCAAGCTTCACAGGTGATGTGTTGATATAGCTGCAGTTGGGTATAAAAGTTTGTTTGGTTGTTCCACTTGCTTAATCAAGACCTAATGGCTAATTCAACATTTTTAGAAAAGGCAAAGCACAGCTAGCAGACCAACACAAATGTATCTTTTTATTCAACATCTGAGCTAGTTTTATTGACTAAAAATATGAAATACCAATCCAGTAAGTGTTCTGTACAAATGTTTTGTAATGTAAGATTATTAGTGGAGTGGTCATCCTAGTGGTGGTGATAAAGAAATTGCTCTGCTCTTCCAGGTTTTTACATTGGTAATTCATGCATCTTAAATAGGCTGGAACTCCATATCATTTTTCCTGAACTTCTTGCATTGAAATAGCTTTGGGTAGTTCAGTGCTTCCCACAGGTTGTCTCTTAGCAACTGCAGTTCCTTGTGCCTAATTAGATTTGTCCCTTTGCAAGACAGTTTAGGAAGAATTTAGTTTTTCCTACACATCAACTCTAGGATTTCTGCCACAATAGAAGAGCAGTGGGATTTTTGGTACTTTTCCAGACAATTAGAATCAGTGGGGCTGGCTGTTGTGGAGTTTCCTTTGTTTGAAGATTGAGATGTACTGTTACCTTATTTTAGTCTGGGCTTAGAAGTGGGCATATTTAATCATAATAGAGGTGAAATTACTTGGAGTAAAAGAATCCAGAGAGCCTCAAATTATAAGGATTGTGATTTTTAAATCATAGTATTTTCAAGGTTTGTGTATAACATTAAGTTCTTTTATTTATCCTAGCTGGTACAAATGCTAACTAACTGAAAGCTTCACAAGGCCTTGTTTGTAGGAAAGCACATTACATGAAGTATTTTTGTGTGAAATGAACCTGAGAACTCGACTTTGATCTCCAACATTATACGTAGTTGCACTGTAAACACTTTTGTTTTGGTGTTTGTTGGTATACTATCAAGTCTTTTGGACTGTATTTGACGTTACCATAGAGCTTTGGAAAATAATGTGCAAGTTTTAACCTATACATCTTAAGAGAAAACATCTTAATTATATTTAAAATTATCTACTCAAAATACCCTATTGCAATCTATTAATTTAACTTTTCATCGGGGACCTGTTGCAGGACAAAACTCTAAATTAATTGGTTTGTAGTTTAAAGACTGTGATTTCACTTCAGAGCCAAGCTTGCTTGATTGACTCCACCTTAAATAAAATAGCCAAGAATTCTTTTGAGTAAAGTTAATGAACAGAAGTTAGTGTGTAGCTATCCTTTCTTGCAAACAGAAATCAGTAGGTAAGAGTATAGGTTCCTTTTTAAAAGTGAATTCAGATTATGTATATTCATTTTTTCATATATTTTTAAGGACAAGCTTTGTAAAGGAGGTACTTGCCACAAGAAATACTTGAGTCAGTGAATGTATCTATTCCTGTTTAAACTGCAAAGTATCTTTTATTCCTTGGTGAGTTGCTAGGTCTGTGAATGACACTAAAGAGAAATTTTCCTGAAATCCCTGAAATTTCTGTGTTTCTGTATCATATAATTCTCCTGACTATTCTTTTTTCTTCTTCTCTTAGACTCATGCTTTGTTGTAGTAATGAAGATTATTTTTAGCCCTGTTTTCCTACTGTGCAACCAGAGAAACTGGGCAGGAGTCTAAGCTGACGTAGCAGATTGAGCTGTGTTTCTTGACTCTTCAGTCAGAAGCCTTGCATTCGTGGACCCACTAGACTTTCTGTCCTGCCCTTGCTGTCACCAGAGTGTTTAGGAAAAAACAACTGTTACACCAACAAAATCAGAACAGGTTGTTGCTTAAAGGAAAACAAAAACTCTCCCAGGCCTCAGTCTGTCTCCTTGTCTCTGTTCCCTGTTTCCTCTTCTCTGTTTGCAGGGCTGCATTTCCTCAGATTAGTTTGCAGACAGCAAAAGGGGAAACACACAAAATACCTGCTGAGGTTTTTAGGGACCAACAGATGGTTAGAGTGTGGTGCTGGTAACACCAAGGTTGTGGGCTCCACATCCCCAGACTGGCCATCTCATTAAGAGCTGGACTTGATCCTTATGGGTCCCTCCCAACTCAGAATATCCTGTGATCTGTGATCTAGAAATGAAGTTCTGCAGTCTGTAGAAGTCATGTGTTGTCTTTTCCTGCCACTTACAGAACTCAGGGAATGAAAGTCAACCTGTTAACAGTATGGTAATGTGAACCTATGTGAAGTTCTGTAGAAGCATATACATCTTCCTGGCATTGCCTCTGCTCTTCTTTTTTCTTGGTGCTTTGAACCTCTTTAAAAGATAGATATGCTCAATTTATTTAAAATTAATAATGTAATTGTCCTTAACCTCCTCACTTCCTCACTTCCATGTCTGCCAATGAGGATTTCAATGATGGGTGTTAATGCAAGAGGCAGAAATCAATCTTGAATGAGCTACATAATTCAATTTTGCTGTCCAATCTGTAGAACTGTCTGGGGAAAGTGTTGTAGACACTGAACTGGCTGAAATATTGCTGTTACCTTCAGCCAGAATTAACCTTCCAAAATTAGATTAACTTGGAAGTCAAATCCTTTGTTTAGTTTTTAGTTTGTATTTTCATTTGAGTTCCTTTGGAGGTTATGATTTCTAGGACTGCTGAGTTGGCTCCAGGAATATGGTTCTTAAGAAAAAGGTGAAATAATGAAAATGGCACCTTTTTCTTGAACTTGGATTGATTCTTGTTGTTTAAGTGTCTTAGTAGTTTTTGAATTAACACCTTGGTGGAAACCAGCTATAGAAATGTCTGAGAAGGAAAAAACCCTCAAAATATTTGTCAACAAATTTGAGCAAACAGAATGCCTGAATCTGCCTCAGACCTTGAGGTTTTCCTTGAAGTCATGAGGACAGAAATATTATACTGAGATTTTCGATTATTCATCACCTGAATATTCAGAATGAACTTCATTAGTACTCCCCACAAGTCTTTGTTTCACTGCCCCATTTCTAAATATATTTAACTGAGAGAACCTATGCTAGTTATTGGTGAATTGATTCTTAGATCACAAAACTCCTATCAAGTGGGGTTAGAGTTACCATTTCTATTTGATTTCTTTCCTGACTGACATTAGTCACAAAGACCTTTCAAAGTTATTGTATACATGTTTGTTCAAAGTGCTTACTAAAAGGAAATTATGAGATACAAGCATCAGCTTACAACATCCCTAATGCCAAAGCAATTCTAAAAGGAGCTTTATGCAACTGCTCACTAGCCTGGCTTTTGAAGGATGAATGTTTGCCTCTGACAGTGTGGTGGTGAACACTGTTCTTAGCAGAATCTAGGCAAGATGGAATTCAGAACACATTCAGATACATATTGGAAAATAAAAGGAAGTTCTTGTCTTTTTTCACAGATACGAATGCACACCAGTAGCACTGCTAGTGCAAAAGCAAACCGCTGCAAATGTTGGTATTTGATAATCCTAGGGAAGTTTGTTTCATACCCATAGTCTGAATGACAGAATACAATGTCTTGGAATGATGGCTTTAATTTCCCACTAGAGGAACAGGAATGCAGTGGGATCAGGGAAGGAAAGAGCACAGATGCATCCACAAAGACAAGAGAAGCGCATGTGTGGCTGGGCCATATTGTGAATATCAGTTGTATGAAATCCATGTCATAGATAATTTTCTAATTTAGGTATAGTCAGTCTGCACCAGGTACCTTTCATAACCACTAGTAACCACTGAAAAATTAAAGATTTTTGAAAAGCAACTGCTTTTCAGCAACAGCACTGAAGTCTCTCTGGCAGAGAGTAAGACTTTGCAGTTAGCAAAGTTTGAGAGCAGGTTCACATGTCAGGTTCCCATCCATCACCGCATCATTAGGACAGTCCAAGGCACATGACTTTTCTGGTTTTGAAGCAGAGCCCCCAAAGAGGAGTTGCAGCAGCTCTCAGCAGTGTCACATTGCAACTGGTCTAAAAGCTGCAACCCCAAAACTCAACCAGCCTAGAAGCTGTGGCCCCAGTAGGATGGATTTGAACAAACACAGAGGATCCCAGCCAATCCATTGAACCCCAAGTGCAGATATATCATTGACCAAGGCAATGAGTAACCAATCACATGTGTATGCCCAGGAAACTAAAACTCTCTATTTTAAGGAGGGTGCAGAACAATGAAAAGAGCTTTTGTCACATGGATCACAGAGGGACGTGTTTGTCTCCAGCCCCGTCCCCGGTCAACATTATGCAACAGCAAGATATTTAATCTTTTTTTGGGTGATTCCTCTTCTTGTGTGAGACCCTGTTAGCTTCAAAAACTGAATGAATAAAATTACAGCAATTTCACGAGTATAAGGCGCACTGGAGTATAAGGCGCACTTCAGGATGTCAGCAAATTTCCGAACTTTGTCCATATATAAGGCACATCAGAGTATAAGGCACACTTGTTTTTTGCAGCAAGGATCCGCACGCAACAAAGTAACGAATTAGTAACGGAATCGCACGATCGCGGGGTTTATTGGCAGGTGCTCAATTTGCAAACATTTTTCACGGATCGGCATAGCTTTTAAACGCAGCCCCAGGCACCCTCCCCATGCCGCGGGCTCCGGCACTCCCACCCGGTGCCGGCTACCGTGGGCTACCGGCTCTCGTGGGCTGTCCTGGGCTGCCCTAGGCTTCCGGCTCTCGCAGGCTGCCGTGTGCTGCTCCAGTCTGCCGCGGGCTACTGGCACTCGCGGGCTGCTGCGGGCTGCCTGCTCTCGTGGGCTGCCCCAGGCTGCCGGCTCGCACTTCTGGATTGGCAAATTTCAGAACTTTGTCCATATATAAGGCACTCCGGGGTATAAGGCGCACTTCCAGATTTGGACCAAAATTTTATTCAGAAAGGTACACCTTATACGCATGAAATTTTACTTACTGGTTGCAGTCACTAGATATAAAGAAACAGAACTTTGCATAAGTCAGGCGTTGATCCCATACCAATAAAACATTAACTTTGATTAAATATTATAGACCTTCAGCTAAGACATTGTGTTACTTATTACAAGACATTATTCTCGTAATAGAAACGCATGATAAAGATGGTAATTTAGAAGGAACAATAACCTGAGGTTATTTTCTGGATGAGTTAATTTTAAGCTCTGGTTCAACAGGCTACTGGATGCAAAAGGAATTGCAATTGTGTTGTCATTTGCTCAAACACTGGGCTTAATTCAAAATCAGGTCTGAAGCCTTGTTCTGCAAAGTTTACTAGAAGCAACATGGCAAAATTACATATCTCTTTAGAAGAATTTTAGTCTTTCTTTCTTTCTTTAGGTGTATAGCTTCAGGTCCCTACCTCAAAAATTATCTTTTGTGATCAAATGTTTATCTCCATTACAACCAAAGAATTAAATAGGATTTTCAATTTAAAGACCTTTTTAATTTACTCTTTCCTTTTTAGGTATTTCAGAGTACCAGAAAATAAGGAGGTATGTTTATCATGATTTAGTAAGTTTAGAAAATGGGACAGCATATAGTTTGAGCTGCAGTTTAGCTCCATATCCTAGTGTGTTTTGCTGTCAGGACAGAATAAATTTCCTAACATTCTCCTACAAATCAAATTTTAAGTTGTGTACCTTCATCACAATCTCTGTTAATGGCTCTGCGCATACAGATGTGGGCAGATGAATAAAAGGAGTGCTCAGCCAAGGACACTGCGTTGAATTCAGTGCTACCCCTTTCCAAAGCAAGTGTATCACTCATCCTTCAGCATGGGATTTCACCAGACGAAGCAGAGGGTGATGCATGTCAAGTTGTTTGGTAGGTGTTTGCCAAACCCACTCCAGCAAAAGACACACTGTCAGTACTGGGCCAGGGATGCATGCTAAATTGAATCCTGCTCTTTCTAAATAAATTTTGACAGGACTTGTTTTGACTTGTGCTCTGGAGAAGAGATTGGTTCCTTCACTAGTCAGGTCTGTTTTGATCCTTTCCAGTATAGCCATTCATTTCCCAAAGAAGACTCACACTGATAGACCACCTGTAAATCATAGCCCTTGCTGCCTTTTTTTTGCTTCCCTGCCAGCCTGCAATTCAGTTTTCATTGGAGCTGCCTAAAGCCAATAAATGTAAGCTTTTAGCATGCAGACATTATAAGAAATAATAAGTCCTGTGGATTTTAAACAAATTTTAGCAGAATAAGATTGTAATTTGTGATGTAGACTGACTTCAGAAGTTAATTCAATTGATGTGGCTTAATATAATTCACCATAATGTGCTTATGCCATTAGACTTGCACAGAAAAATGCTCCAAATAGCTCTAATGAATAGTTTGGGTTTTGAAAACCTGAGAGAGCAGTTTCACCTTGAATCATAACTGACATCTTTCAGAATGCTTGCACATTAAGAAAATTCAAAAAGGTATATCAATTTGAGTAAATTTCAGTACCACCCTGGGTAAAATTAAATTTTAGTGTCACTCAAGCACTTCTGGAGATGTAGAGGTAAAATCTGCTTCCCATGTACAACTTTGGAGGAAACCAAGGAATCTGCATTATGCTATGCATGAAAAACATAGGGAAACTTTCCCAAGAGGCTAAAAATGTAAGTTCTGGTATTTTTCAGTGCAATTCAGCTGCTTAAAGAAGCTTGGTTCTTGCTTAGTTCCAGAGTCATTTAGGTACCTCTAAACATGCCCAAAGGAGTGTTGTATGGAAAGTGTCTGTGGCATTCTCCCCAAGGCAGTTCAAAACTCGTAACTCTCTGAGCTGAGGGAAGAAAATTGAAAAGAGAACCCCAAAAGGGAAGTAAAGCCTTTGCCTAAACAAAGACCAGGTAACCCACAAAGCGAATACCCCATGGCAAAAAAAAGCTGGAAGCTCCCTCAGAGTGCCAGTTTTAAAAGCACTCATGATAACAGCCTCTCCACACACAGGGTTCTCATTTCAGTAGAGTCTTATGATACAGTAACAATAATGGAAGGCATTAGTAGATATGGAATTCAGTAACATTATGGATTACCCCAGGACTATCCCAACAGTAAACACAGGTATCTGTACACATGTACATATAACTATATAGAATTACTATTTCAGTGGTCACTGACTATCCCCCAGATATGGACAATGTTCATTTTGTCCATGACTGATATGACTGGAGAAGTCCATTCTCATTGTCCATAATTAAAATATGCAGTGGCAGTGACATCCAGCAAACAGTGGTACATTCCAACCTTACAGGCTGTTCTCACACAAAGTCAAATTCCCCTGAGGTACACAACATGTTTCCCCATCTCCGTGCTTAACCTTGAGTAAAAACAATCCCACAGGTAGGTTTGCCTTTGCTCAAGGGAGAATTAATCCAAACAGGTTTTTTTTTTTTTTAACATATCTCTCATATGCACAACAGGGGCTTTATCTGCTGTACACGGGTTTGGATTGGACAGGGCCAGCTCAGTTAGTGGAATTTCTGATGTTAACTAACCACATAGCCTTTGCTAAATGCAGATCCCACTGCTTGATAGTCCCACCATCCCTTGCTTTCAGTGCTGTTTTTAATAGTCCATTGCACTGCTCAACTTTAGCTGCAGCTGGTATGTGATAAGGAATCTGGTACGCCTGTTCAATACCGTGTTCCCTAGCCCAGATGTTTATAAGGCTGTTCTTGAAATGAGTCCTGTTGTCTGACTCAGTTCTCCTAGGGGTACCATGCCACCACAGGACTTGTTTTTTCAAGGCCAAGGATGGTGTTCTGGGCAGTGGTGTGAGGCACAGAGACATCTCCAACCGCCCAGTAGTTGCATCTACCTTTGGGGGCACATAGTGCTTGTCTTGGCAGGCTTGCAGCAGTGTGATGTAATCAATCTGCCAGGCCCCCCATACATACGTTTGGACCACCACCCCTCATATCACAGGGACTTCACCCTCTTGACCTGTTTTATTGTATCACACATCTCACAGTCATGGATAACCTGAGCTATGGCATGTGTGGTTAAGTCCACCCTCAGTCATGAGCTCATGGATATGTGTCATTTCTTCCCTGATGGGCCTACCTAACAACTCCCCTTTGTGTTGTCAATCCAAATCTACTTGTGACACCTTGATTTTGGCAGCCCAATCCACCTGTTCATATTTGCAGTGCTCCTCATTAGTTTGACAGTTAGGCACATGGGCATCCACATGATAGACTTGCACTGTCCACTTCTCTGGGTAGCAATGTCTTGCCATTCTTCGGCCACTCAGATTGGTTTTCTACTGTGCTGCCAGTTGGCCTTCTTCCACCTTTCCAGCCACCCCTACATAGTGTTTGCTACCATCCACAAGTCAGTGTAGAGGCAGAGTCTTGGCCACTTCTCTCACGCAACTATGTCCAAAGCCCACATCCCACACCATTCTGAATTTTCCACTACTGGGTAGATCTCTGGACAACCTTTTTGGAAATCTCAGCTCTGATTCTGAAAATGCTGTAGACCATGTAAAGGAGAGTTAACAGAATTGAAAAATGTGATGTCTTTAACATCCAGAGGCTACTGAACATTCTTAAAATGTGACATGCCAGGCCTGAAAGGAGAGAAGGAGGTAAAAGGCTGGGAAAAACTGTCCCCTACTTTTCCCCCACAACTGGCTGGATACAATTTTTAATAACCCCACAAAAGAGGCAGCTGAGACCAGGACAGGAAAAGAGCAGGGAATACACATCCCAGATAATTACTCTCATTGCCTCTGATGTTATCTTTTCATACGTTATTGTCACAGAGTATATCAACACAGCAATGCTGGCTTTTGTCCTTGATGTGAAAAAGATAAATACCTGGGGTAGGATTGTCAGTATCAGAGGATAAATATAAATACCTAAATGCCAGAAAACCATTATTAAAGCAGGCAGCATGGTGACCAGTGAGTGTTGTACCCAATACAAGGTCTTCAGAGCAAGAGTGCTGATTTTTACTTTCTCTCTTTTCCCATGTAGTGCCCAATTTAAGTTGGGCACTAAATTTGCTTTGGTGTGAAACAGTTTTAAAGCACAACATTCTGAAATGAGATGTCTCCCCTTAAGGGTTCAAACAATCCCTTCCCACAAATAAGGAACGAGATACTATTAGATAAATAAAGAAATAACAGTTTACTAGCAAGCAGAACAGCAACACACAAAAAATAATGGTAAATAACTACTACATATGAAATTGCTAAATTTTGTGGACCCCCCAAGAATGAAGAGATATCTGAATATGCTGGGGACATTCCCCAAGATGGCACTCTACAGCTAAACACATGGTTTGAAGGACAAAGGGAAAGGTGGTGTCAGCCTTCCTCCCATGCCTATCCCCACTCTGCTTATCTCCCTGACAACTGGAGGTCTGATAGGTCAAGGGCTAGAACTCACAGAGGGACTTCACATTCCTTGTGGCAAGAGATGACAGGGAAGGCAAGGCAAGGTGTCTGGGCGAGCTTGGATGACTTGTGGTCCTCCCTCTTTGGTCAGGGACCATTGATGAGTTAGGACAGCATGGACTGGAGTGGGGCTGCCCCACTCAATGCAGAGGTGGGTGCCTGTGGAATTGACCTCAAGGCAGCTCAAAATGGCTAACTCTTAGCCAAGGAAAAAAAAAAGAAAAAAAAAAAAAAAACCAAAAAAATAAAAGAGAACCGAGAAAGCAAAAGAAGGCCTTTGCCTGAACAAAGACCAGGTAACCCGCAAAGCAAGTACCACGTGGCAAAAGAACTGGAAGCTGCCTAAGAGTGACAATTTTAAAAGTACTCATGATAACGCCTCCATACACAGGGTTCTCATTTGTAGGGTGTTAAAGGTACAGTAACAATTTTATGGAGTCTGCAGATAGATACGGAATACAATAACATTATGATTTACCCCAAGACAGAGCTACATTACATTTTTGGTAGGAGCTTTCAATCTCATCTCCTCGCATGTAGCTTCTTGGCTAATAGCTTCAGTCTAACAAGTTAAGAGTTTGACTTTGTCATAGTCAAATTGGCAAGATATTTGCTAGTAAATATTTAAAAAGTGACCTAGCATAATATGCCCTAGTTACATTATTTCTGTTAAGGGAAACTCACGACATAGAATTTGTCTTAGATGAGAAATGGTGTGGGTGTTGGTGTTGTATGTAGACTTGTAAGATATGCAAACACAGGGTAAGGTATTACTGATTGGGATGTTCTCAGTCTACTTTATTATTTATTTATTTATTTATTTATTTATTTATTTATTTATTTACTTGCTACCTACTAGGCATTGCCTGTAAAAAGCCTTGCTTCTGATTAGACCTGATCAAAGTGAGCAGGAAGGGTTTGATTAAAATGAGCCAATCCTTTATTCTTGGTTTGCGTTCATCCAGCCATGAGGCTAATTAATGCCTGCCATCCTGAAGCAAATAACCCCTCCTCTATTAATATGATGTTGATGCCTTAAGAACCTATAAATGAAACAACACACACTTTCAAGATAATATTAGTAGAGGGAGTAATATAAAGCCTGGTCTTTATTGGAGGCCTCCAGGGGCAGATATGGAAAATGTCCACAAAAGCTCACTCCCATGAAGTGAATACTGTTTTTATAAATTTAGAAAATTAGCATAATTGATAAAAATCACCAATTAGGAGCACCAGTGGTAATGCAATTCCCCCCCCCAGATAAAACCCCTTCTAAATCCTCCCCCCTTAGATGGAAACTGAACTAGTTTATGAAAAATATATCCTAAAGAGCTGTTTTTCCGCCTTGCTTCCTAAGAAGAACCAAGATAGGATAGGGGCTTTGGAACGTCTTTTGTCTTTCTGCCTATTAGGGCAGGAAAGAGTACTGGGAAAACTAGCAATAATAAACTACAAAGCTAAAAATATATGTATAAAGAATACAGAGACTATATAAAAGAAAAGAGGCAAAAAATCACCCAGCATCACTGTGACTTTTGCAGTAGAGACTTGCCATTTTCAAACATGTGGATCTGTCTTTTTTTCTCCTAAAAAGTGCATACACAAATTGCCAGCAACTTGAGCAAGGTCTCTGGCACCAGGGACAGTCACATTCTGGAGGCAGTTGTCTAACTTGGCTCCTCGAGGAAGCTTTGCAGAGCTTTGATGGTGTCTAATTTTGCAGGGTGTTTTGTAAGGAGAACTCAACCATCCTGATCTTTCAGCAAAAGGTAATGGGCCAAGTGATCCCATCGTAATTATAGATGTTTTCTCTCCAAGTTTTTCCACAGAAATAAGATCCTTCAGGCACTAGGTAGTCTCCTAGGCAGTAAGTCTTTTTCCCATTGCTCTGAAATCACAACCGCACAGAATGACCTAAGGATATGTGCAGGAGATAAATGTGTTCAGATCCGCAGGTGACATTAGGTACTTCCTAAGGGGCCTGAAATATCACTTGAGATATTGAATATCACATGCTGTTCTGCTCACATACTTCATTCAAATCTTTTATTTTATCTTGCAACATATGTCAGGGTGTTGGGGAAAAGAATTGAAGCTTCATGTTTTCTTTATTAGAAAAAGTAAAAGCCCAAAAAAGACCAAAATGTTTCTCAGCAAGTTGTATCTGGTGAGTGGGGAATTGATCTGACTCTGGAATTGGTGGAAGATATTAGTTGTAATCTGGTACAGTCCCCCCTCCTTTTGGATTACTCCAAAGCAGTGGTACCTCATATTCTATAGTCTTGCTATCTGCAAATTCTTTCCCTCCTTGCTCAAATCTAATAAATCCAGAAATGGATCTGAAACTACTTGGAGACCTATCAGAGCATTAAGCTAGCCTTTACTCAGTCCTAATGTCCCAGTGCCTTGGTTTAAAAACCTGGTGTCTGCCAAGGTTTCTCTCCAGATGATTATAACTTTGAAATTACAGGGCTTTCCAACAAAGATATGAGGAGTAACAGTTCTTTACTAGAATATATATATAGTTATGCAGTGTATAGTAAAGTATACTTTACTATATACTATAGATAATAAGACAAACAAGAACAGAAAACCCAATGAAGTCTCTCCCCACTCTTTGCAGCTGATTTCACCTGGGTGCAGTTCCAGGCACAGTCGGCAGGGGGCGCTGGTGGCTCCTGGCCAGGCAGGGTGGCTGCGATGATTTCCCCATGCCTGCAGGGGGCGCTGTGGCGCAGGGCCGCTCCCTTACAGAAATGGCGACTAAGACGACAGGAAAAGGGAAGGTGGCAATACCCTTTGCAAGCCCCACAGGGAGCACCCGGTCTCAGTGCCACTCCAGGTGGCAAGCTGAACTCTTGCAGTAACTCCTGAGCAGAGGGCTGAACAGCAGAGGCTAGCAGACCTAGGGTGGCAAGCAAAATGCAGCAAAAACCCTGAAGCAGTGGCAGGAGCAGCCGGTCTGGGTGGACATGGGGTGTTGAGTTGAAGTGTAGCACAAAAAAACCCCTTAAGCAATGGCACTCAGGCTCCTGCGAACAACCGGAAGATACTCCCTTTGGAGAGGTGTCAGGGGTCGGGGTCCTGGGTTTCCCCTGAGGCACCCAAGCAGATAGGGAGGGTCCCTCCTAGTGTTGTTGGGTATTGAAAAGGTCCCAGTTCCATGGTTGCTCTTGTGAGCAGAGGCTCACCCACAATAAGGAGAAGCAGTGAAAGGCGGTAGCAGTGAATTCTCCTTGCAACCGCAGTCCTGCACCAAGACCACAACCATCTCTCCTTCGATCTCTGCACTTTCCAAGAGAAAACTCCCCAGCTAAGAGACTGCAGCCAACTACACACCTCGCCCCCTCTCCCCCATTGTAGTCACATCTTTTGTCTCTCTTTAATTATAGTTTTTCCCATCTTTTAGGTAAGAAATGTGAGAAAAATTCCTTGGGCCTTAGGTAGGCCCAGCGGGAAGGGGAGATGGTTTGAGTGGAAGGCGTAAAGGGGGAACTTAACTGGGATGAAATGACTTGTGACCTGCAGGAGGAGCCTGCTGGGATTACTGCCTCCAAAATACCTCAGTTTGGACAGCTTAAATATGCCTAGGCATGTAATGTTGGGATATTTTGCATAGGAAAACCTGCTTCATTGGAACTCAGTTTGTAAAAAAAAAAAAAGAAAAAAAAAGCCCACAGGAAGAAGCAGAGCCAATGAAAAGTTTGAATCCTATTTTTCTTGGTAACTTGTATATTTTCTTACCATAGTCTATATAAAGCATGTCCTAGACAGGGCCTTTCGCCAACCTGAAGTCTCTATGGGACACCCCCACTTGTCAGTGCCATTTCAGCCCAGCTTTATTTTTGGCAGTAGGATGTAATTAGACAGAATAGCTGGCATTTCTGCAGTACTTGGTATTTTGAAAAACCACCTTGGAAGTAATTTTTTTTTTCTTTTCAACATATTGGTGGAAATGTCCAAAGTAGAGAAAGTTGGTTAATTTGGAGAAAGGTCCCCAAATGTTGATTTTCCTTTCCGTATGCCCAAGAGTTTCTTTTTAGGAGACAAATGCAGGAGTATATGCCCTGTCATTTCTGCATTCCAGCAGGCTCCCTTTGCATGCCTTGTCTTTTAAACAGATCCTTGTTTTTGTGATCACAGATTGGAAGCGAATTATGTGCCTGTCTGCTTGCTTTGGGGTAGAGTCTTCCTTGGGAAGAACTGACTTTGCAAATACCTAATTACGACATAATGTGTTTTTTCAGACTCAGGAAATATGCTTCAATCTGTCTGGCTTTGTGATTTTTTTGGTAATTGAATTTGTATCCTATAGAAAGAACTGTGATACCTGTGTATGCTTTGCTCTATGGATAATTCAAATCAAGATCTGATTTAAAGCCTGCACCACTTAACACTCGTCAACGGAATAATTATGTGATTGGTGCTGGGAGGAACTAGCATCTGTGTTCAAGGGAGAGAGGAGCCTATGTTAGAAGTTAGATGAGCAAGTTAATTAGTCCTGCCTCTGTCACCAGTGACCTTCTATGACCTTGTGGTAAAGCTTTCTGTGATGAAGCAGATTGACATCTACATCTTGAAAAGCTGGTATTGTTTCACAGAAAAGAAGTTGTTGTCTAAAAAAAAATCTCGAAAACCTTGTAAGGTTTATCTTAGTAAATTTTCTGGTGCTTTCAACTCTGGCATATATTAGTAGGTGGTATTTCTAATGCCAGTTTTAAAATGTAACTTCTAAAGTATTTTGAGCACTGACTTTTTTTAGGAAATTGCTAGAAATAGCGATATGAAAGCAAAAGCTCGAAGTGTTTTCACTTTCTGAAAGTACCAGAGTTGATGAGTTTTTAAGCACACCAAATTTTAATGAAAAAATCAAATTCTTGCTGAGTTCTGCTATTGGTCTCTGAGGCTATCAGTGTTAGTAATGGATTAGGAGAACAATGTCACTGAACTGAATTCCTCTTTAATATGCCACAATTGAAAGGATGATAAGAAGACTTTCACATTTTGATTGTATTAACTTAAATAACTTTAAATTAAGTTATGGCTTTACATTAAAATGTATAAAATTACCAAGTCCCCACATCACGAAGTAGTGCAAAAATTATTAGAATGACTGTTTTGTTAATGAATTGAGCACAAGATGAACACTGGCCTACTGCTAAAAAGGTGAACCCTATTAAAATGATTTTTAATAAGCTTTTTAAATGGTTTCTATTTTGCTGTTCGCATAATTAAAAGGGAGGGAAAACTACTCTGACTAGGTAAAGAAAGAAAAGCCTTTGGGCCTCATACCACTTTCTCCAGTTTAGTTTCATTTGCAAAGTTAAAACTTGCAGGTACAGCTGTCATAAATTTTTAGATAGAAGGCTTGAAGGTTGAATTGCCTTCAGAGAGGGCAAACACCACTGCTTTTCCTATTTTGGATCAGTTTTTAACCTGGCTTTCTGTCCTTGTTTTGTACACGCAGAGTATTTCCATTCCCTAAATGGGTGTTTCTGAGTGAGTGTTTAGTGAGAACAAGCAACATGATTGATGTGTAAGTTGCCCATTTTACATCTCTGTTACAGTGCCAGGGTCTTGTGCCCTCACACTGAGACATTTACAAACATATCATTAGGATATTTTCCAGCAAACCAGCAGCGTAGCAGGTCAAATGCTATTAGTGAAATGAAACTCCAAAGTGTATTTGGAAGAACACTGATTACCAGACTAAATAATCCAGAAGAAATGGTCAGAGTCTTAACAAAAAAAAATGAGTAGTAAAATCAAGTGTGTTGGAATGTTTTTGGCAGTTAACTAGTTTTTTCTATCCTGGATAATCATACAAGCCTAGTAGCTATTGCACAGTGCTTTGCATGCCAGGAACAATGTTGCTATCAGTAGGAAATCACATCATTAATTTGTATAACATTTGGACCTATGAAGGTATCCTGAGCTTGCCAGTCTCTGCTGATTTTTTTTTTCAAGGACACATCAAAAGAGTTCTGTAAATAGACAAAAATTATATATGCTACTAGAAATGGATTTTAATACACTGAGTGCTGGCAGAGGAGATCCTTTCATCCAGCCTAGCTCCTACTCCAGCTGCTTGCAGTGGCCTCCTGGGCTGCACCAAAGTCCGTGCTGAATCCCTTCTGGATCTCTAAGGAACTTTTTGTCATTTCTGGCTCTTGGTGTTGGTGTGCTCCTGCCCTTCTCCCAGCTTGCTGTGACCCTCTTCCTCTCCTTGTCACAATCTGGGAAGCATCTTTCTATACGTTGCAAGGAGCACTCTTTCTCCTGTCACTTTCTTCCACTTCTGTCCATTGCAGCCAACAGGACAGAACAACGTTCCCCTGTAGTGCCATGCCACAACTCTTTGACCAATGCTTGTGAGCAATTCTGCCATTAGTCACTGTTTCCTTACTACAGGGGAACACTCCCAGCCAGCATCTTTGGGCAGAGCAGCCTGTATTTCAATGAAGCAGCAGCTTCTTTGTGTCAAGGGCACAGCAGCTCTGGGCCATATTAACAAAACAGCATTGCAAACAGGGTAAACACAGGTCTGGGTTTTATAAGAAGGCTAATTTGTTCAGAGGTGGTTGTTGAAGAGCACAGATTATCAAGCCATATGGCAGGAATCCTTCACACAAAATTAATTCCATTGTTATCTGGTAGGGTCTGCTTGTTGACATTTTCCCAAGGATCTTTTTTGTGTTCAAAGAATCTGATATTCAACTCTGGAACACAGATGTGGAAAAGAAGTGTACCTGCTGTTCCTAGTGTGTCACATAAGTGTGTGCTTAGAGCAGAGGGATTTTTTAATTTGCCATAAGAGCTATAATGCCAAAACAATGAGTAATGGCTTTGCAGAAAAGGCATGACAGTCAATTATCTGGCCGTACATACTAAGGTGAATGCAGTAGGTCTTGTGATGTGTGTGTCAGTGAGATATTTTGGTACCTTTGAGCCTTTGATAGTCATAAACTAGAATTATTGCAGTAACTTTTCAGCACAGTTTTACATTTGATTTTCTACCATATTCATCCTTCAGGAATTACTGGTTTGGGACTTTTTGTAAAGAGCCCTCCTTTGAGAACTAATTATGAAAAATGCTTCTCTGTTTCTCACTTTAAATTACCTCTTAGTCTATTGCTGTTCATCTTGAAGGCATTTTTGTAATGAATTTTTTTCATGAACATTAATACAACCTGTGGCAGATCTAAATGAAATAGAAAATTCACCATTTCTGCTAAGAGAATAGTTTTTTATCTCAGCTGCTTTTTTTTGTTTGCTTTTTTTTTTTGTTTGTTTTCCTTCTTTTTGCAATATTGAAACAGCTGATTTCTTAAAAAGATAACGGGTTGTTATAGTTTAGAGGAATTCTTCCTGAGAAATGAGTGAATAATTAGACAAGTTTCCTGAGCAAACCACTTCCATGACCCCAAAGCTGCTGCATTGAAATAACTAAATGTTGTCTTCTTCAGAGGAGAATATACTTCTCTGGCTTGCAAATATATTTCCCATGGAATCCAAGACCAGTGAATGATTTGAAAGTTGTCTCTTTTTATGGTCAGTCTGTAGTACAGAAAAGGAGTTTATCCCTCCAGGTGAGATTTCCCTTGCAGGTGTTTGAGTGACAATGGATGCATTTATAGTATCTGTCTGATCAAACTTTTTACCTAGAGTGTATTGTTCAAAAGTTATATTTATAAGTTATTAAGTCACGCTAAATGAACCCACATATGATGGAAGCTTTGTTAGGTTTGTGAAAACTGTCTTAATGTACATCCCCCAATTTCTCTAGGTACAGATGTGACTGCAAGTTGCACAGTGAATATTAACTTTAACTTATGGGAAAAGAAAGCAAGTGTCTCCCACATGCTTCTCATTAGTAAGACTGGAAAAAAAAAAAAGAAAAAAAAAGGAAAGGTTTTTAAAGTTATTTTGTGTCCATATGTAGTGAATATCCTGCAGAATGGATTTGAGGTTGGTAATGCTAGACAATAGTATTAGCGTGTCATGATTAGCAGATAGCATTACATGACTGCAGAATAAACAAGGAAGCATCACACAACAACAGAATAAAAGAGTTGCCAAGCTGGTCATAAGAAGGAAGTGGAAAATACTTATTTTCTGTTTTTCCTGAATTTAATACAGACATTTCAGTAGACGGTTTTAAAAATGGATTTAAATGCTATTGGTTATTAAAAGCTGTTTATTCACATTATTAAATGCTGTTTATTCACAGCCCATGGAAATATTTTGGGGTGTTTTTACTGTTCATTTTATATTTCAAAATGATTGTCATCAATTTGATCAAGTAAACCTTATAACATGTTACATTTCATTCCACAGAAATACCTCAGGAGCTTTTTCTCTGCAATGCTGAAATCTCCATCGTCTCCACTGAACATTGATAAAGTGGGACTAACGTTGTCAAAATACACCATCTGTGAATTCTCACCCTTCTTCAGGAAAGGCGTTTTTGACTATAGCAGCCACGGGACCAGCTAAGTTTTGGGCCAGGATCCTTATGCTGATGGAGTGTGGCTGCAATGGTGCCTTCACTTTTGTGCAAGAGTAATGAGGGAAAGAAAAGAGAGTGTCTCCTCCATACCTGGAAAGTTACATCCAAACAGCACCAGTTAGAGACAGCTACACCTCCATGCTAACCTGTGTCCTTTACCACCTCTCAAGTTGGTGCCTGCATTCTCCTGGCATGGGGTGTACAGACATTTTTGTGTAAGTTGGTCTGTTAATACTGTACAAAGATTCTGACTCTCATGATGAGTTTGGATCCCCATCTTGGCAACAGTGCTTCCTTCCGATTTGCTCAGATAATTTGTTCTGGCCGTTTGAGAGCATCTCATGTTTACCATGGCAGTGTGTCATGCTGACAGAGGGTTTCTGAGTGGCCTTTTGGTTTCTGTCCAAGCTGTTCCTTAAAGAACAGTTCCTGTTTTGTTTCTTTATATCATTGTGTCGTGTTTAAGGTAATGATCATATTCCACTGTTGTTTCATTTTCTTCCCCTTCCAGATCCACTGTTTAACTATTTGACTGTATAATTGTATAGTTTTTCTCAGAAGAATTAAAGGGCCTGGGTAACTTGAATGCTTACAAAAGTATATACAGCAGAAAGAATATAAATTCCACCCTGTCAGTCTTACAGAGTTTGGTTGTTTGGAGGCAGAACAGATCACTCACCATTAATCAAGAAGCAAAGGAAGCAATAGTTACCAAATAAGCATGGTCAGCATCTTTTCAGATTTCGTAATCATTCAGACTGTAAATGAAAACTATGCACTGTACAGAGCTCATAGCTTATGCATAAAGCTGAAGAAAAGTGCTATATATATATTTTTTAAATAGCTTCTTCACAATAGTTGTAAAACCTGAGATTTATTTACATCCATTAAAATTTACAGGATTTAAATAACAGTACTTTAAAATGACTCAGGACTTATTCAGACTTGCACATGTATATACAGGTAGAACTTATTTTATATTGCTGCAGATTCAAAATATGTATACACTGTGACTGGAATTGTGTATGTGTACATGTTAATGTATAATTGGTTGTATAAAAATCAGAATTAAATGACTTCCAGTTATTAAAATGCATAATGAAAGGTAAGTTTTGTGTGCTGTTTGTTCAGAGTGTGCATTTTTTATGAGTTGACATCGCTGACTACTGATAGGTTATGGTAGCCAAGCTATTTAATGTCATTGAAAATTATTATTAAAACCTAAAGTAACAACAGTGGTTGCATATTTATTTCATGCTAAATTATAGGAACAACAGTATTTTACATTTGAGAAGATACATCCATGGCCCTGAGGAAAGTGGTCAAGGAAGTGTCTAAGGCACTATTCATCATATTTAAGAAGTACTGGCACTCCCGTTAAGTTCCCATTGACTGGAGAAGGGGAAACATAACTCTGATTTCTAAAAAGGGAAAAGAGGAAGACCCAGAGTCTTTCCAGGCCCAGGAAGGCCAGTCAGTCTTACCTCAGTGCATGGCAAATTATGGAGTAAGTCCTTTTGGAAACTGTGTTGAGGCTCATGGTAAATAATGTGGTAATTGGTGACTACCAGTATACTTTCACTAAAGACAAATCATGCCTGACAAATTTGGTGGCCTGGGAAGACCTTCTAGAGCCCCTTCCCATACCTACAGGGAGCCTGCAGCTTCGAAGGCTGGAGAGGGACAAAGGCATGCATGGGTGAAGGGAATGGCCTTAAGCTTTTTTTGTAGATATTAGAAAGAAATTCTTGACTGTAAGGGTTGTGAGGCACAGGCACAAGTTGCCCAGAGAAGCTGTGAGGAGCCCCTTCACTGGAGGTGTTCAAGGCCAGGCTGGATGGGGCTGGGAGAAACCTGATGAGAAACACGAGGAAGGTGTCTCCCTGCCTGTGGCAGGGGCATTAGAACTAGAGGACTTTTAAGGTCCTTTCCAAACCAGATCCTTCTATGATTCTACTGTGATGTGTAAAGATAGCTGGGTTCCATTGGTAAGCATAGCCTGCCACAATAAGCATTTCTAAATAAATTTTAAAAGAAAAAGAAAAAAAATTAGAATGGGTGATTTGAATTTTGAGAGTATTTTTATAATTTTGACTCATTTCAGGGAACACAAAAGTTAGGGTAAAATTTCTATTATCAGCAGGGTAGGTTTTATTGCCTTTGAATATGTATGACTTTTTCTGACTCTAACTGACTCAAGTATCTTAATACCTGTGATTAGGAAGCTAAGCATTCCAATCAAACCTATTGATTCCCAAATTGTTTTTATTCACTGAGTCCTGGATGTTCCTGGACTCCCTCATGCACTGGAGCACTGCCTGTGCTTGATCACTGACAGGGACCCAGCCTCATGATTCTTGCTCTGCCCAGTGCCTTTATTACACCTCTTCAGGCTTTCCCAGGGCCCTCTGGGCACATTTCATCCTCCTGACCACAAGGCTGTGTCTTCCCTTCCTTCTTCACTCTGCCATTTGCCTTTGCTGGTGCTTCCCAGATCAGAAAGTGGAGGTTGAGTGCTTGCTGGGTTCCTGGGGTGACCTGAGTAACTGGGGTTTGGTGTTGCAGTAGGTAATGGAAGACTGGTAAATGCATGTGGCTGTCTTGTTCCGATGCTCATATGAGTGCTTCAGAGGCAGAAATTAGGGATGCTCTCACTAAATCTCACTTCAAAGCCAGTGACTCTTCTATTTCTCCTCCCTTACCCTGTCTCTCTTCCTACCTCATTACAATGAAGTATGATAAAGAATTAATGCCTCAGAGTCTTTAGAAAAATGATTTTGCATAACTGTAGAGCATTATTTCCTTTTGTGACACTTCTATGAAAAGATCTAGAAGCCAAAAAATGGTAACCTACTTTATCTGCTGCACAGATAAATCCATTTCCTGCAGTTGTCTTTCCTGAAAAACTACCAATGTGCCAAGCAGATCTCCATTGTACTGCATGGTGAATGCTGGTTATGAAAAGGCAAAAGCAAACAGGACTCCTAGAGGTATTTTCGATCTCTTTGGATTTAGAGATCCTGTTTAAGAAAACTCAGTGTCACAAAGAATTAAGTTACGTGAAAAATTTTAATATTAATTTTTTTCACTTGAATTTAAAAGAAGGCTTTTACTGGATTCCTGTCTACAGTACAAATTGATTCAGCGAGGACCAGATGCTCAAGTGATGTAAACCTGCCTCTAAGGTGGTTAATTTATGTTGTCTAGTTTATCTGATCTGCAGTGTTAAATGTGCACATTGCAAATAACAAAGTTATTTAATCACTATTTAAAATGTCATCAAGTTAAAAGCTACAGAGTTGCGAATGTAAGCATGAGATTAGGACCACAACCCCAGGCTACCAGCTTTTTCCACCTTCTTACCTATCTTTCACTGGTATCCAAGTTTAATCAATGATGGCAAGCTCGGGCTAAGCTAGGAGGCATCTTTGAATAATTGCATCAGTAAAAAATACGATGGCTGTTTAAAACCTACAGTCTTTAAATCCAGGCTTTTTGAGAAGTTTTCACTAGAAGCTAAAATGCATGTCGAAATTGCTAGTCATTTTAAAGATGTTTCAATTGCATTTCTCTGTAGATATCCTCAGGCTCTAAAATTGTCCATTAATTTTATTTTCAACATACTGACACTTTCAACAACATTATGAAAGTTATTTTCAGGCCTGGTATGGTTGTTTTTTTTTTCCCAAGTCCCTCAGTAATTGAAAATGTCCTTAAGTAAAGCCTAACTCCAGTCCTATATATATTTCAGGCAAAGTGTGTGTTTAAGTACTTTACTATAATGGGGCTATCACACTTACCCATGCAACTGAAATCATGTCTCCATTAAAATCACCAATCCACTTGACTCATGTTCTTACTGAGCCTACAGCAGTTTTTCATCCATAGGAATGCACAAAAAAAAGGCAAAAAATCACACTGGAGGTGGTACTTGGCTTTTTTTCCGTGCATAACATGATCAAAATTCAAAAAAACTTCGAGGAAAGCCTTATTGTTGGTCTTGACCCTGCTCTTCTTTAACTGAAAGTGCTTTTCCCCTGAATATGCTGCTGCTCATAGACAAGAGGTTGAGCAGCTCTCAAAACCCTGCCAGTAAATGGATCCTGGCAATCTCCTTGCTCCTACAGGTGGGAAGAAGAAATAGGTTTGTATTAGACTGTGATAAAGCTTGAAATTTTATATGCTCCCAGCTCACCAAAGTCCCAAAAATGAAAAAAAATAATTATTTTTAACTTAGCAAGTTTCTTGCATCCATCTCTGGGTTTATTTTCTCTGTGTTTCATTAGATTCTGGAAAAAAATATGCTTGATAAGCTAAAGAGCAAAAACTTACTGGCATGCAACCTCATAATGGGAAATAGAAGATACTCCTCTGCAGGAAAGGCTTCATGAGCAGTTAAGGTCTATGCAGTTGTATAGGCCTTGAACCAGTTAAAGGCTTAAAGCCTGGATAAATTTTCTTGGCAAAGCTGTAAAGTGAATTTTTAATATACTGGGTCCTGCCGCTTTTTTAAATTGTTGTTTTATTATTTTAAGAGAGTGTTTTGTTATTATTGGTGGCAAACCATAATGCTGTTGTAAATGAACATTTTTATTCCTAATACAATGAAAACGAAGTTGAATAGGAACAAAAATATAATAAAATGTAATCAGCTAAGGTTGGAAAAGGCCTCTAAGATCATCAAGTTCAACCATTAACCCAGTGCTACTGTGTTACCAGTAAAACATGTACCCAAGTTCCCCATCCTTTTATTTCAAAGGTTGGTGATTCCACCATTTCCCTGGGCATCCTGTCCCAATGCCATACTACCCTTTCAGCAAAGAAGTCTCTCTTACTATCTGATCTAGACCTCCCCTGGTGCAACTTGAGAAAGAAACAAGGAAAATGAACTGTGATCTGAAAATGAATTTTGTTGGAAACAGGTAAACTTCCTTATGCCACCTGTCTAGTGTAGTTAAATCTATAAAAGAGCTCATCCAAGTGACTGAAAATACCCAATCACAAATGATACTGTTCTTTTGTCTTTTTGAGATGGAGTTTTAAAAGGAATGTGTGGGGAAGCCATTATGGGTGAACATTCATGTTTGACAAAGTGGAGGTCAGATTTTGGACAGAAGCTTTAGCCTCATGTCTGCAGTATTTAACAAGCCTTAGAGGCAAAAATGCAAGTAGCAGCATGGGAAACCTTGTATCTTTATTCTTCTTTACAACTTTGTTTTCTTTAAAAATACTGACAATTTTCTCCAAAGTTGTTCTGACATTGGAGCAGGTAGCACAGTTTTTTCACTCACAGAGAGTTTTGGCAGCCCTTTGGTGTTGGTTTTTTTGAAACTGGTCTCAGAAAAAGAAGTTGGTCTAAGAAAAAACAAGTTTACAGGCTCTTTCAAAGTCCTTCTCAGTTTCTTTTGCTAGCTTCTTGTATCTTCTCATGACAGTTTTATCTGGGTGGCTTGTTTTGATTCTTTGTAAGTTTTCAATTACTTCCTGTCTGTAGTCTTGTTTTACAGATGGTTTATAAAAATGTGCTGGGAAGAGTTGAAGAGAAAGCAAATCCTTTATTATATGACAAATGGTAGCTTTCATCTTCTGATAACTGGTTCTCATCTCCTGTTGCAAAGTGCAACATGCAGTTTTGATCTTTTGTGATCTGAGCCTTCAAAGGTCTTGTATACTACAGCATTTTGGGGTGTTACTGCACTTTTTCATGATCATTCCTATATATTTTTCAATTGTAATCAATGTCTGACATGAGCCTTTCTTCAAGGTTTTTGTGGGGCTGAGAGCCTTCTACCTAATGCCTTGTTTAGGTCTTCCTGGGACTCTGCCTTTTGTCACTATCCTTGCTCAAAAGTGTATTTTCTCCACATTAACCTGTTTTAATATTACCTTGAGACATTATCTATTTTTCTGTTTCCTTAAATGGATCAGAGATAATCAACTGAAAACACATTTTAGTTGTGTTTTGCAAAAATTGATGTCCTTGATTTTTGATATTGGGAATTACAACAGAAATCAGAATCTCAAAAATAAACAGGTGAAAATTGTTAATGGTGGTGTTGTTGTACCTGGGAAATCAGTGTTGTTTTCAGGACTTCTGCATCATGGTTGTTTTGGTATTTTTTTCCCCCAAATATGAGTACCTTGGAGATGTATGGGTTGCAAATTACTCTTCTCCATGGTGCAGAGTAGCATGCTGATAATAGGTGCAAAATGAATCTACTGATAATGAGAGCTTCAAGATTTGTTCTATGGAAACTAATGATGTGTATATCAAATCACCTGTTTTTCTCATTGAGTTCAACAGAAGAGAAGGCAATGCTCTACTGCTGAGAAAACAAGCCATGGCACATTTTCATCCATAACCACCTCCAATTCTCATTATTTTTGTAGCTGAGCAACAGGATAACAGTGCTGGACAATGCAGAGGCAGCAGAGCCCTCTGAAAGATTAGTGTAAGATGGTGGGAATGGAGTCCTCTGAATGATTAGCATAAGAGAATGTGAACAATTAAATACGTATCTCAGTCTGTCCTGTGTTCGGATCTGTCCTGTTTTAAGCTTGGGAGTGTTCATTAATGCAGTGTGGATAAAAGAAAATGCCAGTCCTGGGAAGCAAGTGCTTCCAGGAGGTACAGTGGACATCCTTTGGGTTCCAACACAAAAAGGTCGCTCAGCAATGTGTGAAATCAGAACCTCAGACAAGCTTCCAGGCTGCCTGAATGTATTGATTTTGGCACCTGCTTTCATGAGCAGGTGCTCAAGTTTATGTGCCCAGATGAAGTTACCTCTTAACATCTTAATTACATGCCAGACTCTGGCTGTATCTTTTGTGTGAGTAGTTCTAGGTGTTGTTCGGAAAGGCAATGGAGAATGAAAGTATGAAAAAAAAAAGGTTGCAAGAAAATTTAAAAAAAACCCCAGAAAAAACAAACAAAACAAAACCAAGTGCTTGTTGGAAAAGCAAAGGTATCACTAACTTCTTAATCTGTGGTAACTTAATATTTGCATAACATTATTTATTGAATGGAACCAGAATTGCTCAAATTTGTCATGTTTATCATCAAATGAGAGCATCTCAGCACAGCTCATTATGTATGTTCTTTTGTAGTGGTGGAACAGAGATTTAGTTTTAGGGGACTGGAACTCTGCTGGGTGTACTGGCAACATATACTTCATTCTATGTGAATTAAATCAAGGGTGGAATTTAAAAGTCATAATGAGTAATCTGGCTTTTAAAAACATGACAAGATTTTACAGGGCAAATTTCGGCCTGTTTATTATCACTCATCTGGCATCCTGCACGCAAAGGCCCACAATAATTTTCACTATACCATTGTGAAGACTGTTGTATTACCTTTGACAAGGCTGCTAAAGGAGACTGCCTTGATGATACTCTGGAAAATCAGCAACAACAGGACTTTCTTGGATTAAGTGATTTATTACCCAGGCATGAAGTCTTGAACTGTGGTCATTAAGGCTGCACAGAACTCTCTGCTAGAAATTTCTTGGTCAGTATCTGTCCTGGTTTAAAGGACCAGGTGTCTTCCAGGGAAGGTTGGAAGCTCCCTTGGAATGGAAAATGTGATCCCTTTCCCTCCAAGTAATTATAACTTTGAAATTACGTGGTTTTCAGGCAAAGATATGGGAAAAGGAGTAACAGTCCTTTACTACTACATATATATATATATATATATACATCCAAGGCAGACAAACAAAACAGCAGCACCCAACAGCAGCACAAACCTAGTCCCAGCATCTCTCTCTCTGCACTTTCCCCTGGGTGCAGTTCCGGCAGGAGACGCTGTTGGCTCCCAGCCGGGCAGGGCGGCTGCAATAATTCCTGTGTGCCTGCAGGGGGTGCTGTGGCATGGGGCCACTCCCTCACAGAAATGGTGGGTGGGCTGAAGGGAGAGATAGAGAAAAGGTGCTGCTTTTGCAAACTCATGGGTTGGAAATGGGGGGCAGCCGGTCCTGGTGCCAATCCTGATGGCACCATAGATTGTAGCAAGGACTTTGGAGCAGCAGGCTGGAATACCAGATGTAACCATACCCCAGTGTAGCAAAAACTCCAAAGCGGTATCAGGACCCGGATGGACTTGGGATGTCAGGTTAAAACGTTGCAAAATACCCAAAGCAGCAGTGGCAGCCAGGCTCTTGCAAACAACCAGGAGACACTCCCTGTGGAGTGGGGAAGGAGTTGGGATACAGGACTTTCCCCTTAGGCACCCGGGTAGATGGTGAGGGTCCTTCCCCACCAGTGTGTTGAAAAGGTGCCAGTTCAATGGCTGCTCTGATGAACAAAGCCTCATTCACGGTAGGAGAAGCAGTGAAGAACAGAACTGTGGTGGCAGCGAATTGTCCTCACAAAAACAGCAGCACCATCTCATCTCCTGTCCCAAGAGCAAGAGAGACAATGGAGCTGAGACCAGCCCCTCACCCCCATGCCAAAATCTCTCAGTATCTCTGGCCTTCCCAAGAAAGAGGCACCAGCTAATAGTAGGTGCAGCCAGCTGCACCCTTTACCCCCATCTTGGCCACATGCTTTAAGTATCATTCTCATGTCTTAGGCAACAAATGGGAGAAAATTCTCTGAGAGAAAGAAAAACAGAGAAAAAGGAAAAATCCTAACCTCCAACAGTATCTCTCTCCGGGAAGATGTTGTGGTTTAACTGGAGAAATAAATAAATGCCACACAGGAGCGCACTCACTTCCCAGCCCTTGTGCGATGGTGGAGAAAACTGAGGAAAAAAGTAAAAATTGTAGCTTGAAATAGGACAGAAATGGTAGGGATAGTAATAATAATAATAATAATAATAATAATGAAAAGGTACAGTAATTTCACGATTATAAACCGCACCATATTGACTAAAATTTTGGTCTGAACCCAGAAGTGCTGCTTGTAATCCGGAGCAGCCAATATACAGATGATGGGGCACTTCCCCGACCCCAGGAAGGGGGGGCAGTGAGGCCACTTCCCCGGCCCCAGGGAGGCAGGGCAGCGGGGCCGCTTCCCCAGCCCCCGGCAGTGGAGCAGCAACCGGGCAGTGGCACCTCCACCTGCAGGGCCCCTCCAAGCAGCTCTGCCAGGCTCACTGCCCCCAACACTGGCGGGCCCGGGCTCTGCACTCCCGCCCAGTCCCATGCAGCGACCGGGGTAGGGCACTGGCCCGGACAGCGAGCAGCGGGGCCAGCCCGGCACCCCAGCACCGGGGCGGGCCAGCGTGGCACTCAGCGGGGCGCTGCTGCTCACCAGGAAACTTTACTGCCTGCAGCCCCTGCCACTTCTGACAGCCCAGGGCAGCCGGTCCCCAGCCCACCCAGCCCCGCTGCCCTCGTCCCCCTGTTTGAGAGCAGAGCTGGTAGGTTTAATAAAAGTGAGTGATCTTTCTCTGTATTTTTTTTTTAGTTTTTAAGGCTGCATTTAAAGGCTACCCTGATCGGTGAAAAAAGTTTGCAAATTGAGCACCTGCCAGTAAGCCCCATGATTCCGTGATTGTTACTAATTTGTTACTTTGTTGCATGCGGGTCCTCACTGTGAACGAAAGTGCGGTTTATAATCCGGTGTGGCTTATATATAGACAAAGACCTAAACGTTACTGACACCTGGAGATGAGGTTTATAATCAGGTATGGCTTGTAATCGTTAAATTTCTGTAATTAGAATATACAAATCAAATAATGTACAGTGCAGTTGCTCACTGCTTGCTGAGTGCTGCCCAGCCAATTCCCAAGCAGTGGCTCCTGAGCAGCTTTCCCCCAGCTTTATGCTGGACCATGTGAACTGGAATATCCTTTTGACCAGCTGGGGTCAGCTGTCCCAGCACTTATGCCCCTCCCAGCCTCTTCCATGCTGGTGTGGTTTGAGAAGCAGAAAAGTCCTTGCCTTAGTGTAAATGCTGCTTAGCATCAGCTAATCAGTGTGTTATCAACATTTTCTTATCCTAAATCCAAAGCACAGCACTGTACCAGCCTGTAGGAAGAAAAGTAGCTCTACCCCAGCCAAAACCAGGACAAGATACTTTGAACTTAAAATAACTGATTTTTTTGTGAGCCTTTGATTTGTCTGTACTTTGGCCAATATTCATCATTCAAGTACACACTTTTCTTTCCTTGGCAGACAGCCATTCAAAATGCAAGAAACTAGTGGTGGCAGGATGGCAGAGGCAGAAGAGGACTGAGAAAGTTGATGGTGCAGCTCTGGCACCTCAACAACCAAGTCTAACAGCCAGTCCCCAGGTTATCCAGCTTGATGAAACTCAGGACTCACTGCTAACTTCCTACCACTTCCTGCAAGTCAAGGTGAAGAAGCTACTCTGTGGTTTCTCTGCAGGTTACCAATGATATTCCATTCCTCTGGTTCCTTTTGTCAAGCCCTTTTTAAAGTAAATCACTTTTCAGTTTCATTTGTTTTGTTAAGTACAGTAATTTCACGACCATAAGGCGCACCGGACTATAAGGCGCACCCCCGGGAGTCGGCAAAATTTGCAACTTTGTAGATCAGATAAGGCGCACCGGACTATAGGGCGCACTTTTTTTTTGCACCGAGGCTCCGCCCCCAGCTCCCTCCACATGGTTTCTGGCTGAGGTTCTGCCTCAAGCCGGCAGCCATTGGCCCCGGGGCCCACCTGTACCCGGCAGGGGCGGTGCCGTGGGCCCCCAGGCTCACCTGTATCCGGCAGGGCCAGGGCATGGCCGCCACCCCTCTGTGCTGCCTCTCCAGGGCCGGGCTATGGCCGCCGCCTCTCCGTGCCGCCTCCACGGGGCCCGGGCGTGCCTCTAGAGGGGCGGCTCTGCCTGCACGGGGCCAGGGCATGCCTCTGGAGGGGCGGCTCCACCTCCACGGGGCCGGGGCTTGCCCGCTGCTGCTCTGCCCCGCCTCCACCTGGCAGTCACAGCCCTGCCGGCTCCCCGCATGGCTCGCAGCTCTCACTTCCGGGTAGGCAAATTTTTTGAACTTTGTCCATCACATAAGGTGCACTGGACTATAAGGCGCACTTCCAGGTTCCGGGGAAAATTTTAGTCAAAAGGGTGTGCCTTATAGTCGTGAAATTACTGTAAATGCATGTGTCGTTTTTATCTCTTTTCACTGCCTTGTACAATTCTGCTGTTCCTTTACATACTGCAGAGATGAGGCGGGGAGAAAGGAAGCTGAAGTACAGTAATTTCACGAATACAAGCCACAGCAAGAATACTAAAATTTTGGTGGAAACCCGGAAATGCGGCCAATATTCTGGTGCGGCTAATCCATGGACAAAAATGTGATATCTGCCCTTACCTAGTATCATGCTGGTCCAGTCCCGAGTCAAAACTGTCTGAAATCCATGGTTTCCCGGTGTTCCGGCGATGAACCAATCAGAGAACAGCTTATTGTCTGCCTGTGGATGACGGCATTACTGGGGGACGGGGGGGTATTTAGCAGGATGAGTTCCCGTGCCTCGTTCTTTTTCGGCGTGCTCTGCCCTCAGCGTGTTCTCTTCTCGGCTCGTTCTCCCCTCGGCGACTTCTTCCCTCGGCATGGCTGCGGAGAAGAGAGTAGCGTACGACGCGGAGTTTAAAGTGAAAGCGAGTAGCTATGCAAAAGAACATGGGAACAGACCTGCAGCTAGAGCGTTCCACGTTAATGAATGCATGGTACGTAGGTGGAGACAGCAAGAGGACGAACTTCGTCTCACAAGGAAGACAAAGAAAAGTTTCCGTGGCCGCAGAGCACAATGGCCAGAGCTGGAAGAAAGACTTTATCAGTGGATTTCTGAGCGAAGGGCAGCTGGCCGAAGTGTATCTACTGTTGCCATTCGGATACAAGCCAAAGCAATTGCAAAGCAATTGCATATAGAAGAATTTCAAGCAGGAGCGTCTTGGTGCTTCTGCTTTATGAGGCGACAGAAGCTCTCTGTCCGTACACGGACCACGGTGTGTCAGCGGTTGCCGGCGGACTACAAAGAAAAGGTAGCCAGGTTCCGGAGTTACTGCAAAAACAAGATCTCTGAACATAGTATACAGCCGCATTGTATTATTAACATGGACGAAGTACCCCTCACATTCGATATGCCGCTGACGAGGACCGTGGAGCACACCGGAACACCCACGGTGCCGGTAAGAACCACGGGGAATGAAAAGACATCGTTCATGGTCGTCCTCGGCGTTTCGCTAGCTGGGCAGAAATTACGCCCCATGGTCATTTTTAAAAGAAAAACCCTCCCTAAAGACAGATTTCCAAAAGGAATAAAGGTTCATGTTAATTCAAAAGGCTGGATGGATGAAAAAGCAATTAATATTTGGCTAACGGAAGTTTACGGTGGCACATTGCATAGGTTCTTTAATCAGTTACTGGGACTGCTAATTTTGGATTCCATGCGTGCCTATACGACGGAAACCGTGAAAGAAATCGTGAGAATAAAGAAGACGAAGCTTGCTGTAATACCGGGTGGCTTGACCAAAGAACTGCAGCCGCTGGACATAGGTATTATTCATTCCTTCAAGGCTAAAGTGCGATCTCTGTGGGAAGAGTGGATGTTGGAAGGCGAACACTCCTATACCAACACCGGGAGGCTGCGCAGGGCAAGTTACGCTACAGTGTGCCAGTGGATACTGGATGCCTGGGGTAAAGTAACTACCCGAACTATCAGCCGAGGGTTCGCCAAAGCCGACATCATTCCTGGACTGACCAGCAATGCCATCGGGAGTACCGAAAGTGATAACTCTGATGGTGAAGGTGCAGACGAAACCGCCTCACGTTTGCTGGATCCCACCATTGCCCAACTGCTGGTTTCCGATACGGAGGACGAAAACTTCGACGGTTTCACGGAAGATGAAGCCGCTGATGAAGCGGGTGATGAATGAAAAATGAAACTGTTTAAAAGTTTAATAAAAGTGTGATATTTTTCTGTATTTTTTTAAGTGTTTTCAGTTTTCTGCGGCTGCGCGGTTGGCCACCCTTGTGCGGCTGCGCGGGTAGCTGGGCTCACGCGGAGGAGGGGGCGTGTGGCTGAGCGGGTGGGGGCATGCGGCTGAGCGGGCGGGGGCGTGCGGCTGAGCGGGCAGGGGGCGTGCGGCTGAGCGGGCGGGGGCGGGGCGGCGCTCGCTGAGCTCACAGGACAGGCGCATTCGCGCCGATGCGTGTGACGGGGAAAGAGCTGAGTTCGGGGACCTCGGCCGCTCGCCCGCGGGGCTGAGCGGGTGGCCGTGCCGGCACGGAGATGTGGCTCCGCTCAGTGCTTGGCTGCCCGCCCGTGTGGCTCAGCGGCTGTTTAAAGGCAACGCGGATCCGTTGGGAATGCTCGCAAAATGACCACACTATTGTTCGTGTCTTTTTTGGCTTGTAAATAAAACTTGCAGGGAACGGTGGCTCAGCTATCGTCTGTGTCTTTTTTCACTTGGAAACAATGTTTCCGAGGTCGGCAGTAAGCCAGTAAACCCCGGCAATCCGCGATTGTGTTACTAAATGACGACTTTGTGAAAGTTCGCTGCGAACTAAAGTGCGGCTAATATTCCGGGTGTGGCTTATCTATTAACAAAGGCAACAATGTTGCCAACACACCAGCAGTGCGGCTTATATTCCGTGCGGCTTGTATTCGTGAATTTACTGTACCTTTCTCTTTAATTTCCTCTCTCTTCCTCCACCTTAATGATGTGAGCCCCCTGTTTTCACCTTCACATAGGAATACACCTTCAAGGACAATTTTATACTGGTTGATTTCAAGGTAACTTAAAGTTTTCATTTCCTTATTATTAAACCTAAGCTTGTACCTGAAACTGAGCACTCATCCCTTTTCAAATTAACTCCTTGGTGCAAAATGTCAAGGGTTTTCCAACTCCATCAAGTGGAAGTCACTGAAGCTGGGGACTTATTGGCACACCAAGGGGTTAATCTGCAGCTAGTGCTGTAGATTATGTTGATTTACTAGCCCCATCACAAAAATGTCCAAGAACTGATGTTGTTAGGTCTTCTATTCAGGGACAGACGTGAGAGAAAACCAAACAAATCCATAGCTGTAAAAAGGAAAAAGAATAAAGAGCCTGGGAGTGGAAACCAGCAGAATTGTATCCCACATTAACAGGCCATAGGCCAAATCCAACTACTAATTATAAAAAAATCCTCCAGTATTCTCTCCTCAGTGCAGCTGCAGGGGGATGGTGCAAGTGGCACCGCAGGGGCCTGGGGTGGTCTGGGCAGACTGGTCTGGAGTGGCTGGCTGCTCGTGGGTTTAGCCAAGCTATCCTGCACATCTCCCAGCTCTGGGCACATCCCCTACAGCCAGTCTGACCGTGTGACTGTGCATACACGGGACCAGCTCAGCTGCAGGGCTGGGTAAGGGCACATCTCTGCTCCAGAGGGCCATGCTAGGACACGAGAGCAGTGAAAGGCTCCAAAGCATCCCCCACCCCTGCTCCCAGTGTGGGAGCTGTTGACAGATGGTTTGCATGTTTGAGAAATGAAAGCCAAGATTTGTGCAGGCACACAGGGTACCCCAGAGATCCCTCCCTTGCCAGCCATTAGCTCAGGTAACACAAACAAGGCCAGGAAAGGCAGAAAAACAAACTTTTCCTTCCAACTCTGTTGCCAAATGCTCCTTTACTGCATGGCATAGGAAGAAGAGTCCTGGCCAGATGGTAAGGAGGACCCCAAGGGTGCAGGCAGCCCAGGGACGAGTGCTGCCCACCTCTGTTCCCAGCTCTGCACTGTGATTTGTCTCTTTTCCTGCACTGCTCCAATATGGACTGGGAGCACAGCATCATTTTCTGGCTATACTGATCACACATTAGTTTGAAAGGCAAACTCTGGATGTGATTTAGCACAGGGAGATGGAAAGTGGAGAGAATGTGGCAGTGAGTCTGGATTTGCAGAGGATGGTAAATCTTTGGGCATCCAGGTTTTTTGAGGAGTGGGCTCAAAAATTATTTATATGTATTGTCTCTTGCTCATTGAAATGCATTACAAGTGATTCTAGGGTCTGTAAGGCTGGACACTGGCTGTCTTACCTTATGTTATTCAAAATGTGTTGTTTTCCTCTTACTCTTGCCTGGTTTTGCTTCTGCAGAAATGCCTTAACAAGATAGTGCAGCAATTTCCCCAACAGATATGGTAGTCCATCTCTGGAGGCTTTAGAAGATGTTTGCTCAAATAGGGAGAATTCACTGTACCACCAATTCTGTGAAAGTACTAGATTAGGATATCAGTTATTAAGTCTTACTACACAAATTATCATTTATGTAATTGTAAGTCTGTCTCTACTGAACAACCATTTTTATGGTGATGATCTTAGTATTTACATAAAAATTGCAGTACACAAGGTAAATTGTGTATTCTAACCCACAGTTTTTGACAAGAATTTACACATACACAATAACCTATTTTTTCTTCTTAAGCAACAGTAATCATAAGTAATGTGCAGAAACATTCATAACCACAGTCTTGCATGACAGCTACATTTTCCCCTCTGTTACCTGCTGTAATTACAGTGAACATCAATTCCACCATAGGTAGATACACCACATTTTGTTTTCCCTTTATCCTCATACAATTTTAATAACCATCCCTGCTTAGAATACAACACTTTAAATTAAAAAATTAAAAATTTAGAAGAAGTTTGTTTCCCTGACAACAGTGACAGCAACATTTAATTCCCCTCTGTGTGATTTGTAGATAAATATATACAGTTGCTGATACTAGTGAGATAACGTGCCTGGGGCTAATTGTGCCATTACAAATATTTGAAGCCTGAGCTTGATAATGTAGGTCATGGTACTTAAATATGTATGAACTGAACTAATTTAACTTTCTTGCTGCTTGCCAGTATATTGACAGAACCTTTGGTAATGGAGCTACGCGATCGCCATGAAGCAGCTGAATTGTGCTGGAACAGTTGATCACATATTGATTGGGTATTGTGGGGCTTTGTGTTTATTTGGATTTGGGGTGGCAGCTCAAAGGAAGAGGCTCACATGAGATCATGGGGCTTGTGAAGCAGATTCTGCTGTCTTCCTTCAGGCCCATGGGTGTCTTCTCCTGCATTCCAGTTGTGGGACACCCCACTTTGGCACATGAGGTATGTAATAGAACTTTGCCTAAGTAAGCCCTGCATAAAAATGGCAGCCTTGATTCTGATTGACCAGTCCCCAGGACAGGTCCTGAGAGGCACTGTGTGTGTCTGGATTTTGCTCAGAACTATGAACAGGAGTGCCTCGTGGTTGTGTTGTAGTCTGTCTCTGCAGGGCAGCCACAATGTCGTGTTTTCTTTCACTAGAACTGAGCTTGATGCTTGATAGGACAAAACTAAGAGTTTAGTATCACCCTTTATATACCCATCAATGAGCATTTTTTTTAAGCTCAAGACTCCTGGTTTAGCCTGTAAAGAGCTTTGGCCAGGCTCAGGCATGCTTTGCCTCTCAAAGCAGATTGCAGCCAGAGGTGAGGAAACCTGATTCCTTTGCTCTGTTCCTCTGATCTCCAGGTAGAGCCTTGCTGGGGAGTGATTCCTTCAGCACTTTGAGTCGGGGTGTTCCCTCAGGCTGGTGGCAAATGAACACTTACAACATTGCTGAGTGCCAAGTTTGGGTATGGACAGAGTAAAACCTTTAAGGTTCTTTTAGCTTCTCGTCTCCACTTCTCATATTCTTTCATAGCTAATGAGGCAGGTGCAAAACCTAGTGAAAATTTACAGGTGGCGAAGCTAATGCTAATCCCAACCCTGGTGTCACAAAACCTCAGAGGAAGAATTGTGGTCCTCTTCCTTTTGGAGTGGCACCAGCACATCATCTATGAGGCTGTGTCACCTGATGGCTACACCAGCACAGCATGAATTTTCTTGGAGGCTTTGGTAGATGGAGAGGTTGGTTGTCCTCACTGCATCAGCAAAATCTTAAAAAGGGTGGTTGAAGCTGGCTTCAATCCTCAACATGTGCCTGCTGCTGGGCCTTGGGTGAAGTCAGTGGTGTTACCGTGTTTTATAGCATGTGAGGCACTCACCATGAGCTGTGGGGAGATATAATCATGAAAGTGGCATAATTTAAGGGGATGCGATTTCAGCAGCACAGAACACTGCTCCTGCAGGGCTCTTAGCTGGGAAATGGGCTGCCACAAGTCACCTAATAAAGCTCAGGGCAACGTGCTGTGATGAATCATGTTGGAAAGTAGGAAAAGCAGACATAAAGGGAGAAGATGTAATGAGAAAGAAAAGGATTGAAAACCCAAGCATCATGGTTCAGATCACATTAAAAGGATTATTTAGATGTGAGTAACGGGGTCAGAAATTCTGTATCTAACTGGACGAACCATATGCTGTCCTATTACAGCAAGTTCTGCTTAAAACTTTTTTAGATTCAACATGCTGAAATAATGTTACACATAGCCAGCCTTGGTCCATGCCAGCAATTAATTTGAGTGCAATTAATCTGAGTGAAGATGACATCTTTTGTCAGCAACAGGTAATCCTTCCTAGCAAAGGTAAAGCTGAGCAAGCAATTGAAAGGGAAATCATTAGCAACAATCTCCTTCTCCTGCAATTTGTCTTCACATCCTGTTACTTCCCTGGATGGATGAGCCAAACACAGAGAATAACAAAACAGAAAACAGTCCTTTGTGAGGTTCTGCAGCTGGTCTTTCTGGTTGAAAGTAAAGCTTTCCTTCTATGTTGATATTTCTTGGATGAGATGCTTGATTGTCCCTTAGGGATTTAGCTTGTCTCAAAATGAATCTGGAAATTAGAGGAAATATGCAACGTGTAATTATATTGGTTGAAGAAAAATTCATTACAAGTGTGCTTGATCAGATTTAACATATTTAGGTATATTTCTGTCCATGAATTCTTCGATGGAGTTTCTGTCAGAAATATGGCCTCTTTTTGGGTACCACACAGGAGGCAACATTAGACAGTTTTCCATGGTTCAACCATCCAGTGCTACCAGAGACTGTCTGGGGACCTCTGCAGTAATGTCAATTAGCCATAGAAGTTCTGCAAACAAGCATTATGCCACATCCTTACACATCCCCTGCAGCTCACAGTGACACAGTAATGTCCAGAGCTAAAAAATGATGTTGGAACATTGCTGTCTTTTGCAGCTCCTCTGGTGACTTAAGTGGTGTTTTACTGGACATAGTCTCACATGGAATTTGGGTTGTCAGATTGAAAAGGAAGGATTTAGCCTTTAGTATCCTTTTTCAGGATATGCTTTTCAAATTGGAATGACAGTAGTTTGCATCTAATTCCTCTTGAGCTAAATATATTTGCTCTCAGCTCCTGTCTGTGCTTTTTCTCTCAGATGGTGTTTCTGCAGGTGATTGGGGAATCCCTTAGCTCCAGGGGATCAGCAGGCATTATTTGCCTCCTGTCCTCAATTCCTCCATATGTTCATTTATTTACTGCCATTCTCTTGATTTTAAAAAGGAAAAACACAGATGTCTGAGGACTGTCTGCCTTTTCTCCACTGTAATGAATTATGTACTATCTATTCAGGGTGCTGCATTGATTTCTCTGTCAAGGGTGAGTAACTCAGGGAGGAGTTTCCCAAATGGAAATCCCTTCCCTGACCTCCCCAAGGGACATGAAGTATGGATCTGTCCTACCTGTGTGAGACAGAAGAAGCTCTTAGCACTGCCATCATGCAAACACAGAGCTGCTGGGTGCAGGAAAAGGATGCAACAACAATTACCACATTGGTGACAGCCTTGAAAGGGAGGTAAGAATTAACAGAGCACTTGAATTTAGGGACCAGAGAGTGTGCCTGATTCCTTCTCTGCCAGCACCACCTAGAAAGTAAGTCCTAATGTTGAGGGATAAGATCATGACTTTCTTCCTATGGGCGAATGCTTTCACACCAGATCTTATGTTATTTCCCATATAGCATCCATGAGTCTGAGATTAGTCTTTTTCCTAACCACAACTGATGTGTCTCTTAACCCAGGGCTACAAATCAGATGCATGCCATTCATGTGGAACTGAGTTTGTTGGATCACACACGGTTTGGTTTCGTGCTCACATAGGTTTTTCTGAGCTCTGTCAGCAGCTGGGGGCATGCAGATCTGTATGTAATGCTCTTTTGCACAGAAATACTTCCTCTCTTTTGAAATGCTCTGGGTGCTCCATAGATGAACGGTGCTCAGGGCACAGCTATGCATTTAAGTTGGCTTAACTCATTTGTTCTTTAATCGTTCATTATCCAGATGGGAAGAACTTCAAAGAGCTGTTCTCAGCAAGACACATTCCTCTCTATCACTTGAATATGCCCAAAGCCTGTTTCCTGAAAAATTTTGACTTTTTTTTTCAAATGTATAGTATTTCAAAGTCGCTTTACGATTAGACCAGGATCGCTAGCACTTAAATCCATCATGATCCAAAAGTGTTTGAGGGTATATTTTACCTAAGTCATATTGTAGGCATAAAGGGCTCAGCTGCAGAAGGACTCCTAGTGTGCCCTGGCTCCACATAAAAGAAAAATAATGGATATTTTATTAATAAAAGTGCAGACCATCATGTGCACTTGTAATCTCAGAGTAATTAAACAGCTGGAGAGAGTGATGATTCATACCAAAACTTATTGTGCTCAAAGGGTCCTTTATCTGTAAGTTTGAATGTGTTGCTAAGAAATCTTGTAAATAATTATTATTCTCTTGTTAAGAAGCTGCCTTCTGGGGATAAAGCAAATAGTATTTTATTTGTTATTGTGTATCGTGATACATAACACAATCTGATGATCTTTCAAAGGGTGTGAGATCTTGCAGAGGAGCATTTCTGGGAGAAATAACCCAATGAGGAGGGCTCCGACTGCAATGGAGGTACAGCCCTGATGAAGTTGAACTGTTGTGAACTCCTACCATGTGTGTCATTGTGTTGGGGGTCACAAAACACCACAGGCAGTGGGAATTTTTTGGTTCTCTCTGAGTATCACCTTTCATCAAAAAAGTGGTTTATTTTTTACTTCAGCCCTCAAGACGTAAGAAAAATGGTCACAAATGTGGCAGTGCAGGCTGAAAAATTCAACAAAAAGAACTCAGGTTGACTTAACATTTATCTTGTGATTAATATTGGGGCTGAACTTGCCGATTTATACTGTTTGAAAGGCTAAACCAAATAACCTGCAACATTTTTATACTACCTTTCAGATGTGGATTGAAAAGCCCTTTCAGATGTGAAACTGTCTCTTGTGATATACTTGTGATAGCGCATTTCTCTAAATTTGGGCTAATTTGGTCTTATTTTCCTACAGTGATTTTTCTTAATTCTGTCTGACTTTTCCATGAGTGATGGTTTGTACATGTGAACTGCTCTCAGCAGGACCTATAGAAGCCTGTACTATCTAGTTATTTCACCACAAAATTATCTGTCTGGGGATTTCACCTGCCTTAAAGTTAATCTAGAGAAGGACATGTGTACAGAAAAGGTCTGGCAACCGAGAAGTCATATCAAGAAAACCGAGCCAGGAAATCCCCCAGGAGGAAGAGCAGCTCCATGTATTCCCCAGCTGACTTGGCTCACAGGACTTCAAGAAAATATCCAGAGAAAAACAAGCTAGTTTTTGAAAATTATTTTCGCTTGAGTAATGCCAAGCTCCTTTGAGGTAAATATGTACAGGAATAAAATCATCAAATGAACATAAAACCCTAGAACCTATTGGGTTCATCTAGTTTCAGCCCCTTCACCATGGGGAATGATGTTCCCCACTAGATCAGGTTGCTCATGGCCCCTGGCCTTGACCACTTCCAAGGATATCTACGATCATTTTATGATTTCTGTGTATAAATAAGCACCTATTGGGAGAGGTTGTGGTGATCACCATGAATTACTTGGCCTTGGAAGTGATCAAATATAATCTCCAAGCAAATCCCTGGCCAGATTCACTTAGCATCTCATGCCATAGTGCTCCTTTCCCCCCTTGCTCAGAAGTAATGGGCATAATTTTTCACCAAGGCACAATTTCTATGGCCAACAAAATCACAGAAGCAATAAGAGTTAAGCAGTACACTCCAGGAATCTCACTGCTGTGTAAAATTAAGTGTAGCAATGATGGTTGTGCATTGATATTGGCATCTCTGGCTCCACTGTAAATATTTATTCATACCACCATTTAGGAGGAAATTTTCTGTGAGCTGATGGCCGTTCAGCCCAGCTCCCTTGCCAAAATCTTGTTATTTTTTGCTTTACATTACCTCTCCTCAATACACACTCCTCTTTTGCACTCCAAAACAGGGTAAATTGCTTTGTTAAACCTCAAGTGCCTGACCATCTCCTTGCAATACAGAGTTCTTTCTGCTTCAATTTTTCCCAATTCCTCAAGGTTTTCTAGTTCTTCCCATTCTATGTTATGATCCACAACTGTGCTGATAAAGCCTTTGATTTGCAATTGATAACCTGCTCTCCTCTCTTTGAGCAAAGTCTGTTGCCTCCACCTGTCCTTCAAATGTCCCAGATAGAGGTGCTGTGGAAGGGTTAAGGGGAATACACTCCGAAAAGCTGCCAGAGGATTTACGTGTTGATGCTCTGAGGATGTGCTTGGGAAGTATAAAGTGTGCTTGTCAGGTTTCATGGCTGTGCTTAAAATCAACTCATCTCAGAACTTGTGAAAAAGAAAAGGTTGTGGAGGAGCACGGGATGTTTCCCTTGGTAGCTCAGTGTAAATCATACTGTAATCAGCTGTGCTTGTTCCCCACATCCACCTGGTACAGAGTGTGCTTGGGGAAGGGGTGATATTTAATTCATGAGCAAGCATAATTGAAGCAGATTCGATCAGCTTGGGAAAGGGCTACGAGAAACCTCTTTCTGCTTCTGCCTGAACCTCCTCCTGGATAAAGGTGCAAGGCAGAGACTGATAGCAATCCCTTCATCTACTGAGATTCAGCTACAATTTGCCCCTGCATCAGAGCTGAAAGCGTCACTAACCAAATCAGACTAAACCAAAGGAGTGGCAAAGCTGAGGGAAAGGTGGGATCAGGGGACTTTTGAAGGCTGAAATTGTCTCAGGGAGCAAATGGGACAAGATAAAAAAATAAAATCACCGACAAGATGAAGCACAGAAGGTGATAAAATCCTCAGACTTCAGAAGATTTATGAGAGCCTAATAAAATGCAGCAGGTTTTCCTCACCAGAACCGCAAGAATGAAAGCATGATTGGCAGCACAGGCAAGCCTTTCACCTGAAAGCAAAATTAGGAAGAAATGGAAAATAAGCAATCCTAGGGCTTGGAAAGCCTATGCAAATGACACTGAAGCAAGAACTGGAGGAAGGTTGTTCTGTGCTGGTCAAATCTGTTGAACTGGTTATTCACCACGTGGGTGGTAAAAGGCCTTGCTGACCTGATCAAAGCCAAATGCTGTGGTTGGTGTTCTTCTCAAAACATAACCCTTAGATCTGGGAGGTGTTTGGAGAACAGTGGATGTTTGGCATTTAATAGTTCTTAATGACTTTGTCAGAAACCTGACTCAGGCTTATAGAGGAGATCTGAAACCCTTCCTCGACCTGCAAACAGGAGCCAAGTCTTCACAGCTGTGATATCAATGTTTCACACCTCTGGGTATGTAATCATGTTTTCGTTCTGTATGGTAGGTCTGTAAATCACTACAGCACATTCACACCGACAAAACTAGAAAACATCATAGCCTCTTGTATTGTCTTCAGTCCTGTTGTACCTAGGACTAGATAGCTAGGCTTTCTTTATACTGTTTCTAAAAAATATTTTTAATTTCTTAGGTAATCTCATTATTGCAGTATGTACATTTCACTCAAAAATAATACTTTGGAATTAGTGTCAAGAATGTTAACCACTCTTTTGCAAGAAGATTATTTACAAGCAGAGTGAGGAATCTGGCATGAGGACTGATATAAATCAGAAGTCAGAGAGTTCAGCAGGAGAGACCTTATCAGCCTTTGAGTTTTTCTCTTAAAATTCTTAAAAACTTACTGATCATCTCCATGAGTATATTACGGGCCACTGAATAACTTTCATTCGTGTTGGTTTGACCTAAATTTTGTTCATATTATATCTCAAAGAGATTGCAACTATGAGTACAGATAGGCCTGGAAGATGAAGATTCATCTTGATCTTGAAATATGAATCATCCAAGAAGTTGATTCAACTCCAAAGCTACATGGTCATAATCTCCTCTCTTGCAGGAATAGGGAGGCTTTGATGCCAAGTTCTTGTTTTAGAACTTCTGTAAGGAGACTTTGCTCCACCACATAGCTGAACCTGCTGTGCATAAACAAGAAAGACTAGATGCTGCTTTCCCAAGCTCAAACTTTGAAGGTGATTTAACTGGAGGCTGCAGATGAAAAGCCAGATTTGCTTAGTCTTTGTCATTTGAGAAATTACCAGAGTCTTTGAGGAATACTGCAATCCTCTAGCCTCCACTGTCCCTCTGGACAATTGGCAAATTGGCTTTTTTATAATTTTAGGTTGTACCTAAGAATAAAAATAGGAGAAAATTGTGTTTGTGAGAATGTAATGCTTACTCAGAGTATGGGGCTAGCCAAGCCACGGTCTGAAATACTGAACACCAACCAGGGGAGTGGAGAACAGGCAAATATCTAGAGCCTTTTGGTTTTAGAAATATTTTCTTTCTTATTTTGTGTGCATGTAAAGGAGTCAATTATTTAACCAAACTGCCCTACAATTTGATACAGTAAGATAATGGCCCTGAAACTGAAAGAGGAGGCATGAATTTTTGCTTGCTGTCAGTGTTCACACTGTATTTCTTTGCTGCATTTTGATTTCCAAACCCAAAAAAGTAAAGTTTTGTAATGTCCGTTTTGGCACGGACCAGCTGAGAAATACATGAAACTGAGTGAGATGGTGACAAAAGCTCATTTCTACTGGCAGTGGTACAAGAAACTCCTTCTAGACTGTTGTGTTTTGACATTGGCCAAATGCCAGGCACCCACAAAAGCTGCTTACTTACCCTCTCCAGCTACAGCTGGGCAGAGGAGAGGAAAAAAAATTAAGGGTTCATGAGTTGGCATAAGGACTGGGAGAAAACTCTCCGAGGGAGACAGAGGTTCATCTTAGAAGTATAAAGTGAATTATCAATAACAAAGTCACAAGAGGATAATGACAAGTAAAATAAGCCCTTATAAACACCTTTGCCTCACCCAACCCCTCCCTCCTTCCCACTGACAGCTCAGAGACACATGGAAGGGGAGGTTTGGTCAATTCATCACCTGAGGTTTTCTTCCACTGCTCAGAAAGAGGAGTCCTTCCCTTGTCAAACTGTAGGGTCCCTTCCCATGGGAAACAGTTCTCCATGAACTTCTCCAGCATTGTTCCAATCTCACAAGCAGTACTCCTCCCAAAACTGCAGTGACCTGTGTCTCTCTTTTCCATGGGGTGCAGTTCTCCAAGGACAAGCTGCTCCAGCCTGGAAGCAGGGATCCTCTCCAGCCTCCCCCAGGCATCCACCCACTCTGTCATGGGCACCTCCTCCACGGGCTGTGCATGGATCTCTGCATCCCCCATGGATCCCATGGTCTGTGGGTGGATCTCTGCATCCCTATGGATCTCCATGGTCTGTGGGTGGATCCCTCCATCCCCCATGGATCCTCATGGGCTGTGGGAGGATCTCTGCATCCCCCATGGATCCCATGGTCTGTGGGTGGATCTCTGCATCCCCATGGATCTCCATGGTCTGTGGGTGGATCCCTCCATCCCCCATGGATCCTCATGGGCTGTGGGAGGATCTCTGCATCCCCCATGGATCCCATGGGCTGCAGGGGCACAGCTGCCTCACCACGGTCTCACCATGGCCTGCAGAGGAATCTCAGCTCTGGCACCTGCAGCACCTCCTCCCCCTCCTTCTCCACTGACTTTGTGGTCTCCATGTTGTTTTCCTCACATATTCTCACCTCTTCCTCTTCTCTGGCTAGGAAAAAACTGTGTCCCATTTTGGTTTGATTTTCTTCTTAAATATGTTATCACAGAGACATTCTCAACATCTGTAATTGGCCCAGGCTTGGCCAGCAGCACATCCATCTTCAGAGCCATCAGAGATTGCTCTGCCAGACATGGTGGAAGCTTCCAGCAGCTTCTCATAGAAGCCACCTCCGTGGCCCCCTGCTACCAAAACCATGCCATGCAAAACCAACACATGCCTCTTGACCTGTTTCATCCCGAAGTGTTGTTATTCTGGGATCGCTGGGCTTGCCTCTCTCTACTTAATAATGCATCACCTTGGAAAACACTTTATATCTTGCTTGCTTTCAAAATCAGGTGTAAGCTTTTCTCCTTCAGGGCTGCAGCAATGCAGTGTCCCAGGCTGAAATCACTCCAGCACTTTCCCTCTGTCACCTTCCTGCCCACAGACCAAGAGCCTGTGCCTCTGGCCCAGCAATGGCACAGAGTGTGCAGTGGCCCCTCTCCTGCAGGAAGATGTGTCAGTCACTGCCATGTGTGGACTGTTCTCTCATCTTTTGCTCCTTTGGTTGTCCTTCAGAGTTCGCTTTATTTGTTGGGCATTGTGAGCTCCTCAGTTTATTTGCTGCATGCAAAAGGATATTTATCACTGGGTAGCATATGCTTTTCTTTTGCAGCAAAGGCTTTACATGACCTTCTTGGTTTTCTGATTCTTTAAGCATCTTTCTTAAGATGAAGGGAGGCTGCTTTCCTGACCAATCATGAAACCTTTGTCATGTTACAAAATTTCCTCCACTTCTTAGAGGCTACCTTTCTGTTTTGTTTTTTTTCACACACTGAAAGTAGCAAGCATCTTCTCAAGTTCATGTACACTAAGCACGCTGAGTTCCTTTGATTGCAGATTTACAGTAATTTCACGATTACAAGCCACACTGACTATAAGCCGCATCTCCGGGTGTTGGCAAACATTTCGTTCTTTGTCCATACACAAGCCGCACTCAATTATAAGCCGCTCTGTCATTCGCAGGGAGGACCCACGTACAACAAAGCTGCCAAATAGTAACAGAATCGTGGGATGGCGGGGTTTACTGGCTTGGCTCGGGCCATGAGGGCTCAGGGCTGCCAACAGGGCCAGGTGGCCCAGCTCGGCGCTGCCGCTTGGTGGGGCCGCTTGGGGCCGGCCGCCGCTGGGCTCGCTCGCCCTGGCCCAGCGCTGCGCCACGCCGCAGTGGCAGCGGGGCATGGAGCCCACTGGCACCCGCGGTGGGAGCCCCCTGCCTCCCCCCGAGCCGCGGGGCCAGCAGGAGGGAACCCCCCTACCTCCCCCTGAGCTGCAGGGCCAGCAGGAGGGAGCCCCTCACCTCTGCCCCAGGCTGCGCTGCCTGAAGGAGGGAGCTCCCCCACCTCCCCACCCTCGTGCTGCTGGCGCGGAGCCCAGCGCCACCCACCACGAAACAGAGTAACCAATTTGTAACAATCACACAGTCCCAGGTTTTACTGGCAGGTGCTTGACTCGGCATCTCGGTTTGCACTTGCGGGGTTGGAAAATGTCAGAAAATTATTCACATATTAGCCGCTCCTGAGTGTAAGTCGCATTTCAGGGGTGGGAGCAAAATTTTAGTCAAAACGGTGCAGCTTGTAATCATGAAAATACTGTAAATACTCTGCCTTTCCTTTACAGAAAGAGGAAAAAACTGAGCCAATGTGGCAATTAGAGATCAGGAAGCTGATTGATTAATGCCCAATACAAGAGGTGCACAGAGTGTTTGCATTAAGCACTTACCACTACTTATTCATCCTGCCCAGGCACACCTTACTTTTAGCTCCACATCCCATGACAGAGGAAAGATACAAAGCATTGTGTAAGCAGACAAGTTGGGGAGAAGTGAAAAATGAGGCAGTGCCACCTGTTTTACTCTGCTACCACAGAGGACTTCAAAAAAGTCAAATTGCTGGTTTGCTTCTGCACTCTCAAAGGCATTTTTTGCAAGGTAAGATTTATTATCTGAGCAAATATTTTGCATCAGCCTCTTCCAGCAGCTGTACTCACTAGTGGGCTATGCTGGGGCACTGCTCTTCTCCCCTCTGGTTGCTGTAAGGATACATATAAATACAGAAACTTACACTGAGGAAAGGCAGCACTCGTATCATCACAGAATTGTTGGGCTGGAAGGGTTCTTGAAGCTCATCTGCTTCCAACTTCCCTGCCATGATGAGGCACATATTTTGCCGGATCAGGCTGCCCATTTTTGTTGGAGGGGCCAGCAGAAGGAAGCAATAATTGTGGATGGTGACCTAAATAAAAACAAAATATATTTTATTTTTACTCTAGTTCTCTAAAACTGATGAAGGAGATAATAATGGTGTCTGATGTTGGTTTACCCTGTGTATTTTGTCTCACTGAGTTTGTCATAGTCCATGTGACAACCAGAAGTGTTTTAGTGTTTAAAAGCCTGCAGTTGACAGCAATATGTCATATATGAGATGTAGAGTCACAGCTTCTCCTGGCCTTCAGGTACTTTCTTATCCAGCTCTGACCTCATGCCAGCTGTGCACATCTGCTCCCAGATCCACAGTTACATGAGAAAGGGTAATCACCAGGCTGATAAAAGCTGTGGAAGGGTGAAGTGGTGTCAAGTTGAGTCAGCCAGCGGAGGGCTGATTTGGGAATGGGGAAGGAGCCCACATCCAGCTGCCTTCCCTCAAAAGCACCTCTCAGCTCTTCAGAAATCTTGATTATTCTCTGGTACAGATTCCCTCTGTTTGTGCCACGCCTAGTAATGCTTCACATTATTTTAGGTATTACACTGTTTTAAGCATCTTTTAATATCTTTGAGTATCTCTTAGTTGGTTCCATAAGAGTTAAAAAAAAAAGGTTAAAATAATCGAACCCATTTAATGAATGAGATAGAAAGTTCATTGACCAATGACTGAGAAATGTGTGAAGCTTATCGCACCTAAATTAAATCATATCTTGACCACATTTCCTTTGAGCTCCTACAAGAGGTTGTACAAATTGCTTTTTCATTTTATTTTATGTGGCAAAAAGTCAGGACTGGGATCTATCATGCTGCAAATCCTGAGCAGTGGTGATGGGTCAAAGCAATACAGCATTAAGTTTATTATCACTAAGCATGTGGATTAGCATAAGTGAAGAAAAGAATGTATTTGCCTAAGTGCATCCTGACACAGAAAGACTGTTCTCTTAAGACCTTTTTTCATATAGGAAGTCCTCCTTCCTTGATTATTTGAGTCCTTAATTTCCCATGAGTGACACAGAAGGCAAATTAGGTTTAGGGCAGAAAGTCTTCTAAAGGTTGCATAAATCTTTATACTAATTATTTTAATGAAATAGATGGTATAAGCTGAACCAGTACATGCTGGTGAAAGTAAGTCAAACCATAAAAGGCAAGGAATTAATTTTGACTCACTTATAAAAACATGAACACTGTTATCAGAATTTATTTTGTTCACAGCCCAAGTATGTGGAAGAAAAATGCTGGTCCATTATTTCCTTGGTGACATCTTGCATCACAGGCATCATATCAAGTGACTCAGTAGTACCATGCTCCAGATCTGCCCCAGCAGCACTCCCAGCTCTCCCAGTGCCACAGCTTGCAGGGCACCTCACTGGAGACAATGGGTTCATTTATCATAGCGACCCTTAGTTTTATCTCTCTGAGAGTAGCCATCAGCCAGGACACATGGTAAAGATCCCCTTTGCAGAGCCTCTTTGTGCATGGCAACAGCAACCTGTACTGAAGTGAGCCCTGTTTGTGCTCACATTGCTCTCCAAACTGCTCTTCTACATCTTCCCAAGCCAACAGAGCATAGAGCTGTGTGGCTGTGTGGCAGTGCCAGCGTTGAGAGAGAGAGACGAAAAAGAGGCAGGACATTATAGTGTTACTCTCATCTGGATGCCTTCCTGCTCCCAGGATGGACACACCTAAATTTGTGAGCCATGGGTATCCCAGGGAAGGCAACAAGATAAACTCAGGGCTCATTCAATGAATGGGTGATTAATAATTGCATCTTCCTTAGGACAAAATGAGAAGAAAATCAAGCCATAGATTTTTAAGAAAATAGAACTTGGACTTGTTGGTTAGGATTTTAAGTTTTTTTGTTCTTTTATACATACATATCCATATTTATGACTCCCATAGGAATTTGACTTACTGAGAAGCTGAGACCTTATCTTTTGAGCTGAAAGAGGTGAAAGCTACACAAATGCAAATTATTTCTGAGAGCCAGGCATTTTTCTTGATACTACTTTGTGGTTAACACAGGACTCACATCTTTTAAAGCACTGAAACTGCTATAGTCCCCACAACAGCTGTGAAGAGAGTGAGCATTATTGGCCTACTATTGTTTAAAATTAATGTTTTTCTCTTGGCTTTTTTTATAGCTTTCTATGTGGACAAAAAATGGACAAGATATGTTATACATGTCTGAACAGATCTTTAGGAGTAGTGAGAAGATGACAACTGACTCCAGAGCCTTGGATCAGACATTTACATTTTCGTGGAAACATTTTATAGGGCAGTTCAATCCTATTTGTTATGTTGCTTCCTGGTTTGTGGGTTTTTTTGAGCTTGATTCAGTGAAGGAAAATTATGAGAGCTGTGCTAAGGCTGCTCATTCAAATCTGAATCCCTACTCCTGGCCAAGTATTTCCGTCTTGCAGGACAAAGATTTTGCTGAAGCAGGAAAGCTGAGTAGGCTATGTGAAACTGCTCCCTCATGGATTATTCTTGATCTTGGTGTAGGTTCCACGTGACTCCAAGTCTTGGCCCTTCAAAGATGTTGTCTTACCCTCTCTCTCTGCATCACCTTATAGACATTGGTAGCAAATAAATCCATATGAATTGTCTCTTACAACATTAACAGCCTGGACAACTATTCATTTTTAGACCTGTGCTTGCCACCTGCCACAGGGTTTTATGGTGTGCACGGAGTTGGTGGACAGCCTGTGTCTCTTCTAGTCAGTTTTGAAGCGCTGTGAATTTTGGGACTTCTCTTTCCCATTTTCCTGCCCCTCTCCTGATAAGCTTTTCCAAGGCTGGCTGCAGAGTGTAAGTAATGTGGGGAGATCTTCTTGGTTTACCTTAATTTTTAGCTGATCAGTGATCTTCCTTTCTGGCCTGGGCTCTTTCTAACATCAGTGCTGCCATCTCATTAATTGCAGCCAATTAGCACTATGGTGATGCAGCCAAGTGGGCTTTTAATCTCTTTTTTTTCAACATAATTAGAGAATATTCACTGACTGTCACGTTGCTTATGCATCTTTGTGGTGTTTCCTCTGTTGTGCAGCTTGTCTTAATGGCTCTCTAGCTGAACTTTGGTTTCTGCATGGGGAAAGGTAGCTGGGAGCAGAGTTTGTTCTTGATGATAAATATAAATATGGCTTGAGGTGTGAAAGGGAAGGATTGCACGTATGAGATTGTTGCTGGGGAGAATTTGCAGACAGATGGTGAGTGTTCAGGACATGCACAGCACCGAGTTTCATGATCAGAGCAAACACATTGCCCTGATGCACTGAGTGGGGCTGGTGCACTTGGGTATATTATTAGTGCCCAAGGTTGGTTTCTCTGTCCACTGTGAGGGATGTTAGAGACCACCTGAGCATTGGGAGGTGCAGAAAGAGCTTCCACGGGGCTGAGCATCACAGGAGAAACCCAAATCCTGGTTGTGACTCGGCAGCAGCTTCCCTCTGCCTTTGTGGAGAAATGGCCAGCCAGGAGCCTTTTCAAGAAGGATCATGCTCCCAGAGACAGTGAACAATTTTCATGATGTTTCTTGAAGTCTTAAAGGCAAATTATTTATTTCTCATTGCATGAAATGTCTCATTTGAGTTTTTTATGCAGCTAAATTGAACAAATGAGAGCTTTCTTAGGTAGCCTGTGATTTACTAAAATGCTGATATCTTAAGCGTAGATTCAGTCCCATTTCTTCTCCCAGTCTGCTACATAAGTCAAGAGCAACTGCTACCTGCTATAAACCAAGAGTGAGGCAAGGGAAAATGCAAACCCCAAAGCTCCTCCCTCTTCCAGCACCAAATCATCAAGCTTGTGGGCTGCCCATGTCCACCTGCCCTGCCAGGCATCTGCTTGCCACTGCAAACTCTACTGTTAATAAGCACTTCTGTTTTTTCCCTGGTTTTCCCTTAATTTGAAAGTAGAGTTTTGGGCAGGGTGTAATTATGGTTCATTTCCACTGTGTGCTTCTCTCTATTCTCTCTGTGATCAGAGGGAGTAGATGGAAAATTCTACAAAGAGAACAGGCATCTCCGGTCCCTGACTGCAAGGCCAGAGGGGCCTTAGATGTTATCCCTCATATTCTTACTGCAGTTAACTGAATTTGTCCAGGGGATTTAGAAAGAAAAACTGCCATTGCCAGGCATCTTGTATGGGGAATTTGTCTTGATATGTTTTCATTGTTACTGATGAGCGAGGGAGAAAATGCTTAATTAGGGAATTAACTGTCTTTTAGAAGGTTTAAGTTTCCTGTAAACATGTTTACCAAAAAGAGAAAAAAGTGTTGTGAAGTCTGACAAAAATGTCTTTTTCTCAATGTGAATGAAAAGATGAACAGTTAGAGTAAAAGATGAATGTAATTTCTTGATAGACCTAGGACTAGTTTTGCTCTAGGGAAATACTGCTTTCCCCCCTCTGCTGATCCTCTTTTTTCTTCTCAGGTAGCTTGGGATAGGGAGGCCCATGCAGGTAATTCTGATTTTTCCCCATAAGATCATGCAGTGTTTGACTTTGCTCCAAAAGTGCTTTTCTCTTATCCAATACCTGTTCACTGTAGTAATGCAGATTATAAAGCTGGGAAATCCAAGTGCTTTGCAGGGAAAATGGGAGGTATGCAGGTATCTCAGAGTGACTCCAAGCATTTTTCTGATGCAGTGCTACTTCTCACAGGCATAGACTAATTTACATCTCAAATCCTGAAGTCAATGAAAAGTTAATTCATATTGACCATTTTTGGTGAGATGAGCACCAGGACTTGATACTCCACTGTGCATTCCTCTGCTTGAGATTTAGTTTTGAAGGTGGTTAGGAATGTTTACCTTTTATGATTGGAAAATAGCACTATATAAATTGTGGCAGGTTTTTTCCCCTTTATGAGCTAAATTGTTAAATTCCTGCCTAGCACTTTGTGGCGAGTCTCTAATTCAAATTGACAGGTGCTCGTACAGTGGGCTGCAATGCCAAGTAATAAGGTACATTTTAGATATTTATGCATGCATGCTTGGAACAGGAATTATTTCACATTAATTAAGAGAATGACAGGGAGTTATACTATTATACTATTTAATTTTTTTTTGTTTCTGATCTGCTTCATCTACCTGTCCTGAACCCCAAAGATGTGTTGATATTAGTGATTTTCATTTGCAGCAAAGAGGCAACTCTGATGTGTCTCTAATATCTGCCACCATTTGGTTGGAAAGGGGGAATGATTTTTGCCTCTGAAATGCTGCACTCTAACTCTTCTGCAGGCCTTGCTTCAAGTTTACCTCAGAGAGAGTAATGGCACACAGCTGCCTGCCCACAGAGGCTCACTGGCTCTGGGGTGATCTTGCAGTCTAATCTCCCATGTGTCTCAAGCAATGATTTCATTTTGGTCTTGGCAGTGAAGACTCTGCTTGGTCTTTTGCAGGAACAGCAGCTTCTGCAAGCCCACCTCATGAAGTTGTCTCCCCATGTGGAGGTTCTTTGAGGGGGCTCGTGGCCAGCTCAGCATGACATGGGGCCACTCTGAGGTTGTGCATCTTTTGGGAGCACAGGCAGGACAGGAAAAGCCCTGGGCAGGGAACTTCCAAAGCAATCATGTTTGGAAGGGTGAGAGTATTACCAGATGCTCATCAGAAAAGGAGTAATCTCACTATCAGTATTTCCTTCATGAAAGCTTCATTCAAGTCTCTTAATCCATGGACTCCACATATCTCCATCATGGAACATTCTGGTGGAGTCCAGCAAAGAAGATTCACAAGCACACTTCTGCCTGACAGCCTTTTTCTTGCGTAAGCTTTTTTTTTCCAGCCAAAAAGCTCTTCCTTGCACCAGAATGACAACTAGAAGGCATTTGCAGGACAAAACCCAGCAAGTGTGCTGACAGATGTCTTTGGAGCCACTTGTTTGCTGAGGAAAAAAAAAAAACAAAAACCAAACCCAATGAAGATGCTATTTTTGTCTGAAAATTGCAGCAATCACTGGCACCTCCTTTGCTGTACAAAGATACATGAATAGCTTTTAAACCTGATTTAATGTTCATTCACACCTTTTAAAATTATGGTTATGGCCAAGAGTTTACTTAAACATGGTATTTCAGTCTACTTCTTAAGCTAATAGATCATCTTCTGTAATCTTTGGTGTTACTAAGTCCCCCAGAATGGGGGATAGTCATTTACATTAGCTGAGCCTCATCTCTCAGAAAGCATTTCTGAAGGCTGTACTCTTTGGGGGACATGACTATTTAGGATCTTTGCAGTCATAGCTGTTATTACCATTAATAAATCAGATCATTTTCTATCCATATCCATCACCACAGGATCACTGAAGAGAGCTGCAGCTAGGATTTCTCTTTAGTGAAAGCTGTTAACAAGTTGTACCTGCTGAGTGGGGGCTGTTTTGCAATTGGAAATCCCTCACTTCAGTGGGAATGAAACTTTTACCCTTTCTTCCCCTCAAGGTTACAGACACAAATCTGTTTTGCATGCAAGAGTAGTGTGAAACCACTTAAATGATCCATGGAAGGGCTGAGTGGGAGATTCAATAAGCAGGTTGTTGTGTTGGCAGTGTTGCTAATGTACTAATGTCTCATAGAAAATGGCTGGTTCTGCTGGTAAAGTGGGGTTAAGTCAAGTCAGACCATCTGTCCCTACATATAAACCAGAGTAGGCTGCAACTAAAAGTGTTTGAGTGACAGCTGATCTGTCCTTTGGAGTGAGCCCTCCACACTGGCTGCAAGCTTATTCTCATTACTTCCCTAGCAGAAGGCTACTCCCATTTTTTTTCCCATAAAGAAAAACAAAAATCAGTGAGCCAGATTTATCAGATGGCTATTCTGTAGTGGTGACCCCTGCTCAAATCTTGGTGTTCTCTCTGGGCAATACAATAGTGAGCAATTAAACACTCCTACCCTTTCAACTGAAGTTTCCAAAATGCTTACTAATCATAAATTACATGGCTCTGAGAGACGGACAACAAACTACAAGCCTCAATTTGCAGGCAAGAAAGACCCAGTTTGTCAAAGGAGTTTGATTTAAAAACCAGTGTGAAAACTATCACCCCCTGCAAATCAATATTCAAAACACTTAAAGTTCAGTAGGACCAAGTTTGCACTTCAGGGATCCCCTGTGCCCTGTAACCATCACAAAAAAAAGTAGTCCCAAATGTGAAGTAAAAGAAAATTTATTACTTGTTTAACCATTTTGAATAATTTTCCAATAAATTGTGATGAGGCACTGTAATTACTGTGTGAGTTTAATTTAGAGTAGGTATTTACCAATCAAATTATATCTGACAGAGGTCTTGAAGGGATGGAAGTTATCTTAAAAAAAAGCCCTCAGTATGTGTATCAGTAATATTCCAAAAATCAATGTTGTCATCAAGCCATATTGACCTTCTTAGAAGCTGTGATTTTTAAAATTACATCCTTGAAATAAGATTAAAACTTTTCATTATGTCTGTAGAGTTTCCTTAAAATAAACAAAAGCAGAAAAGCATTTCTTATTGATCTTGAGTCTCATAGTAACAGTCTTTAAATCTGAACAAATCCAAATTAAAAAACCCATACCTGACAATCCCAACAATCCTCCTCCATTATCTTGTGCATCAGGGGAAGTTAAAATTCAATACATATTTTGTAAATGTTTCATTAATGGTGTGATTTTCCTTGTGTCTACTTTTGGTGTGCCAGCTGTAGAATCCACCTTTGAGCTCTTGAGGTCTCAGCAGAGATGGTTAATAAATGTTATTTTGGCGCCTGATACAGCAAGTAATGCCACTCCATTAGCACAGGACCAGACACCTCTTGCTCATTAATTGTTGTTCTTCATTAGAATGCCTAGCTAAGAATTTATTTAAATAAAAGAAAAAACTACTGGCAATGGGAGAAGGATATAGAAGGAAGGTTTCAGATCCACGTACTGAACTTTGCCCTGAGCTCTTACAGAAGTCTACTCTTACATAATCCCCAAGGGATTTATGACAGTGTTCAGATAAAGCAGGCAAAGAGAAAATAAATGATCCAATAAAATTTACCTGTTTTTGCAGGTTTTCTTTGGGGGTCTTAGTGACTCTGGACAAATCTGGCTGCTGAGGTTTTTCTGTACACAGCTGAGACGTCTCCAGGTTGCCCTGGGGCAGACCACAGGTGTAATATTGCTCCTCTGTGCTGAGCATTGTAGTTGGTAAAGCTATAAACATGAAAGAGGTGATATTAAAATAAATCATACAAAACAGATATATTTGTCTGTTTTTTCCCTCCAGGGTGAAGGGTACCCTTCAGGGTTCCCTCAAAAATGCTGAAAATATTCACTTTCACCAGGCAATTGACAAATAGATGGGGAAGAATAAAAGTTTAATTTTTTTGCATAAAAAACCTTTTCTCTTTTCAAAAAAACCTTTTTTTCTTTTCCTACTGAAATATTAACTTTAAATCTGTTCTCTGATACTAACTTTAAAAGACTGTAACCAGGTCAAATGAAGGACAAAACATGCGGAAAATATTCTGGAGGTAATTAAAAATGTGTATGTGTGGCAGTTGGGGAAAAGGCTTAGTGGTGGACTTTGCAGGGCTGGGATAATGGTTAAATTTTATGATCTTAAAGATCTTTTCCATATCAAATTATTCTATGATCCTAAAAGCAAAATAGGGGGGAAAAAAAGAGCATGAGAGAGATGATGCTGTCATTTCAGGATAGATTAATCAGGGAACCAGGAGACATCATCAGATGGGCTTCACCAAGATGTAGATTTTGATATTTCTATTTTTCACTTGCAGCACCAAATGTTTCTCAGTTCTGCAGTGCCTTGGCTGAGAATTCCTTTGCTCAGTGCATGTGGCAAGGCATGGCCTTGCTGCAAAAGAAAAGCACCCCAAAAAGAAAAACTCACTCAAAAGTGGTCTTCCTAAGTCGCCAAGGAAAGATAAATAAAGTAATTTCAAGAGTATAAGGCACACCGTAGTATAAGGCGCACTTCTAGGTGTTGGCAAATTTCCAAACTTTGTCCATATATAAGGCGCACTGGAGTATAAGGCACAATTTTACGTTTTGGGGGGTTTTTTTCAGCGAGCATCTGCGCGCAACAAAGTAACCAATTAGTAACAATCGCACCAGTTGTGCTGTCTTAGGTTACAATACAGGATGTGATCAAAGTATTTATTCTATCTCCATCTGTTGTGACCAGGTGGGGCAGTGATCCTTATCTCCGTGGGAGAAACTTTGCTAATGGCCATCCATTGAAACCAGTAGGGCATTGTTCTTTATCTTTGCACCCCCCCATCCTTCCTCCAGGGAGTGATCTTCTGCTAATGGCCCATTGAGTCCCACTGTGTGACTGATAAAATTACTTTATCCCATTGAGAGTTGCTCCAGCCAGGGGGGAGAGCCCAGACTTTCCTACCTAGATAAAAACTGAAATTCTGGGACACCAAGTCGCCCTCTTTTCCCTGGACTCCAGAAGAAAACCGGACTTTTTTCCATATCATCATCTCTGGACCTTCGGCAGGAGGCTGCACCCTTCTACAAGACCACTGCTTCAACTGAACTGCATCTGTCACTGCAGGAGGACTGTAGCCACCATTTAATGGGATGCTACCAACACCCTGACTGACGGGTGTCACCCTAATGAGGTGTCAGGTTGTACTCTGACTTTGTGTCTTAGTTTGGAGGACAGGTGTCTGCTAAGAAAGACAGGAGCCTCTCTTTGAAAGGGAGGATGTAAACCCCCTCTCTCCATTTTATCATAATTTTGAAATCAAGGGGCTCTCAGGCAAAGATATGGGAAATAGGAATAACAGTTCTTTTCTAGGGAAATTAAAATAGAAATACAGTACTACAAAGAAACAAACTCCAAACCCTGACAAAATCAGAGTACAACCTGACACCCCGTCAGGCAGGGTGTTGATAGCAGTTTGATTAAGTAGTGGTTGCAGTCTTCTTGCCCTGAGAGACGCGGTTTAGTTGAAGCAGTGGTCTTGTAGAAGGTGCAGTTTCCTTCCAGAGGTCTAGTAGTGATGTGGAGAAATCTCATTTTTTTCCAGAGTCCAGTAGAGAAAGGGGCTACTCGGTGTCCCAGAATTTCAGTTTTTACCTCGGTAAGAAAGGTTTGGCTCTCCCCTCTGGCTGGAGGAACTCTCAGTGGGATGAAGTAATTTTAACAGTCACACTGGAACTCAATGAGCCATTAGCAGAAGATAACTCCCTGGAGGAAGGATGGGGGATGCAAAGATAAAGAACAATGCCCTACTGGTTTCGATGGATGGCCCATTAGCAGATTATCTCCCACAGAGATAATCTTAACTGCCCCACCTGGTCACAACAGCTAGTGATAGAATAGATACAGTAATTTCACGAATACAAGCCGCACCAATTTGACCAAAATTTTGGTGGAAACCCGGAAGTGCGGCCAATATTCTGGGGTGGCTAATACATGAACAATATTCTAAAAGCTGCCAACACGGAAGTGAGAGCCCGCGGCAGCCCCAAGCCAAGCTGGAGCCCGGCCGGCCCCGGCAGAGGTGGGAAAGCCTGGCAGAGGCGGGGCCAGCAGTGTGGGGGGCGGGCAGCAGAGCCTGAGCCAGCAGGGCGGGGCAGGGGGGCGGCAGAGCCCGGGCCAGCAGGGCGGGGGAGCCCGGGAGAACTGGGGCTAGCAGTGCAGGGGAGCATGGCAGAAGCAGGAAGGCCGACGGGTGGGGCTGCCTGGCAGCGGGCGAAGCCCAGCAGAATCGGGGCCAGCAGCGTGGGGGAGCCCGGCGGTGCGGGGGCCTGCAGTGCCGGCCAGGGTGAGGAAACGCGGCGGCGGTGCAGACGGGAGGGGGCGGCCGGTGAGCCTGGCGGTGGCGGCAGCCCTGCCGGCCGGGCGAGCGAACGCGGCAGCGGGGCGGTGCTGATGGGAGAGGGGGGCCAGCGAGCCCGGCGGCGGCGGCAGCACCACCCGGCCAGCCCCGCCGAGCCGTGGCGCTGAGCTGGGCCACCCGGCCCTGTCGGCAACCATGAGCGGGCCGAGCCTTCCTGGCCCCGCCCCGAGCCAGTAAACCCCGCTATGCCGCGATCCTGTTACTAATTGGCCAATTTGTGAAAGCTGCGCACGGATTCTCGCGACGAACGAAAGTGCGGCTAATATTTGGGGTGCGGCTTATCTATTGACAAAGACAGCAACATTGTCGAGGCACCGGAAGTGCGGCTTATACTCCGTGCGGCTTGTATTCGTGAAACTACTGTACTTTGATCACATCCTGTATTGTAACCCAAGACACTTTGTCAGTGTTTGGAGTTTGTTTCTTTGTAGTATTGTATTTCTATCTTAATTTTCCTAGTAAAGAACTGTTATTCCTAATTCCCATATCTTTGCTTGAGAGCCCTTTAATTTCAAAATTCTAATAATTTGGAGGGAGGGGGTTTACATTCTCCATTTAAAAGAAAGGCTCCTGCCTTTCTCAGCAGACACCTGTCCTCCAAACCAGGACACGTGCTGAGCTCCGCTGGGCTCTGTGGTCCCGTGCGAGCCACATCCCACCCCCTCCTCCTGCTGAACCCCGCGACCCCGCACGGTTCGGCTCGCAGCTTGCACTTCCAGGTTAGCAAATTTCTGAACTTTGTCCATATATAAGGCGCTCCGGAGCATAAGGCGCACTCCCAGGTTCCGACCAAGATTTTAGTCAAAACGGTGCGCCTTATACGCGTGAAAATACTGTACATGTCTGCAAAACAATTCTCAGCCATTGGGTCAGTTTTCTTTAAATGCCTTTGTGCTTGGAAGACTTAATGTTCAGATGTACCCCTTAGCGACTGCATCCTCAAATGTGTGACCACCACTGTGGGACCGGTGCAAAGTGAACTATTTATTTTTCAACTGACCAACTGCTGCCATCCTGGGCTTTGTGATAGATGGGTAATGTGATGATTGGCTCTTGCAATTGAGAGAAGAATATTGTGCGTATGTAAAGAGAAGTTTTGTTGATGTATGGTTGTGTTATTGTAGTTTGTTGTTTGGACACCCTCTGTTCTCCCATAGTGTCCTTTCCCCCCTGTATTGTTGCCACCAGACAGCTTTGCTTGTCAGGGACTTATGGAGGGAGAGTGTGTGCATTGCGCAGGGCAGCAATGGGAATGGGAATGGGGGCGGCTTGCTGCTGGGGATGCTTGGCATGAGAGCACCTCAGCTTCAATCAAGGTGCAAGAAGGTCTCCATCAATGGACAGCGAAGAAGAGTTGGCTGGCAGACTTTGGGAGGGTTGGCTGATGCAACATCAGGAGTATAAAAGGCAGAGCAGCCATTTTGTGGATGAGCCTCTGGCAGACAGCCATGCTCCCAGTGCTGTCCCTTTTTCCTTATTCAGTCCTTTGTTGTGTTTGTTGAGATTTAATAGACCTTTGAAATGTTAGAGTGAGTGGTCATTTCTCACAAGGCTTCATTTGGATTTTTGTGTTTTCCTCAGCACAACAGAACTCCCCAGATCCCAAGATCCCAAGATGGTGCAAACACTGCTCATGGTGTATCAGCTTTAGGGACAAAGGATGATACGCTCAGGGCTACAGCAGGAGGAGAAATCCTGTGATGGTAACAGACTTTCAGAACCGATGTGGTTGGAAGGGTCTTGTGTTTTGAATTAAGTTTTCACATATTGCCACATGAATACTTTATAGTGAGACCAGTCTGTTTTAGAGCCAGGTGTTTGGATATTGATTTGTACCTGTGGCTGCTCTCCACTCCTTCAGCCTGTCCAACTTTAGCTTAGTGTCATCTCAGGTGAGTCAGAAGTGCTCCAACTTTGCTCACACCTTCCATCTCCATCATCCCTGTCCTTTCATTTGCAAGGTGTCAGCAAAGAGTGTGCATGCTGGTGTATTGTCTGTTGCTGGTGTCGCAGGTGATGAAGATACTCTCCTCTTTTAACCTGGCAGCATGGATGCCCATACTTCCTTTTAGATGAAATCATGTCCACTGGGGGAACCAGGAAAGGAGGAAGGATTCTTCTCCCTACCACATGCGAAACCAAAATTAGATTAAAAAGCTGAAGAATGATTTAAAGGATCCTTTTTCGTTGATTCATAGCTGTTTTCAAGAGCAAGGACAGTTCATTCTGTCACTTTCTGAGTTGCTTACAATTTCTGCATCTCATTATGGTGGAAAACATCTTTAAAATGCTTTTTCACATACATGCATGTGCATGCTTTTGATATAAATGGTTGTTCTGAGTTTGGTTTTCAGTGAATTTTCTCCCACTCACTATCTGGAGGAAGGCAAATGTGTTGTCTGAAAGAAAAATGGGGGCAATCAGAAAACAAAAGATGTAGCTGGGGGTCACAACATTCCATTGAAATGGCCCTGGCTGGGGGGGGGGGGGGGGAGTTTTGGGTGATACCACGGGAAAAAAGAATGAGAGCGCTACCCCAGAGGTTTGGGGCTGGGTTTTTGAGCAGTCTTGTTTCCAGGTTCAGGGGAGGAAGGAACTGTTCCCAGCCAAAACCCAGCCAAACCTCTGGGGTAGCCCCCTCACCTTTTTTGTCATGGTATCACTAGCAACCCGCCCCAACCAGGGCCATTTCAATGAAATATTGTGACCCCCAGCTAAATCTTTTGTATTCTGATTGACCCCATTTGTCTTTCAGGCAACCCATAGCCCTTCTTCCAGATAGCAGATGGGAGAAAATTCACTGAAAAACCACACCCAGATGAATGGTGCAGCTGTAAAATTGAACTTGAAGTCTTGAACTGGGATTATTCTCACAATCACTGTTGGCACCACTGTCGCTGTGCTAGGACAGGTCTTAGCCAGGGTGGCATAGAGTAACACTGAGATTTTATGGTGACAACTGCAAAGCACAAGGAGTGAAAAGGGAAACCTTCAGTTAAAAAAAAATGCATATGTGGTAGAGAAGGATGCTTTGAGAGCTCTCACCAGAAAGTTGTGTAGAAATTGTTGCTTGTTACCTGGATCATCAGGGCCGCATTGATGCCTGCAGAAGAAAGGAGAAGGTATGAGGTTTTATTCTTTGAACTATTCACCACAGCACATCAGCCAGAGAGACTCCTGTGAGGACTGCACAGAATTTTCTCTCCGGATCTCCTGCAGCATGCTGAACTTAGTATTCTCTTTATATTCCTTTTGGGAATTTGCCAATCAAAGCATTAGCTCATACTTCAGAAAAAGCACACTTGATAGCAAAATTCATCCTTGCTCCAAGGTGTTGAAGCATTTGGGTGGCATTTCATTCCCCCAGATTGTAAACTTCTTGCAGCTGGGACAATATTGTAAGGATTAGGATAATATCAATAGGAGAGTGTCACATAACAAAATCTTGCTTCTCAGGGCTTAAAAATACTGAAATAACACAAATACAATTAATAGGGAGTAATCAGTGAGCCTCTGTGAAAAAAACCACTTGGACTTTATGGTGTCATCTTCAGGAAATGAGATGTGAAACGAATTATAGAAAGTACGGAGTGTGTAGTCTCTGCCCAGCAGCCTTGACCCACTCCATAACCCCATCACAACTGGCACTGCACTTGCAGAACTGAGACTCATTTCCAGCCACTGAATTTCCAGGTGTGGGTCTGAGACCTCCTGCAACTGGCATTTTACCTGGTTTCTAGGATGCTGCAGCAACCTCATCATGTAGCTCCTGGCTGGTTTGCTTCCTCACTGTGGCAGTATAGCCCAAACCTTCTGCAAGCAGCAGAAGGTGAAGTTAGGCAATTTGGTTTCTCCTCCTCAGAAGAACACACACAGTTCCTGCCTGTATTTAAGCCTTAATGCAACATTCATCTCCCAGCTGGCATATGCATGAGGATAAGCAGACACTCTCTTCATAGAGAGGTTGGTCAGAGGTCATGGGGACGCTTCAAGGCCCAGCAGAGTGGCTGAAAAACACAGATTCAATGGCCAGCACCACAGGGGCAGAGTCCATCTGCAGAGAAGTCAACAATGACTTCTCTGGGCTCACCCCTCTCAAAATCACAGCGGCACGTATGCACACAAAGGAACACAAATCTGCTGAAAATTAATCCCAAGGTGAACAGGCAAGTGCCAAATGTTCCTGACAAATGTTATTGATGTCATGACATTATGTAAGCTAGCGACTCTTATCCCACGGTTTTGTTTTGCCAGTATTCAAATTTGCATAGCAGCTTTTAATCACCCAGACAATTGAATAATTTTGGCTTTGCAGTTTTTCAGGAGGCATTCGGACCCATTCTCTCTACAAAGGTTGCTTTTCTCCTTAGACGTTCCAGCAGTGGTCCCAGTAGTCACCTCTGTGTTTTCATTCTTGCAAATATATATCCTCTCATAATTTCTCGTCTTTGCCTGATTTTTCACAAGTACTTTTGCCCTCAGACCTAGGCACCCATCTTGTTTCTCTGCAGCAGCTTTAGCAATTTGTTTTCTTCCTCCTTTCATTCATATGAATGTAATTCCATGAATTGCTGGAGGATACCGTTAATGTCCTTTGCTTTACAGCAGCATAAAATTAGACAAGAACTTGAACTGTACTGAACACAGCTTAAAAGCCTATACATTGTCCGTGTTCTTTTCTTACCTCTGCCCTCATGTCTGCTTTGGTGTTTGATGTTTTCAAATGGGACAGATTTGCACCAGAAAAAGTTTTGGTTTTCCTGGAGGCAAATGGTTCAGAAAAGTCAACATTTTTCTGAGAATACATTCTGCATCTCAAAGATATTATATAATCAACAGAGACATAAAAAATGCAAAATTTGTGAGGAGCTATAGCAATTCTGAGAACATCAAAACATGTTGCGTTTGATTCCCAAGATGACCCCTTATTTGTGTGAAAGGGGATCCTGTAATTTGATTATCTCCTAGTAATTTTGCTGTCTTCCATTACATACCTTTAAAAAGGTAGGAGGATATGAGCAAATCTGTTCATTTGCAGTTATGTTTTGGTAGTTTAATTTAAGTGGCACTGAAATGCCAATTGAAATTGGTGTAAAAATGCTGTAGCATTGTTGAGAGAGTTTTGAAGACAAAAAACTCCTTTCCATGTTGCTAACTTTACTAGGGAATTCCCTTTTTTGTTCTGAGATAATCTTTACATTATGTCTCCACTGCTAAATATTTAAGACCCAGGCTGCAAAGAATTGATTAAAAAATTCAGCAATTTATATGTGCCATTAAACTTCATTTTTGCTGTAACATAGTTTGCTAATTTGTTATGATGTCTTTTAGTAGCAATTTCCAGATGTGTTAGAGGAAAAGGTGAACTTTAAGTTTGTTGACTTGATTAGTAAGTTGATTTATTCCCTCTTTTGACAAGTTCACACCAATAGTTACAGCAAGGGCTGTAACTGCTATGCAGTCAATACTTCAGTTTCTCCTGTACTAGGAAATACTTTAGGTCAGGCATTTTTGTGACCAAAGCTTTCTGAACAAATGCTGCAGCACTATAACAACTTTATAACAATTTTATTTTTTAAAACTAATTCAGTACTTGTGAGCTAGTTTACAGAAACAATCACACACATTAGGTACATATCAATAATTTATTCTCCTTATTAGAAACTATCAAGGCCTTAGAAAGAATTCTAGATGTGAAGGTTTAAAATCTACTGTTCCCTCAGAGACCATGGGGAGGGTACACTTACTGTAAACTAGGCTTGGGGAAAAAGGATCTATTTTTACAGACACAGGTGTATACAGCTGGAAATTGCCTCTTTACCTAAAGTAAAAATAGATTTATTTCAGTTTTTTGGAGTTCACAAATGTAAGAGTAATTGAGTCTGGAAGAGAGAATTTCGAAACTCAATATTTATGAATTCTAAATATGCATCTAGAAGTGCTCCTAATAGACATGGTGGGGTTTTTCTCCAGCAAAAATTGTTACAAATTACTGCATGATTGCATTTATTAGTGTTTTACAGAAGGCTAATTGTTCATAGGTTTTTTTTATGCCACAGGAGCTACAAGCAACATAGCCAAATGAAAACCCAGTGGGGGAAAAAAGAAATAAACCCCTCTGGATTTACAGACAGGTCAGTGAATGACTATGGATTCACTGTAGCTTGCAGAATCACAAAGGAAAAACTGCATCATTTTGGTTTTTGCCCAGGATATTTTAGTGCCTATGTAAGACAGTAATTATTTAATATAATACCTGGTTTTTTTTGTTATGCTTTATATGTCTGTTTAGCCTATCATATATCTATTTGCTTCATTGCTTAGTAGTAATAACTACATCAGCACTAGAAAAGTGTAGAATGATAAATGTGCTGGACTTGGTGACAGGGAAAAACTGTGAAATGGATCTAACGTGGGCATCCAACTTGCAATTTGAAGAACCTGAGAGACAGACACTACTGTAATGGAATGTGCTTTATTATCAAATCCTGCTCAGTAAGTGCTTATAGAGGATGAGTGCAAAGGGTTACTCGTTAGCACCTCTTCCTGTTGAGTAAACAAAGAGGAGCCCCCACAAGGCTACAGAGACAGAATACCAGAGGATGTGCTGAGAAAGACCACAGCAGACCCTTATCAATTCCCACCAGGAGGTGGAAGCGACCCCCGAGCAACTCCTCACCCCTGCTTGCTAAATTCGCAGAGTACACCAGCAAATCAGAATGAGCAACCGCAAGAACCGGAAAATAGACTGTATAAAAACGAACTAAAATTGCTTTTTGGTGTGAACCATTGGCGGAGCAATGACTCCCTGGCCACCCAGCGCTGCTTCTGCTCAGTTATCGCTTGCTAAATTCGCTTACTAATAAATTTTCTATGATTAATCTAAACTGGCTCCTCTGATTTGTCATGAGTATCTATAACACTGCCAGATGTTTCCACACAAAAAAAGATGCAAATAATTCTGACTTGCTGATCTGGGTCTATAAAAGCTGAACCGTCTTGCAGAGACTTTGGAGATCTCACTTAGGAGTGGACACTGCTAGGATCTCACAATTCCTGGGAAAGTTCTCCAAATCATTGCTGCAACTGGGGCTCACCAGCAGCTGTGGATCTAGATGGTGGTAATGAATTAGAGCAATTGGTGATGTATGTTTCTCAATCACTATTCTCTTTCTTGTGTAGTAATGACTGGGTATCTTGCTGATTTTGTTTGTTGCTGAAATAGGGTATTTTGGAGGTGTGTAGACTGAGAGCCTAATTTAGGCATTTAACATGTAGATGACAGGCTGGCTCTTTGATGCACACAGTTCTCCCTGTGCACTAGCTAAGGCCCTACTTCTACGTCAAAGGAGATTTTTCTCCCCTGACATGGTGTTTCTCATCACTGACCCTTTCATTTGTTGCTATAGCTGGGTGGGAGATATGTAATCCATTTCATAAAATGAAGAAACTACATTCTGCTGCAAATCTGACTTGCTCTAGGGGTGTCCCAAACCTGGCTGAGGGCAGATGCTCCCAGAGTTACCAGGGTATATCATATTCCTCTGCAAGCAGCCCTTTTAATTATAGAAGACTCATTTAGTTAACTTTCTTTAAGAAAAGTTTGGGGCAAATGATTACAGAACCAGAATATTCGTACTGAAGAAAATCAGAAAAATAACCCAAGCTTGCACAGAAACTTGAAACTTTCTCTGTGGCCCTCAGGTCTTGAAACACAGATTTCACTTCATGACCCCAAGTGTGCTGCAGAGAGTAACCCTCTCTGTGGGCTCCTCACTTCCCTTCATATTCTGGAATTCCACTGCTTTTTCAGAGCTGCCATGTTTCGAATGCACCTAATTCAATGTTCTTGTCCTAGTGAACCTTTTCTTTTCCCCATGTCAGCATTCAGAAGATGTTGAAGATATTTCTGGCCGTATGTGAATACTCCTTGACTTGATGGGGTTCCCAAGGGCCACAGGGCCAAAGACATAAATGAGCGAGTTTTAGGCTGCATATTAGGGAGTTGAGAAGTAAGAAATGCTGGAAAAGGCTTCCTAGAGAGGTGATCTGTGCCTCAAGCCTGTCATTGTAGGAAGCATTTGAATAATGACAATAATAACATGATTGAACTTATAATCAGACCTGAAGTGGTCAGTTGGACTAGATGATCATTGGAGGTCACTTCCAACTGAAAACACTCGGTTCCATTCACTTCCATTCCATTCCATTCCATTCCATTCCATTCCATTCCATTCCATTCCATTCCATTCCATTCCATTCCATTCCATTCCAAGCATGGCCTGCCATGGATGATGTTAGGAAAAACATCATTTGGACCTTTTATTTCTCTCAGTTCAGAGGTCGCTTTTCCAAAGACCAGGCATATCATATTCCTAACAGTTACTGACCAGGGCCTCAGGTTTCCCGTTGGTAGGACTTAGGGTGTTCTGCTAACAACCTGTTGAAAAGCTCTGGGATGCAGAGTTCTTTCCAGAGCCATTCTCTCAGGCTCTCAGAGAGAATTATGAAATTATTATTGCATTGATGACTCCTTGGCCATGTTTTCAAATTTTTTTTTGGTTAACACAGTAAAACCTGAAAAAACATTTCTGTTAACACTTTGTTGAGTCTCCCTAACATTTTCTTTAGTGCACTATTGTTCTTACAGATGCATATGTTTACCTAATATGCATCTTTTCTCATTCTTACACCTTGATGTTCTGTTCATTCTCACTGTTGTCTGGTGATGACCGAGTATGTTCGCTGGCACTAAGAGCTTGATGCAGAAGTTAAAGCCTGGAAGCATTTCAGACACACCTTAAAAGCTGAACACAGTCCTCCTATTTCCAACCTCAGAAGAGAGGCAGGGGAGTCTTTAAATCCTAGTGAATAAGATGGAAGCAAACAAGCCATTAACCAAACCACAGAATGTGAGAGCACAGTGTGAGAGCACAGAGTGTGAGAGCACTAGAACAGGGCTGAACAGGCTGTGCTAGTGGCAAGGAAGGCTTTGGAGGAATCACTCTGATTCCTCAGAAGTGCAGTCTCCTGTCAGCAGTCTTAGCTAGAGTTAAGTTTGAGAGAAACCAGTCAGAACAGTTAATATGGAAGAGCAGAAGGCCTTGATGTTACTGTCGTTACTAATGCGAAAAAGCAGCCTGGAAAAGAACCCAGATTTTTGACTTTTTCTTCTAACAGAAGTGAGAGAGGAGTAAAGATGGCTGAGAAATATCATAAAAGCCCTAGAAAATAATGGCCAGATCACCCCCCAGAATCCTGACTATCATTACCTTCCAGATGCCAAAAAAGAAGTGTCACCCTCTTCTGCCCCTTCCAGGATTATACCCTTCATGTTTACTGAAAAGGACTGGGAAACAATACTAAAATAAATTTTATAAATCAGAAACTATATGGCAAATGTAATCACTATTGTATTTTTTTAGATAATCTTTTGGTGGTTTGGGTATCTAGCTCATAGGTTTGTATGTATGCTTGGAATTAGCAATATGCCATTAGATACAGCATAAAAGCAACCCACAGAGAACTACTCAGAGTTTTCTTGTACACAAAATGTTTATGAGAAAACACACAGTAAAAACACAATTGGTTTTCAAAAAGAATTTTTAATGGAGAATGCTGATATTTTAATTTGAAGTCAAGGTACAGTTTTCCCTCACAAAGATTTTTTAAAAGCTGAAAACATCCTTCACAAAATTAGATAAATCCATACAGTGTTCTAGCATATTTGTGTTTAAAAGAAAATTCCCAGATCCTCTCATGCTAACCTTGAGGACATATGCCAAGTTCTCTAGGGAATTTGGAAACTTCTGTTATGATTAGTTTTTAAAATGGAGTTTTGAAGTGCTAGGGGCTGGGCAACAGGTTCGAGCCAGAGCTGGCTTACAGATGAATCCTGTACATTATATAACTAATACCCCCTATGCTAGTTATTTAAAAATAGATAAACCTTGTTTGCAGACTCACCAAACCATTTATGCTAGCTGTTTTAATGCCAAACCAGATGCTTTGGAGATTTTTTGCATGGTCTTGTGTAATTGTTTGCATGATATGTTAAGAAACCGTCCCAACAGGTGTCACCAAAAGTTTGTCTGCGGGTTAAGAAACCCTCCCAGCCATGGTCTGGACTCTGACCAAACCCTGGTTTGGGGACTTTGGGAAGTGCAGCACCAGATGTTTCTGCACAGCAAGATATGCAAATCATTCTGACTTGCTGATTTGGGCCTGTAAAAGCTGGACCCTCTTGCAGCAGCTTAGGAGTGGACACACTGCTAGGACCTCCCAGTTCCTGGGAAAATTCTTCAAATTGTCACTGCAACAGGGGTTCCCCAGCAATTTGCAGAGGAGCTAGTTCTCTTTTACTATTCTCCTTCTAATATAGTAATGGTTTAATATCTTCCTTGTTCTGTTTGTTGCTGGAACTGAGTGCATAGTAAGCTTATTTTTCTATTAAATATATAAATTTATTTTCTGTTGCCTTGATATTAATAGCAAAAAAAGAGCATTCTTTCCACTGCTGTCTGTATTCTTCCTGCTGCACCCATCAACTGGCAAAACAGGTATGTGTTATTGAAGGTTTTTTGCTTAAATTCACTGTCTTACCTCTTTTTTTGGCAGACAAGTGCTGGAGAAGATTTGCAGGGACATATGATGCAGAGAGAGTGATAGATCTCTCTGGAGGAAAAAGGAGATCAAGGTAAGAAAACCTGGGAGGAAAAGGAGCATACTGCTATAAAACATTACTGATTCTTTTTTCTGTGGACTGGTTGTGTTCACAGCCTGACTGGACCATCAGTCCAACCCCACCAACCTATGACACTGCTGCAGCATCCCCTGCGCAGCTAGAACCGTATTTCAAGTCTAGTTCCCCAAATGAGCTGCCAATGTTGCTGTGACAATTATTCTGTAACTTATTGAAACGGGAAGAGTCACCGTTAAATCAAGAAAAATGAATATATTAAATATTTACATCTAACTTTTGTTTTGTTATTGCTAATTTTTTTTTTTGTTTGTTTTTCCTTATAAGCAGGAAACAGAATGCTCTGTTTATGAAAGAACAGACTAGATTTCTATGTCAGGGCTGCTATGTATAATTAATTCATAGTCATAGGGAAAAAAATATTTATAAATCCAACCTCCACAAAAGGACAACACAGAGGATCAGCTGAAGGCAAACATATATAAGGTTTTGCATTATGTAATCATAAAATGATCTTACTGAAATGTTTTATTGATTGCTCAATAATGAAGAAACAAGACTAAGCTTCCAAAAATGCAGCACCAAATCTACATGGACAGATAGATATAATTGATTTCTTTCATTGCGGAGTGTTAACATAGAAAAATATTAGGTTATCTGCAAGGAGCAGTCTGAATGTTCATGTTGGTATTCAGTAAAGGCTTTGTATGGTACCAGCGCTTCATTGTGGCTGTTTCATATTTTCAGTCTTATCTGTCAACAGCTCTGCATAATCCTCAATGGGTGGATCAATAAGAGCTGCACGTATTGTTGTAGTGTGATAATTCCTCAGAAAAGGTGGTGTGTATTTAGGCTTCTTTGATAGCATTGATGTCAGTGGGCAAACTAAGAGCTAGTAATTATCCCTCCCTCAAACAATGATTATTTAAATGTTCTCATGAATTGAATATGCAAAGCATAGACCTTGTGGAGGTGAGTGGCTGAGGAGTAGGAGCCTGGCACAGCCTCTTTGGCTCCAACATACCCCATCACAGCCAGGGAGATTCCTGGTGTGCATTGTCACAATTCCCCATGGCTGGGAAGAAACCTTACTCCGCACTGACTTTTGATGTGCAGCACATCACAGGTTCATGTGCTACTTCAAGGACTGTCACCCAGCACACTGTAATGCCCACCACCAAGGGTTCTGATCTGCATCCTCTGGACTCTCAGCCTGCAGAGCTGGCATGGCAGTGCATAATAGAGAAAGTGGCTTCATGCTTGGCCTCCCTTGCACGAGTGCTTTTGCAGGCAAGGAAACACTGCTGCCAGTGATTTGTCATCTGCCTATTGGTTTTCAGCCTGGAAAAGGTGCCTCTGAACCACCTGTGTCTGAACTCATGCCCTGGCAACCATGAAGATCAGCAAACCAACCCTAAAATTAATTTTGAACCTTCTCTGAAAATCCTTATTCTATATACTGCTGTCAGTATCCTAGATAACCTTCCCAGCAGTCAGGCACTGTGAGCTGCGGTGGGTGATGCTTTGTGCCCTTTGCAGAGGTAAAATACTCACTTGCATTGATCCACCCATTGATTTTTCAGGCTTGTCTCCAGCAGTCATGTGGCAAACCCCTCTCATGAGGAATCATGAAATTCTCAGGTTCACTTAGGAGATGCAGTGTACTGCAGTGTAGAGTAAAGCATAGAGTTTGCTGCTGAATGATAGGTATCATGAAGTAAAGAGGACTCACATTTGAATATGCCAGCTTATTTTATGAAATGAGGCTTTATTTTTAAGAACTTTCATGTTCCCCCATGCTTACTTAAGCAAAGGAGGCAACTTTCCAGATAAAAATAAATTTATTCAGCACTGACCATAAAAAGTAATGAAATTAACAGCAAAACCAGGGCCTAAATTTTTCAGACTGAGATTCCAAACAAGAGCAGAGCAAGAGGATCCAACTTCAGACAGTCAGCAGGGAAAGGGCAACAAAATCCTTGTGCCAAGTAAAATATCACAACACTGCCCAGAGAAGCCTGCGGAAAAATGATACAATCTGGACAGAGTTGAGTTGTGCTGTCTGAAAGGAGACAGTTCAAAGAAAAGTCCATTTCACACTCCAAAATACAAGATGGAGTGGTTCTGGTACCTGACTCCCAGCCAAGGTGAGGCAGCTCCAGCAGACCTGGCCATCAGCCAGAGCTGGTGCAATGAGAGGAAAGCCAGCTTCCTAGCTGTGTGATTTCTCTCTCTTCCAACAAGAGCATGAAACCTTTCTGGCACACTGCTTCCCCATCCTTTAGGGTGAGATCTTTTAATCCTAAATCAGCTGATAGGAGGATGAGGAGGTGGGCATTCTGCAACAGCAGGGAAGGATTTCATCCCTGGTGAGATTGCAGGTTTATATTAATTATTAATATTTATATTAATAACTCTTTGACACTGCACATTTTTAATCCATTTTTTTTCTACTTTTTTTTTTTTGCCAGCTGTTTAGTTTAATTAAAGCTTCCCAGCATGGGTTTCCCCTGAAAGTATTCAGAGATGCCTTGAGGTCTTTAGGCAAGCCAAGTATTAATATCTCTAAATTAAGCTGTGTGCCTGCCTGCTCTTTTGCCTCTGGGAATGGGGGGGGTTTCTGTGCTCCCCCTGTCCCATCATTCACTCCCTATCCCTCTGTGGACAGACATGGCAACATAAAACCTTCATCTGTTCCTTGGTGCCCAAAGGCTGCACCCAGAGGTGCCAAGGTTCAGCTACAAGTTTTCCAGCAGAGAAAAGACATTTTAATATGCAAATCTCTTCCTAAGAAGCTGTGATGTGGCCAAACACCCAAGGGATAATCTGGTTTGTATACCAATTTTTTTCTAGAAAGAAGCACACAAAGGAAAAACCTTGCTCTGGATATATACATCTGTTTACAGATTTTAATACCAGTAAAACTAGAGCAAGTGAGCACCCATCCCAAGGTCAGAGCCAGCCTGTTTACTTCTCCCTGCCTCTTGTTTCTGAAGTTTTCCTTATTCCCATATTTATAAGTTCCACTGAAGAAGAACAGAGCTGTCTCCTTCTGTAATTGAAATGCCAAAAAAAGCCTTTGGTTCCTCAAAATCTAATAACCAGTTTGCTGGGGTTGATTCCCTCCTCATCCTTCCTAGACAGTATATTAAAGAGAGGTCACAGTGTGCATCAGCAGGACACACAAGGATAAGGAGTGACTATTTGCAGTTCAGCAAAACTCCAAGGAAAAAGAAAGTAAGTGGAGGAGCTAGTTAAGATCTGATACAAGGATCTGTTGGGGACATTTGGCCTCTCAGCAGCAAACTGAACCAGAGCCTCAGAGGCATTTGGGTTAAGGGTGTTGCATTTAATCTTTGATGAAGATTGGACCTGGCATGCAAGAGGAACTTACCCTCTCTAGACCCATCACAGATTGGAGGGTGTCTTGGTTTAAAAGACAAATGTCTCCCAAGGAAGGTGGGAACTTTCCTGCAATGGAAAGAAGATCCCTTCCTCCAAACTGTTATAACTTTGAAAATTACAGGGCTACCAAGAAAAAATGTAGGAAAATGAATAACAGTTCTTTACTATAAAAAATATGTATAATATACCAGAACAAACACCAACACAATGACAGATGCTTCCCGAACACTAAGTTCTATCGACCTGCAGGAAGGAAACTGAGACCAGTGTTGCTGGGTGAGTGCCACTTCTGGGAAATAGTCTGTAGGGATCATCTTCAAAACTCCACAGGCCTCTGCTTCCGCCCCAAGGATTTAAAGCAACAGGTGTAAAAAAAGGAGATGATGAATGAATGAATGAATGAATGAATGAATGAACGTATAATCAGGTTGCATCCCTGGCTAGAAAATACATAGAGGTGTTGATTAGCTGTGATTGTCATCTAATTAAGAGTTGTGGGGGAAGATGTTATTTTGGTCACAAGAAGTCTTATTCTTAAATGGCAATCACTCTGCTTGTGTCCATGGAAGGCTATGGATTTGCAGTAAAGGAGCTATAATACAGATGGTCTAATCTACTCTACATATACATTTAGGACTTTTAATTTCTGAGGCTTCTCTTTGTGAATGCTAGCTCATCTCCAGAAAACCAGAGATGGGAACAACTTCACCACAAACTGATAGTGGTAAGGGGATTGTCCTAATGAGATATTAGGTCAAAATCCTCTGAGATGCTTCGGATGACCAGACCATGTCACTGTCCCAGGGGCAAAAATAATTTACTGCTGTGGTTGCATATGTGGCAAGTGAAGGCTGTTCTGGAAGCGGTGAGCTCTTGGTGCTTCACTTGACTGGACTTGGACTCTTGTGTTTAAGGACCTTGGCATCCACACAGGGTTACACCAAAAGGTTCCACCATTGAAAGCAAGGGTTTGATGGAAACTGTCTCTACCTTCAGCTACAGCATTTTTCTCTTCTGTCCACATAGTGCAAATTCATTAACAGTCCTATATCTGCCTTTTCTCAAAGCTGTGACATCATTGTTGTTTAGCCATTAGCATTTTGTAGAACTTCGCTGGGGTATTGACATTCAAAGTAAGGCTATGGTTATGCCTATGAAACTCAAGGATGTTGTGCCCAGCCCAGAGGCACCTGCTGGCTGGAGCAATCTATGCAAAAACTTTGCTCACTCTTAAATTTCTTTTTTGGCTTAATTTAGACTGATGGCTCAAGTAATAGCCTTTTTCAGGAAGCCTTGAAAAGCTCTGTAAGCAATGACAGCAGAAGGGGGAGAGAGCCCGTAAGAAAGTAGTACAGAAAACCTGAGAGCAAAAAGTGACACAGCTTTACCTCTTTATAATGAGGAAAAAGTTAATTAAAATACTTGTAAACATGGAAAGAGAAGTTTCAAAATTAATGACCTATATTGCCGTAAAATGAGGAACATGAAGCAATATTTTGCAAAGGCTGAAGAGCTATGTAGGCATCTGCTTCTATGTGGCACGTCATATGTGGCAATCTTTTTTGAAAATAGAAGGCAAATTCCTCTAATACCTTCTTACGTGAGAGAGCTTTCTGCCTGTTTTTATTTGTTGCTGCTCTTGGGCTGCCATTATTTTAATGCATCCTGCAGTGTAGGAGAAAAAAGGCTCAGATTTGTCAAGGTAGTGATGGCAAAGCCTAACGTGGCCATGCTGCAGACTATTTGTGCTCCTTAATGCTTCAGAGGTTTCCACATGAAGTGAATCATGCCAGAATAATAATGCCACATCTTGCAATTCATTCTCATCAGTTCTAATTAAGATAAAGGGGCTCACTTTTTGAATCCATTTGTGCCTTACAAATTAAACATGCTGCTGCATGGTGCATGTGTACAGAATATTTGTCCATATAATGTTCATCTAGGTGGTGAAGTTAACTAACCTTATTCCATGTGGTTTTATTTCTTTCTGCCTTAAGAAGGCCTCACAGCTATACAATTGGTTCTGTTCTTGTTCCCTGCTTATTTCAAGTTATTGTTAATTATTTTACTGCTATTCTTGATGTTGCAGCATCACTTTGCTTTGAGAAAGTATTTTTGGAGTCCAGCATCAGAAGAAGTGAGTGAGAGGGAGCAGAGGATAGGCAAAAGCCTCTTAGGGAAATATCCCTTATTTGTCCCAGCAGCAAAATCCATCATCAATCAACAGGTCCCATCTGCAGGCAGTTCTCCATCTCCTTCCTGAAGCTTCATTTCATCAGTATCTACTGATTGCTACCAGAGTGCAGCAGCCACTTGGAAGAGTGTAAACTTCCCACCATGCCAGGGAAGTTGGTAGGTTGCTCAGGTTTGTTATGAGGGGATGCTATGGAGAAAATTAGGGATGACACCAACTTTACCTCAAGAAACACAAAGAAAAGCAAGCAATACCTGTTACATTAAACACTTCCATTCTGCAAACCAGAAAGGAGGTCAATTAACACTTTGACAAGATCTGTTTCCATAATAAACTGTCTCCAGCAAATAGCCAGGGAAGGGTTCCAAATACTCGATTGTCTGGACCTGTGACTTTGGATAAAACATAAAGCAGAAGTGGAGAAACCAATGGGCAGCAACATTTGACCTGTGCTGGGAAATAGTATTTATCACTGCAATCTGGGCAGCAAGGCAAGCTGTGCACAGGCAGTACCAAGAGGACCATCCAGACGTGTACCCAGAGAAGCTGTGTAGTGGAACATGTACAGTTGTCATGATGTCATTTCCTTCTTGCTTTTTCTTACAAGAAAGAACACGTGGCTGTAGGAAGTACAGGACAATAACTTGGTTTTGGCACTAAGCAATGCCATGTAACTCAACATGGATCTCTCTATGATAGCTTTTGACCTCTAGACATTCAATGACATGAAAGATGCTATTTTTTCTTTATTTTTCTTTAAAGAAAAGGAGAGGTCCCTGACACAGCTGTCTGTTAACTTGAAGGGTGACTCAAATACCTCCCAGAACACAGAAGAGAAAGAGAGAATAATAGAATACCCTGAGTTGGAAGAGACCCACCAGAGTGATCAAGTCCAGCTCCTGGCTCTGTGCAGGGAACAAGCCCAAAGACAACCCTAGACCTGACAGTATTGTCCTAAACTTCCAAAAATCTGTCAGACTTGGTGCTGTGAACAGCTCCCTGATCAAACCCTTTCAGTGCTCAAACACTCTCTGAGTGAAAAATCTTTTCCTGATTTTTAAACCAAACATTACCTGACTCAGCTCCAGGTCATTCCCTTAAGCCTTGACCTTCCTGGTCCCCAGGAAGAAGAGTTCAGTGCCCCTCCTCTTCCCCTTCTGTGAAAGCTGTAGACTGTGATGATGTCTCCTGTCAGTCTCCTCTAGGCTGCAGAAGTGACCTCAGTTGCTCCTCATGCAGCTTCTCTTCCAGACCTTTCACCACCCTTGTGCACCTCCTTTGGATGCTCTAAAGACTTGGAACAACTCAACCTTCATTTTCTTTTGTTATGAAGGGCATATCCTATATTCTTGAAGACAAAACAGTATATGTACAAATGTCAAAAAGGAGAAATTAGAGCGCTGACTCCAGAAAATGCAGTTTTTCCCTCTGCTTCTGTCTTTTTCTTGTAGCTTTGCTGCTGAAGAAAGGTTAAGCACAGTATGTGGTAATGTCACTCAAAACCTTGGACCAGGTGTATCATCATTTATCTGTTCAAAGTATTTCAAGGTTTGTTTTGGTCATGAATTCATAGCAGTTGATTAGAAAAAAAAAAAAAGCAACCCTGATTGGGCTGGCAGAGACAGGCTGCTACCAACTAGAGGCAGAAAAGGAGGAATAAGAGGAGAAAGGATAGGCAGGTGAGCAGCAGGACCACAAGTGTCCCACAAACTAACTTCAAATATTGGAACTTATTCAAGGGCACTGACTTACAGCAATTTACTTATTTGTAGGGGATACCTTGAAACAGCATCCATTAGCTGCACAAACAGCATCTGCAATTAGAATACAGAGGTGACCACTCTGGCACCTTGGGGTGAATTTAAAAAATAAAATCAACACCCTATTGAACAGGGACAGATTTGTGTTGCCACAAGGAATCTTTACCATGCTTTTTTCTTTTCTTTTTTTTTTTTTAATAACTCCATAAAAACAGTGAATATCTTATTTCATTCACAGATACGTCTTTTTATCCCCACTGTGAGGGCCCAAATTCATGAATCCCAACAGCCTTTTTTGTCCTTGTGCTGCTTTGTGTCATTACAACATCACTGCCAATATACTCTTTTAAATCCCAAAGCTGTATGTCTTGAAAAAAACTGTCATAACGTTGTCTGGGAGGAGGCACAAGTGTCAGAGTCATCTGAGAAAAGTCTCTTAATCCCTTCTTTCTCCAGAGATAAATCCACAGCAATTGAACTGCATTGCCACCTGCACTTCTCCCCCTGTTTTGATGCTGGGTTTAAAGAAGTACTGTCATTAATAACACAATTAGAACAGATATTTGCTGCCAGATCCTCAGCTCTCCTGACATCAGTTTGCCAGTGTGGACACTGAAGGGCATCTCTAGAATCAGCTTTAACTGTTCTAGGATGTGCTACAGACACTGTCAACTCAGTAGAGATGTCTCTATGAAAAGGAGCCACAGAAGAGGAGTATTTGATGAGAATTTTGGAGTAAAAATACTCTCTCATATTTTCACTGAAAAAAAAATAAATAATCTTAAAACAGTATCAAATGTAATCATCATACATGTTAGAGAGGGAAGTTAGGAAAGAGAGAGCATCACAAAGATTCTCCACAGGTAACCAAACAGTGGACTGGCTGTATCTTTTGAAGAAGAAGAATGTTTAAAATAAAAACCATTTCTGTATTTTGTGTAATACAGAGCAAGTGTTTGCACTGTAATTGGGCTAAAGGAAAAAAAGGAAATTTAAGTAGATTTGCAGGTGGGTACAGCAGACATTTTTGGGGGCAAGAGCTGCTATTCAAGGTCAGTGATAAATAACTCTTGTCTAGAAGATAACAGAGAAAACATACAGGACTGGAGAAAAAAATCAGTTTTGGACAGAAGGTGACACATCAAGACCATATGGGGAATATGAAATGATGGTAAGAACAAAGACTATGTTTGTCCATAATCTCTGGGCAAAAAAAACGATTGGAGAAAAAATATCAAAGCCAAGATGTCTCTTTGTACTGTAAAAGCCTCCATTTTAGACCCTCTGCCATCCACAGGATATTCAGTTGTTCATCTACTGAATATGTGAGAGCCCGAAGGGGCTGGGAGGTTTGCAGGATGAGAGGAAGATTTATCACTTAAAGGTGAGCATTGCCCTGAAGATGGTGTAAGGACATGAGACATCAGCACAAGCAAAGAAAAGGGTTGAAATAGATGAGAAAACAAAGGTTTTAGAAGGATTGGGAAGATCAAGAAGAGAAGAAAAAGTGAAAGATGCAATTGTGGAGGAGATGATGAAGAATAAATGGCTGTCAGAGAATAGGAAGCTCCAGTGAGTGGATCAGATGCTCATGGCAGAAAAGTAAAAACGCCCAAAACAAGTGATGAGGGGGGGAGGCTATTCACTGCGGGATTGAGATGCTTTGAACAAAGGATACAGTTAGAAAAGTGTTGAAAAGGGCTAGAAAGGAGGTAGAGATGAAGTCAAAGGACAAAAAAATAAAATGGCACACATTATGGTGCTGGTGGAGGCCAAAAGTAGATGTGTTTCATGTGGAGGGAATTGCCACCAAAGCAAGAAGTGGCAAATGTCAATGTACCGATGTACAACTTAGATGGGGGAAAGGGCAATGCCACAGGTCTTGGATTTACACTCTTCTGGTCCTCTGTTTTCCCAAGCAGCCATGACAGGTTATCCAGAAGGCTTGACATTGCTTCAATCTTTATGGCCATTGCAAAGAAAAAATGCTGGAGTTTTCAAGAAGCTGTCCTGCCATGATCCTGCAATGAGACATTTTATAAAGCGTTGATTTTCTGTCTGCTAATTTTATCCAGGATTAATTAAAAACAACCAGAGAGCGCAAGAGACTCAGAGAGAAGACGAGAGGGAGGAAAAATAAAATTATTTGTCTTCACATTCTAGGGACCCAAGCACAATTTGGCAACTAACTGAGGCTCACGAGAGATTTTTAATTTTTTTCTTCCTGAATTATATGTACTGAGTTTATAATTATAGAGATTCAGATCCTTGGCATTGTCATTTCCAGCAAGTCTCATTACATATCTTGCAGCAAGTACATGTTGTTAATACTAATTCCATAATGACAGTGGAGCAGTGAAGTCAAATTTAATAGTTCCTTAGTTAATCATTAAAATTAGCCTATCTCTGTGGATACTGGATCTTCTAACAATTCCATGCAATGCCATTTTGGGTAATAAATGAGATGGCAAAAGGGGCTTTTTAATGTGTTATCACCCCATGGAGGCCAATAAGGCTACCTCAGTCCTGGCTCAGAAATGTTGGAATGAGGCATGCAAGCTAATTCCTTTCTGTGATAGTTCAGTGGGCAAAATCTATTTTGACATATCCACGAGATACTGAAAGGTCAAAGATGGTGAAGCAAATACAAGATAGCCAGAGCACATGACATGTGTCTCAGTTTAGAGACAAATTTAGGAGAAAAATGGTCTGGAAGGAGTGTTTTCTCTAAAGAGAGGGCTTCAGTAATCCTCTTTTTCTGCCAATGAAAAAAATTAATACCAGTGGGTAAAAGTGAAAAAAGCCCAACTGTTTATTAACAGAACAAGGTACCTGCACAGCACAGGAAAAAAATACTGAATAAATACTAGATATTGAACTTTCAGAACCTTACCCCTCACCCACAGCAGAAAAAAAAAATAAAAATGCCTGGGGAAGAAAACACAGTGGCTGCTGCATGGTGGGGAAGGCAAAATGATGAACTTCTGTTTGTTTCATGGAAGGGAAAAAGGTTCATGCAGTGACTCAGGCCAAACATTGAAGAAACTGGATGGGCAATATGAAATTTTTGCTCTTCTTTACGAGTAGATGACTGGTGGGAGATTTTTAAAAATAATCACCATCATCTCTTCTCAAATGTTGATTCTTAAAAGCTGCAGACAAGTTTTCTTAAATAACGGGCTCAAAATCTTTGCTGCTTTCCAGAAGAAAATCACTGTGCTAAATGACTGGTCATTTCATAAATACTCCACCCTTTAGTTTGGTTGCTTCTTTATAAGTTCCTGAATGTAATGCCATTGCCTTGATAAGCAATAGGAAGAGACAGAGAAAATCCAGAGGGTTCTTAACGTGGGAACAGATGGGATGGAGTTGAGCTTAAAGCATACAATGAACTGGAACCCAGCAGTATGTTGTGGGAACTGCTGCAGAGCTGAGCAGAGGAAGGTAGTGTCAAGAACGACCCAGACAAACTGGCAGCTGCCAAGTATGAGAGGGTCCTGGGAAATGAAGAATATAGAGGTTGCATATCCCATGACTCCAAAAATCCAGGGATGTCCTACAGCATGTCTAGCTCCAGATATCTGATATTAGGATTGCTCTGTCTTCAGCATCAACAGTGCCAAGGTTTCTCCTCCAGACTTTGGGTGCTGATGCTGAAAATCTCTTGACTAAATTGCATATCCTCAGACACCTTGACTCCATAACAAAATCTGGAAGAAAATGTCAGTCACTGTTTGGTGTATATTGGATCATACACTCGTCTCTGAATGATCTGTATCAACTGAGGCCATCCAAATGGTCTGTGTTGTTGAATCTGATGTCCTCTGCACAGAAGATAGTAGGAGAGATAAAATTCAATTAATATAATTGATCCAAACTGGAACTCCACATAATTTTTTAATGCTTTGACAGCAATTTCTGTAGGAGCAGATCAATCAGTTTCTAGTCTGAGGATGAATATCTTTGTAATGAGATCTATGCTGATGCCTTTGGGGTTGAGAGAAAACCCCCCTATGCAAAGCTCTCATTGGGTAAGGCTCCACAAGGCTTTGACCTCAAACAATAATTAAGGGTGTTTTCCTTTGTGGCAAATTGCTGTATCTTGTTCAAAATCAGGTGATTAAGGGAAGAAATAGAAATTATGCGGGAATCTCTCTGTAAAGACTACAAAATACAGACAATATTTTAAATATGGACTTCTTACTCTTTCATATTTTTATTTGAAGATTTGCTTTTTCAACATTAAATTATTTTTTCAGGGTGTCTTGTTTCAGCACACCAATAGCTATACATTTTCTTAAATAAAAATCTAGGAGAGCTTTCTAGGAACATAAAAGTTTTCTGAAACTTGAGGCTTTCAAAAGTTTTCTCAGGGACTTTATCCAGAAGAGATGAAGTGCAGATAAGTCTGTCAGTTACTTTAAATGCTCTGAATTAGTTCTGTCTTGCAGGACAGCTCCCAGCACATCTCAAGCTTGGTGATAATTTCTGTTCTGTGTGGCCAGTGCACCCAAAATCTTTCTTCCAAGACAAGGAAGTGTATTCTTTTTTATTGTTTTCCCTGTAGGTTTCTTGAGTGCATGTTACTTGGCTCTTGCTCTTTGTTAGCATCACAGGCCTCTGGAGCCTTCAGTCCACACTTCTCCAGTGCCTTGCCCCCTACTAGATTCCCCCAAGGGCTCTGTGGAGAGGAGTGTTTTTGGGAGGTGACATTTAATCATTTGGCCTCATCCCTTCCTAGGTCTGCTTCAGGCTCACACACCAAGTCTGAGGACAAGCTTTGGCTGAAAACAAAGCTGAAAATTTAAAGGAAGCTGAGAAAGCATCCAGTTCACACCAGAGGGAAACACAGCAATTAGTTTTGTTCAAAGAGGCATCCAATCAGCTGTACACACATGGTATAAGTGTTTGTGAGGTTCATAGCCTGACAAGCAGAACAACTCTGCTCTTGTCCAAGTTAGCAGGAAAAAGATTGCCGTAGTCTGGGGGCTGTTCTCTTCCCATTCTCTTTTCTTTGATTGTTTTTATTCTTCCTCTCCTTCACTGTCATTTTTTAAAATGCCTAACAGCCTTTCTGTAAGAGAGTGCAAAAAGCATGACTGGATTTAAAACATTTCCACTATCTGCTTCTGATTGCTTTATTTTTATATTTCATAACTCACTGGAAACTTATCCCCTCCATCCCCCAAAAAATACACTCTTCAGTTCCCAGCTTTTAATAAATGGGAGATAACATACCATACTCACTCCAAACAAAACATTTACTACTTCTCCATATACTTAATTAGTTTTTCTCTTTATTGTCCAGGATTCCCAAACAATTGCTGCAAGCTTCTTACTGCAACTGAGAAATTTTTTTTTTTTTAATTCACCAAGTTGAACCATAACATGCGGCTCATCTTTCTAGACTTCAGGTCTTGTGTATTGCTGGTGCACTATAACATGCACTTGTAATTAATAAGATTGAGGAGTCTTGGGAAATTAGCTAGAGAAATTGCAGATGCAACATTTCTGGAAATGTTAACTGGAGGGTGCTTTGAGCATGTTGGCTCAGGGAGCTTCCACCTCTAGTGGAAGGTGTGGCAGGGGTCTTGGAAATGGACAATCTTTAAGATTCCTTCCAACCCAAACCATTCTCTGTCTCTCTGGTTCCAAATGGTAAATTATTTCTTGCCAGAAATGCCAGATAGAAAATGCTGGGGTTTTCTGTGCTATTACCTACCCACATTTTCAGAACAAGGAGTTAATACCTTCACCATGAAATTAGGGCAGGTGGCCTGAAATGGTAAACGCAGAGAGTATTTCACCTTTTATTTTCTTTCCTGTCTGATGATTGCTGTGCTGACAGGTTGAAAGGAAGCACTTTTTCTCCAGCAGCATGGGTACCAAATGTCTCCTGAGAGGTGATAGCTGCTGTTTCTCTTTCAGACCACAGGCTTGATGATATGGGGACTGTGACCATGCATTGCCTCTTTCACCTCCACGCTGGGTAAAAGACGTCTTCTCATCAAATGCTGTGTGACCTCCCCTAGCCTATGCGCAAGGCACACTGTGACCTACCTTCCCATTTAAACTTGAGCTAGAAGGGAAAGGGTACGTGTGTGCCAGTTCTTAATGCCCAGTAGATATTTTTTAAATAATGGAGTTTTGGGGAGGAAGGGGGAAATCAAGGAGATGGGAAACCCTGGGTTTATTTATCCTATTTTTTACTAATTCCAGGGCAGACGTTTGTCAGTCTAGAGAAATATGATGAGTGTGTGTTTTAAGCTCTCCAGGAAATAAGCCCCAATGGATTGAAATACAAACTCACCTGATTAAGAGCTGATTTAAAAATTTTCTTAAAAGCAGATTAAAAATTAAACAAATCCCTTTTTGAGAGCTGATCCACTGCTTACAGATTCCCTTCCAGTATTTAAAAATGCTTTTAAGTCCCAGTCAAGCATCCACAGAGACCAGTAGTCGTACTTTGGTTTTGTCACCACATTTCTGGCTGATACTGCATTGAGTGCATTGTATAGTCCCCAAATTAAGAATACACTGCACATCCCCCAAAATAAGAAGAGTGAGAAGGATGGGAAGAGAGATGTGGTGTTAAAAGACTAGGAGGATGGGTTTGAAATCTTTTTGGTCTCTGGGTGTTTGAACAGGGTGTGAAGTTATCGGTAGCAACCAGGAAACATTGGCTATGTTTGATGCTTCACTTACAGCTCAATATCTAAAATGGAGAGATTGATTGGTTTTGGAGCACGTTGTAATCAATATGGCATATTTGATGAATATTGCAGCCCTAATTAGACATGTTTAGCCATGTTGTTAGTTGTTTAGTGTTTCAAATGAGGAAAATGATCATGTCAATGCTCTAATTTCATAAGGCGAGGATTATTGTCTTATTTTCTGGTACTTGTTTTGCTTTATGCATATGCATCTTTATTTCCGTGTTTGTCTATGCTCTTTGCTTTAGTGAATATGTGTTTTTTGCAAGCTCATGTTGAGCAGAATTTGTCTCTGAGCCAAACTTGATAGAAGAAGTGTGCAGCAAAACTCTTATAATTGTTGGTTTTGGTTTTTTCTTTTCTCTTGCAGGGTTTTAAAAGGAGAACAGAATATTTGCACAGAGCATCATACTCCAGTGGCAGGGAGCAGTGCTGTTAGCTTGCTTTCAGTATTGTCTTTGCAGGAGTCTGCGCAGCCTCCAGCACTCACACTGCTGCCATCCACAGCTGCACAGACAATATCTCAAAGCCCAAACTAACCATTTCTTAGGACTTTGTACGTGCTACAGTATTTGAGTGCCGCTATAAAGTGCCCTACAGCAATGGGATTGATGAGCACGTCTCATGCCCTGAGTGGTGCTGTCACTCCTGAGGCTGTTAGATGAGCAGGAGGTGTCTTGTGGCCTCTCCGATTAGCCGACCCTGCAGCACACATCAAAGGTGCCCCGAGATCTGTGCCCACTAAAGATGTTCACTCTCCCTGCAGGGAGGTGTGCTAATGAAATAGCATGCAGAACTGAAGTATACCCTGTCATCATGGGTGCTATCAGGCTTAGGGGCAAAGTTAGATGCCCCAAATCAGAATTTTCGCAAATTTCAGTTGCTAAACCCCAAACAATATGATCCAAAATCAGAGCACACGATATCTCCGACCCTTCCAATTGGACACCAACAATGCTGGGTCCTTCCTAAGGATTATGCACATTTAGAGATGCCTGTGTCAGAGAAAGGGGTAGGACCTGCCTCTCTACTGTAGAGTCCACAGAGAGGAGAGTGAGTTCCAGCTCAGAGGATTAACCAAGGCCATGTGCCATACCACCTTATCAGATCATCATTTACCCTGTGGGAGTATGATGCCTGTCTTGCAGAGCTGAAACTGGAGAGGGTGCAGATGCCTGAAGGGAGCTTTGCTTGTGCTGCGTGATGAAGGTGGCTCAAGCCTCATCCTGGATGCACTCACACATCTATGTGGATGAAGAATGGACCCAGGGAGATGTACAAAGATAAATGAGCCCTTAATCCTTGGCCTTGTCCATTCTTCTAGTCTTTAAAAACATTGCACAGGAGGTTAATCTGCCTCAAATGCCTCCAGCAGCAACCTGGCCATGCTGAGATGCCTTGTCTTGTAGCATACCTTGTCTCAAGTTTTTTTCCTGTCAGAAAGTTATTTGTTTGGTGCCTGGCAATTAGTCACCAATGAAAAATATAAAAAAATTAAAACATATACAGACCTAATGCAGTCTTATACCCTCCTTGCAGCTGTGTCTCCTGCCTATGTCCCCTCCCTCTCCCTCTCCCTCTCCCTCTCCCTCTCCCTCTCCCTCTCCCTCTCCCTCTCCCTCTCCCTCTCCCTCTCCCTCTCCCTCTCCCTCTCCCTCTCCCTCTCCCTCTCCCTCTCCCTCTCCCTCTCCCTCTCCCTCTCCCTCTCCTTCACTGAGTTCCAACCCCTTTGCCATAGGCAGGGACACCTTCCACCAGCGCAGGTTGTTCAAAGAGCCATCTAAATTTTCCTCGTGGGATCTTTCTGATTTCTGCAGATTTGATAAGAATTAAACCGTCTAAATTGCCTAGTAGTTTTATTTGCATGTATCGATTCCTGGAGAGGCAGTGTGATATATGTTATAAAGTAATTAGTGTGTAATTCACGTTTTGTAAACGATAAATCATGTTTGTAGAAATAAAGAATTTAATAAAAGAACTTTAGGTACGCTAAGCCCCAGAGAGGAGAAAGATTGCTTCACCGGATTCCAGCGCTGCCGCAATTAGCAAGTTAATAGAACCAGCCCCAATGGAGGTAACTCGTTATGGGACAGTCCAGGAAACTCCCCAGCTGTGAGGACTTGATAATCGATTGCCACCGATCAAGATAACCAGGGTCCTCAAGAAAACCTACATTTCAGTACCCAGTTCCAGTAAACCAAAATCTGCACACATCAAAATTCATTGCTGTGTAAAAACTGTTTTTGTCCAGTCCACGGTGGAGAAAGGAAACTACATGAATATGGGAATCCATGGCAGAAATAAAGGGACTTTTGCCCCAGGCCAGAAAAACTGTATAAAAACGGACTGCCCAGAACAGGCATTTGTAAATACAGGGGGATTTGATGCGATAAAGGTCAGATCATCGTGTGTGTTCGTCCAGCACTGAACCCGGGCTCGGTGTTGTCTTTTTGGTTGTGGCTTCCCAGGACCGTATTTTCAGTCGCAAAAATAAAAATAGTTGTTTTAATATTTTTAATTAAGCTCTATTCATTTATTACCTATAACAGCAGGAAGTTTATATTTGAATGATACATTGGCACACCATTAGCCCTGATTGGTATGGCACCTTTAAACGAATGCTGTCATCTTGCACTTAATTAGAGATGACTTAGTTAATTTGCTGAGCATTTCATATCAGAATAGATCCCCGATGAGCTTTTCAGCTTCTTGCAAGGCAGAACATGGAGAAGGTGGTTCTGTTTTGTCTGTAGATGCATAAAAGGGACAGAAATTTGGAAAGAATTATGTCACTGAGAAAGAGAGCAAAGGATTGAGAGGGGTATGAGACTACAGCCTCCACAGTACTGTTGGTTAGCAGGATAACCACAAAACAGACCTCTGTCTGATTTGTCATGGCAAACAGCTCTAAAAGAAGAAGGGGTGTTTTTCAAAGAACAAGAATTTATTTGACCCACTTTCTTTAGTGGGAAAAAAAAAAAAAAGGTAAGGTGCCCATAGAGTTACTAATTTTCTTTTCATCAATTTGATAGCATTTGTGAATTTTCTATTTCCTCATCCTTGTGATTTGGGGGTTATTTTGGGAGAATAAGCCTATGAGTCTAGGAGCTGCATCCCAACATAGAGCTGGGCGCCAGGATACATATCCCCAGCTTTCTCAAGCACTGTGGTCCCTGGGCCAGAGGACCAGGGGACCTTGGGACTGTCATTCACTCTGTAAGCAAGAGACTGAGTTCCCCATACACCCCCAGTCTGGCACAGGCACCAACTGGCTCCCACCTACAAAGACTTTCCAGGCACTGGAATCCCTTGTTTTGAAGGCTTGCCCAGTGTGAAAAGAGGGAAGGCTGGGTCTGAGCCCAGTGCCCAGGTTGAAACACAGGCTACATCCACAGTGCCACTCGGTCCTGCTGGGGTTTAATTCCTGTACAATTTAGCAGTGTTTAGTCACAGCTAAACAAAGACAAAGCATTGCCGAGCGCTAATGAGGCATCATTTAAAAAGTTTTATTGTGTGAATTAGTTTCACACATAAACACTGGCACAGTGCACTGAAGTGCAGGCCTTGTAAGCTCAGTAAACGCCTTCATATTCTCTGGCTTTCTCCAGTTTGAAAATGTTTCCTTTCCCTTCCAGAAACACCAAAACACACAAATGTGTTTTATTACCCCGAGGCAAGAGCATAAATCATCCAGCACAGAAAAAGCACATCCAGCATGAGGCAGGAAGGATGCAGCATAGGAGACTGTGGAGGACACAGCTCCTGGGGGTAGTGGTGTGAAGTGCTATCATACCCATAGCATTGCTGGAATTTCTGAGGCATGTTTCCTGTTCTCATTGCAAATAGCTAAAGTTCTCCCTAGATCCCCATTCATTATATATGAGTGTATGTTCTCTGCAGCATGGCCATATTTATTGTTAAAATTTGTTTTTGCCATTAACCTTCACTTGTTTTCTTCTTCATGGCCTGTTTCTCTGCTGGTGTTGTGTGGGCAGTTTTTCTTCTTCCTGGACCTGATGACACAGGGAAAGGTCCAATTTTGATAGATATTGGACTAAAAAATTCTTAGAAATAGCTGTGTAACATATTTTTTCTCTCTGCAGATCTAATGCCATGCCAGGGGGAGAAACAGACTCCAAATGCACCATGGCTTCTCCTGTATAATGCCAATTTGATGATTTGATTCCCGGGGTCTGTTTCCTGAATGCTGATAAAGACCCTCCAGCAGAGTTACTCTGACCCCTTCACATCTTTCTTGTGCTCTATGCCAAAAAAATGTACTGTGGTAGGAGGATTCCCCATCCATTCATGGAGCTAGAGAATTGGCTAAGGTGATTTATTTAAAAAAGGAAGAAAATAGAATGGAGCAAAATAAAATAAATAAAATAGTGATGCAGAAGGTGTGCCTGGACAACGGGGTGAGTGTTGAACTGAAGATGTGCAGGTTCACAGGTCAAGAATGACCCCCTGCGTGGCCATCACTGCTAAGAGAGGTAGGAAATGAGCAACTGATGTACGATGAGGAATAAGTTTTTTGATAAATCACTAATTTAAATTAGTAAATTAAATCAGGTTCTGTAGAAGAATAGTTTGTAAGGATAGTGTTGAAGGCAATTTTCCTCAATGAATTACAGCTGTACTGGTTGCTGAGGAGTGGAGACAGCCTTGCCTGCCCAGTGAGGATGTGGGTTATAAAAGAGGGGTCAGCTAGCAGAGAGTAAATTGGAGTACCAGAGTCTGCTGGCTGTGCTGAGAAAGGCACATGCAGTTGTGCAAGAGACAGGATTGGATTTAGCCAGTCATGCAGATGGAAGAAGAAAACTTGCAGAGAAGAGAAAAGGAGTCAGTGCTGTGTGGAGCTGCCTGAGAGAAGTTTACTTAGAGAAGGTATGAAAAGTTTTTAATAAAGGACTGGTGATGATGCCAGTTGTGTCTATCTTGACATAATTACTACAAGGTTCACTTCCTAAAGAACCCACATTCTCCATGTGTTCTTCTGTCCTCTGAATTGAAGTCCTGCCCCCTTGGTAGCAAAATCTGATTCAAAGGATGATTTTTATAGATACCTGTCTTGGTGGCTGCAGCCCATGTCCTGGAGGGGAAGCTGAGGATGTTTAATTGCAGGTGGAAGCTGGTGTTAATTGAGGGGATGTGTCTGGGCTGGAGGCAGTGTCTTTATTGTGAGACTAAGAAACCATGTAGGAGAAGGAGGCAGGAGCAGGAGGGACAGTCAGGAGTGCTGTGAGAATGGGTATCTGTCCTTGGGAGGAAAATGCCTTCCTGTCACTCTGCCAGCCATGGCTCCCCTGCCTATTACAGGGTAGGTTAAGTAAGCAGCAGAAGGACTCTGACAGAGATCAGAATCCAGGGGTTTTTTTTCAATATGCCTTTCTTTTAAAATCTCCCTTTATGCTCAGCCACTCAAAGAAAGCCACAATTATTTCTGTATTTCTTTTCCCTTTCCTACTCTGGAAATGCTCTTGGCTTTGCAAGTCTCAGGAACTGAGAGGAGACAGAGATGGGAGAGGTGGCCACAACAGACCCAAGGTGTATTCTGGACTGTGTGTCATCATGCTCAGCATATAAAATGGGCTGAAAAAGGGGGGAGTTTGGAGATCTGATGTTGGTCTTTTAAGTTTTATTATATGTAATGAATCCTTTCTTTCTGAGGATTGCTGACCACCTGCCTGCCCATGGGAAATGGTGAATGAGTTCCTTATTTCACTTTGCTTTTGTGCATGATTTTTGCTTTCCTTATAGAAGTGTTCTTATCTCAATCCACAATTTTCTGACTTTTACCCTGCCAATTTTCTCCCCATCCTGCTGGTGGGGGAGTGAGCAAGTGGCCTGCTGACTGGAATTAAGCCTCTAGTAAAAGTGCCTGCTCACTACTGAGTGTGGTTTAGTCAAGAGAACTGCATGGTGTGACCTTCCCCTGTAGGGAATACGTTAAAGCCAGGACATGAGTGCTTCCCCTTAGTTTATGCTCTGCTCCTTGTGTTGATGAGGGGCAGTAACAGTGACCAGAGGAGAATCTATGGTGCCCTAGGGGAAAAGGATGCTAAATACCAATTCTACTTGTTAACTATTTATACTTTTTAAAAATTTATTAATTTATTCCTGTTGCCTTTTTTTTTTCTGACCCTCCCCACCCACCCCCCCCCCCCCCCCCCCCCCCTTAAGTTTTATGGATTTTTCAAACCCTCCATTACAGATGGGCTGTAAAAGCAGAACAAAGCCAATCAAATAATACAATTGGGTATTTTTGTTGGTACTGAAACAAGTGGTTTATTTAAGGTTGGTTTTAGTTTCAGCTCACTGGATGCAGTGAGTGTTGGGTTGTGTCAACAAGATAGGCTGTTCTTTTCATATTGGCTTGAACAAGAGGCTGACTACCAGAGGCTACATGCTCACAATGAGGACCAGAGGATTGTGGCAGCCCAGGATTTGCCAATGTCTTTGGGACCTCATCTCTTCCAAGCACATCCCTAGGCATAGGGGTTTTAAGAGAGGTGTGTGCTATATAGCAGTGCTGGACCAAAGCAGGCATTCACTACCTACAACCCCTTCCTACCTCCCCATGAGAGCTTCTCCTTTCCTATGGCACTGTTATTCTTTTGGCCATTTTTGGGAAAAACCAAGCCTGAAAGCATAACCCATCTTTAATTCTTCTTCTCCTCGGGGTTCAGCAATGCAAGTCAGAGTTTTAGCAGTAGTTTCAATCATGCTGTCTCCCTTGCTTGACGTGCAAGGCCGGTCATAGCAGGGAAGGTCTGGCAGGTTGTCTCCACCAGCAGAAAAAATGGCTTATGAACTGGGTAATTCTGCTGAACCAAAGGAGGGAATGCTTTATCTCAGTCCTGTTTTCTCTATCCACAGCAAGGCTAGAACAGCAGGGGGCATTTTCATTGGTCACAGCTCCACATCTTTTTTCTTTTTAGCTAAATAAGGTGTTGATGTTGTTTTTGTTTTCTTGCTAGTGTTTGGGTTTTTTTTTTTCCCCTTTCCTCTTTGAGGTCACACTGCTGGGCCAGCCATGTGTTCTCCACAGCTGGAAGCAACGTCTCTGTCTGCCACTGTCTACCACTGCCTTCCATTCCCAAGCACATGGGTATATCCCCATCTCCCTCCCCCTCCAATTCTTCTTGCTGAAATGTTGGCCTGCACTTTGGACAAAGGCTGTTCTTTCAGAACCCTTGGCTGTGAGATAGGATTAGTGGCTGGCTAGCTCAAGTTCCAGAGCTGCTGTGGTGCTCCCTGGGCTAAAAATTTTTCGTTTATCCCACATCCAACTGTATATTAATATAGTCAAACAGAAAAAAACAAACCCAGAACATGATCCAGGGGCTCCTTTGTGTCAGGAAAAGAAACAAGTGTGCAGATCTGTCAGAATGTTTTCTTTGTATCACAAGTTTTGTCAACCGTCCACTGACAAAGGGTAAAAGCAAGGGGACTACAGCCTTTATAATTTTTTTCTAAAGTTAAGTTATACTTTTTTTCTCTTTTACAGTTTTACTAGGCTTGACTGGAAACAGCAACAAAACAACACTCAGAAGTGCTTTTTGTTAATGTGGTTTTTAAAACTTCCATTTCTGTTTTTAGCTCATGGTAGAAATCAACTTCACCACAGAGTCCTGTTTGTTCTTTGACTCCTGCTTTTATGTCATAATATTGTTCTGGTATAAAGTTCCTCAATAGCATCTAGTGTACATTATTGCATATTCTATGTTATGCATGGGAATTATATATGTATCTATCCTGGAAGTTGTCTTTGGGACATCACAGATCCTACATAAGACACTATATATATAATTTTGTTCAATTTTTGAAGTGGAGATACTGCCAAAAAATTTACAATGACAATATGTGCAATAGATACATACAAGATAAAAAAAATACAGTATTTAGATAAGTTTTAGTATAGACTGTATCATGCATCAAATAAACATATGTATTGTGTTTACAGTTAATACTGGTGTAGTGTAAAATCTATTACAGTTCATTATGATAAGAAGATCAGATTTATTATGTTTCATTATGTAATGCATTGTATCCTGCTAATGGCATTTACTAGACAAACAATGTAGTATGATATAATTCCTATATGGTATGACAAAAATAAAATATATGACGTAAAGGAGTAGTAAAGAATAGAATAGGGATTATATACTACAGTAATTTCACGAATACAAGCCGCACCATTTTGACTAAAATTTTGCTCCCACACCGGAAATGTGGCTTATACTCAGGAGCGGCTAATATGTGAATAATTTTCTGACATTTATAACCTCAGAAGTACCAGCCAGGGTGCCAAGCCGAGCACCTGCCAGTAAAAGCTGGCATTTCGCGATTGTTACAAATTGTTACTCGCTTGCGCCACGGGTGAAGCCTGGCTCCCTGCAGGCAGCACGGGGGGCGGGGAGAGAGGCAGGAGAGCTCTCTCCTTCCCTCCTCTGCCTCAGCCTGGGGAGGAGGCGGGGGGCTCTGTCCCCTCCCGCCTCTGCTGTTGCGGGAGCGGGGGGGGCTCCATCCCTGCCTGCCACCACGGGGCAGCGCCGGGCCAGGGCGAGCGAACCCAGAGGCGGCGGCTGGCCCCGAGCGGCGGCGCTGGGCTGGGCCACCTGGCCCCATCAGCAGCCCCGAGCGGGCCAAGCCTGCACAGCCCGAGCCGAGCCAGTAAACCCCGCCCTGCCGCGGTTCTGTTACTAATTGGCAACTTTGTTGCACGCGGGTCCTCGCTGCGAACAACAGACCGGCTTATACTCAGGTGTGGCTTATTCATGGACAAAGAACGAAATGTTTGCCAACACCCAGAGATGCGGCTTATAGTCTGTGCGGCTTGTATTTGTGAAATTACTGTACATAATATAGAGTGTTCTGGTATGTGCAGTTATATCTCAAGGTACATTTATCTTATACACTAGCCCACTAGTGGTATTTTATATATGTAGCTACATATACATTGAATATTAAATATTATAAGTTTATATGTGGTCTAAACTACAATATTTGTAGTAGACTGCTGGTATATATTATCTCCGTGTTAGATGCTCTGGTGTCTATTTTGTGAAGGGCACACTGGGCAGAGAAGAGATTTTTAATGTCAGTATGTTGATTTGTGTGTTTCTGGATTTGTGAGTCTCTGCTGCTTGTTTCAACTGTCTTGTGATTTGATCTCTCCTTCTCTGCTTCTGCTTTTATTTCAAAACAATTTCCTGACTTGCTGTTGCAATATAGGTTAAAAATATATTAAAGTCTTATAATTTAGGCTTACATTTCCCATCCAGAAGGACACTTCTACCAAGTAGGTGCTGCTTGGAAACTGGTGTGAAATAAGTAGGACTGGTAAGTACAGGGCAAAATCCAAAGAGGGTCCCTGGCCTCTGCAACAGCTGGTGGCAGCACTGCTACCCAGACTTGCACTGAAAAATATTTATCAAAACTTGTTTAATTTTTTCCTAGGGAAAACCAGGAAGATCTTGGTGACTATTTTTAGTAGCTGAGGTGTGTCTAGTGGCAAATGCCAACCACGTTTTCCAGCATCAACCAAGTGCATGGACTTGCTATTCTACCAAGGATTTGATGATGCTCAACAGGGTTAAACTGGAGGAAAATCTCACCTGTTTAACTCAAACTGATGTAGCCCCTCCAGTCCATGAGCCCTGAGCTGCCACCAGAAGGAGCAGCCTCCCCAAGTACCTCCTACACTGGCTGTGTTTTCATGAGGAATCTTTTTGGTTTTATCTTTATTTTCCCCCTTTTTCTGAAGGAATTAATTATGATAAATATTTTATCAGTGAATTCTGAAACAATTAATAGTGATTTGACATTTACTTTAAGGAGTTGCTGATAATTCTAGTGGAATGAGAAATTAGGGTATTTAAATGCCTCTGGACACTTCTACTTCAGTTAAAAAAAGCCAAAAAAAAAAAAAAAGAAAAAAAGCCCTATCCCAAGACTAATTAAAATCCCAGAGCACTGTTTTCACCTTTCAAATAAACCAAGGTCATAATGACCCCTTTGGAAGCTGCTCTGTGAGGGGGCTAGGGAGAGGAATCAAAGCCGATTTAAAGCATGCACATAACCCCCTGAGGAGATTCACATGGAAATCCTGAAAGGTAACCCAGTTTCTCTTGGAGACTCTCTGAGAAGCTGATTAGGGAAATTGGTAATAGGGCCTCTGTTTCTGTAGACATAGATGGACATCCAATGGAATCAGCTCCACAGAAGACTTTCCCAGGCACAAATCCACCACTTTAACACCTTCCCTTTCAGACCTTGTTTAGAAATCTGTCAAGAAGACTCTCCTAGTCCACATCTTCTGGAAAAATATCCATCTATGTGAGTGACGGCAATGGAAAAGAGACAGGGTCTTCATGATTTGCTTGCAAGGAGCCATGAAGCCGTCAAAGCAAAGTTTATATACTTTTTCTGTTGTTGCTAAAAATAGCCCACCAATAATATTTGGGTAACTAAGTTATATTGCTTAATTGTAACTAGATAGCATTGCTTAATCTAGGCCTCATTTAAGCTAGCCAGGTAGATACAGTATTTCCCACAAATCCCCATAGAAACTGCAAGCTAAGCACTCAGTACCAAGCGCCCTTTTATCTCTTACATTCTTTCTCCAAAATCCCACTTGCTTCTGCCAAGGCTTGGGCCTACTACAGCTAACAGATCTATGTCAATTGTCAAAAGCTGAGCTGTACTAGCAGTTGTGCTCTCCAGTTGTATTCCCACATGTGAGGATCTGTGCCACTTCAAACATATGCCCTTCTTCATTTTCCAATGGCATGGAGTTTTTCCTCTTGCTGTTGTGCTAGTCAAGAAGGGTGGGATGGACAGTTCTTTCTCCTAGCTAAGAAGGCAATTTATCTGCTTTCGCTTTAAACATACACACTGTTGCAGCAGAAATAGGCTACAGTGTGGGTAAACTAGGTGCTTCCACTGCTGTACAGCTCTGGAGATGAAGTGAGAACTGCTGAAGCCAGTGAGCAGTACAGCTATTGCTGGTATTTCTCTCTCAGGTTAGCTCAAACCATACACACAGCAAAAAGGCAGACATTCCCCACTGCCATTCATCTCCTGTACCTTGTCCTCTTCCATTCGGCAGTCCAAGGGGTGCACACAAGGAAAGGTGATATTCAGAGAAGAAAGCATTTGTTGGAGAGTGTTGAACCCACACAGCTAGCCCCCTCCCTTCAGTAACTGATGATTAAAGCCTTGGCTGAGAAGAGTAAGATTGGGCTGGTGCACACAGTTTCACCTATGTTGGTGTCATGGAAGAAAAAAATACCCCACTTTTGAGATCTTTGAAGTATTCTCTGCCTATCCATTTTTGAAATGAGTGATGGTGGAAAGGACAGACAACACCTAGCATACATAATTCTCTATTATACCTGTGGATTGCATATATATGGAGTATTCTTTGACAGATAACAGATGCTGGGATTTAGTGCACCAGGAGAGGTTTTGTAACATCTCTTGTGCAACAATGGGAGCAGTCAAGATGCCTTTTCCCCTTTGAGCTGCACTATCTTCTAAAACTCCCCCTTGCCAGGAGGTGTCTTTCTTACAAGAATTTGCCAAATGACAAATTTTAAGGAGGATCTGGCTGCATGCATTGCTGGTGGCACATCCAAACCAAAATGTCCTTCATGAACAACCAAAATGACCTCTGCACCATCTGCATGGTGAGGAGAGCATAAACACACAAGGCATTGCTTTGTCTTCAGGACAAGCTTTATTAACTATTTGCTTTAACAAGGTAGTTATGAAGGCATTGGTTATTTCAGTTACAAGGAAAATAACAAGACTCGGGTTCAGCATGTAAATGACAAAGTAACAAAAAAGGCATATGTTAACCCACATAACTACTAGACCATCTATTAAAAGACATTTTGCAAGCAACATTCTACGTTTCTTTGCATTGAAGTAAAAACATTTTTTTTTGATCAAGAAAATTACCTTTTTCAATTTTTACACATTTTTAAAACTTATATCACAAATGTCAGGGTAAGGCAAATCCTGGATGAACAATATGATAAAAATCCCTCTTCCCCAAGAAAATAGATCCACATACTCTGTTAAACTTTGTAATTTTAAAAGCAAAGCTGGCATGCACTGCATATAGAGAAAACTCTTTTTTTTTTTAATATAGTTTCATTCAAGTCCTAAAGCAGAACAGTGTTAATTCAAAGAGAGGCTTTCTCAGTGCTTTATAGAAAGAGTGACAATTAGCTGCAGTGACCCATTTATTACAGACTATGTCTAAGTATCACCTTTGGATGTCATCATGGGAGCAGTCACCAGCCTGAGGAATATTGTGCCTAAAGATAGGGGTGAGCACTTTCAGACACAGGAGAAACAACAATCAAGCACAGCCTCCTGTTGAGTGCTAACATCAGCACCCAAAGGCTGCTATTTCCTTTACACCACCTACTCTGAATACATTTTGAATTCAAATCAAAATCTGTGACAGAAATACCAGTGTGGTGATTCTCCATCTAACACTTGTTCTTCTACAAAACCAGCTCCTTACCTTTCTATATCTCCAGAAGAACATCAGAGACTGACTGCATTGACTATTATGAACACAGCTGAGAACGCATGCTCACTTTATGAGTAGTGAAAAATGCCAACAATTCAAATCAAAACCCACCCAAAGGAAGACAGATATAAACAAATCTGCAAACAGCACAGTAAGGACTTAATCTACTCATAGGTTTCATTGCTTTACATTTTCTGGACTTCATGCTTTGCTGACACATCATTGGGCAAATGGTTGTTTCAAAGACTTACTATGGTCTACCAAGGTTAAATAAAAAGCAAAATGAAATTATTGTCAGGGGCTAGAGAATGTCTACTACGATGAATCTTTGCAGCTTATTTTTTTCTTTAACTGCCAGTCAGTCTACACAAGACATTTAAGGACTCTTTATCTCCTCCTGAATGACCACACCTCAGCATCCAGCTTCCTATGGGGTGTCCCTTTGGCTCCCTTGCTAAAACCAAAGTTGGTGAAAAAAGAGGGACATCTAGATCATGGCTAACGTTAAAGTTGTCAAAACAGGTACAGAACTACATTCAGGGGACTGGATAGTCTGTTGAAGTTATCACAGTTATATTATCCTCCTGATGCATTTATCCACTGTTGACCTACTTATTATGACAGCCTGTTTCAATCATAACACAGTATGGAAAATACACAGAAACATAAAGGACCATGCAGAAAAGTCTACATCCCAAAAGACATGTTCTGTCAAGCATGACCCCAAGGTTGGGAAAGGAAGGCATCAGAGGCACCTCAAAGGGAACAAGGAGTCCCTTCAAGAGTATTTGGAGAGAACAAGAGCCAGAGGAACTGTAGTTACCAAATACAGGTAATCTTAGCAAAATTTTCAAACCAATTAATAGACTAACATTAGCTCACTTACTCCTACAATTGATCCAGTCTGGAGTTGTCCATCCACTCCAGGAGATGAAGAGGCTCCTTGAGAGCCTCTCTGGCTCTAGTCACACCCAGATGAATACACCATCTGTGTGAGGCAGCACCCTCTGATTCCACCTCAAGCAAACATGTCTTTGAGGAGAATGTAGTCCTATGGGCTGCACTCTCTGTGTGTAATCTCGTGCTTTTCCTGTTTTCCTTTCTAGTCCTTGTTTCTCCTTGACACCCTTTTGAATTAACAACCACTGACTGTCATAGCCCATGGTAGGTACACTTGCGTCACCCTTGACTTGCTGACACTCCAGGATTTATCATGGAAACTGCCCCAGCTGGGATGAACCCAGATCACAGGGGGATAGAGATATATCTTACCTTTTTCTTTACTCTTTTTTTTTTTTTTTTCCCTGGCCAGATATTAAATACCTTAAATACCTGTTCTGTGATTCAGGAATATTTTGGGTGAAAAAAAGATAATAGAACCAATTATTTTTCTTAAAATTATCAAATTAGAATCACTTACTTTGCTTAAAATGACCAAATTATTCTTCGCAGCATTTTAAAATGCAGTTTGTAGCCCATCCCACTAGGGACACACGTCATGTGCTCTTCCATCCAGTGTATTTTCTGTCAGTTTTGGTTGCAGTACAGTCGGGAAATGTACATTAAAAACTTTTGTTCCTTTTCTACAAATTTCAGTGCAGCATTTGCTGGCAGAACAATTGACATATGGAGAGACACTCTTATCCAAATAACTGTTAATTGCTTTTTTTAAAAAAAATAAAAATTCATGCATATGCAGCGGAAAATGTAATGAGGGCTCACAAAAGCTACTGTTAAAGCTTGGAGCTATATTTAAAGATACCTCTAATGCACAGTCTTTCCAGCATCAAGGAAATGTCTGTAGCCTACCTGTACCCAAAGATCATACTTACAGCACTGTTTTTGAGATGTGCAGAACTAACTGGAAAAAGCAGGATGGATTTGGGATGCTGATTGTTTGAGGCCACATGTGTTACTCATATGCAAAGACATGGCAGAGGATAGGCTGATCATGGAAAGAAGATAAAGATGCTAGAAAAGGGGTGGGCCTGGAAACAGGCTACTGATGGTATGATGCAGGAGGAAAAAAGACCCAGTATAAGAGAGGGACTCACAACAAGAAAGAGACAGAAGAAACTGTTGTAAATGCAGGGTTAATTGCAAAACATTGTTAGAGCTGGGAAGTTATGATTGTTTCCAACAGGCTTACAGAACAAAATGGTATGAAGAACAAAGAGAAATGAAAAGCAAAGACTCATTCCCCCAAAAGCTACCCCCCTCCCAACCCGCTGATCATCTCTGTGTGCTCTTTTCGGCCAAGAATGATGCTGTAGGATGTCAGCGCCTGCCCGTAGGGTTTCCTTGGGTCTCTCCTCTCCTGCGACCTTCCTTCGTCACAGCAGCACAGAGAAAAGTGGAAAGAAAAAAGTAAAATGTTCAAATATCTGCACAGAACCCAGCTCTCATGTTTCCAGCTACAGATGCCTATGGTTTCACTTCTTGTCCAATGTGTGTGTGTGACACAGCTTTCATAAAACAGCTACTACTGGGTGAGCAAATTACCTGTGTTCACCAGGGTGCCTTGGTTTTCCAGAGCACCATCAAGCAACAGTTTGATACCAGAGACCCCTAGCTCTGGCAGGTGCTTTGGTGACAAACAACACAATAAAGTACTAAAAATAGGAAGCAAATAGAGCTCCTGGGCTCCAAAATGACCCTTGTGAGATTCTCTGAGGTTTAACAGGCTGAGCAATCCTCCCTGGGGATTGCTCCTAGTAATTAAAACAGTAGAAACGGAGTTTGGACAGCTTTGACAGAGAGATGCAATGAATTTGATGTCTGCTTCTAATCCTGTGCATGCCATTGAACTGCTGAGCAAGACATGGTGTGCTCAGGATCTGGCCCCTTTGCATCAGAAAGATGCCTGCAAAGCCATATCATGCACTGGAACCGAAGAGATTTATTAACTGATTGCTAATTCATGAGCAAAAATTACTTCAGTCCTAAACATTCACAGATAATAATTTCTATAGGAAAATGCAGCATGAGAAACAGACTTCTTAAGCCCACATGAAAACTATATTATTCAAATACCTTTTTTGAACAGAGGAAGAGTATTAAGATATTGATGTATTTTTAAGTTAAGGATTTCACTATTTCCTCTTTTTTATTTGAGCAAGAAGCTAAGGGAGGGGAAGGAAGAGTCATGGGTGCTGCATTTTAATTAATATTTTGAGGGTGCATCATATTTTTACTTCAGTACTTTTTAAATGGGACACCATCAGGGCTACTTCTCACTCCAGCAGTATAGTAGCATATCATCTGTATGCTGATAAGGACCAAGAGACACGTTCAGTAATAAAACCTTGTGTTTTAAATCTCTGTTTACAGCTGCTGCCATTGCATACCTTGCTCTTGTGCTACATGAAACCCCATTACAAGGGTAAACGTAGCATGTTGATGATGATATTGGTATTTCTCAAAAACCCTACACCAAAGGAAGTAGTGTGCACTGAAAACCACTTCTGAAGGAGAAATGGTTACTGCTTCTTTTTGTTAGGGATGACCCTTGGACTTCTGTCTTCCCACTACATTATTTATTTTAGTCTAGAAGAAATGCTATTTATACCTATGAAAAACACTTCCTCAACAGCCACCACTGCTCCAGCCACAGCACTATCATTTAGTGTGGAAAGCCAAAAAAAGAAAAGCTCCAAAAGGCAACAGAGCTCCAGAAGGCAGATCTCTGACTTTGTCTTGTTTTTCAGTGGTACTGCTAAAGAGACATTAGGTACTTGAGACCCAAGGGCAACAAACCCCTTACGATGTGAACCTTGTGTTCCCAGAACACAGCTCATACAGAACTGAGCTTCATTCCAACCTGTATAAATTGCCTGTCATTTTCCAAAGCAATGCCAAAAATTGTTTGCTCACTTATTCTTCTGTTCCTTATCTCAGTGCTGTTTTGCCTTCTGATGATCTAAGACCATGCACTACCTAAACCCATTACATCTGCAGATTGCTGCTATAACATTTGCTTGACAAATCAAGTCTTTCTTTTTATGATGTCATACAGGCCATATTAGACAATTACTTCTCCTTTGTAGTCTGTCTTTCTATTTTTTTTTTTTTGTAAATTTAACTTTAATTTAGGTGCTTTCAAAGCAAGTTTTCATACAGAAACTGTATGAAAAATAGGGGAGAGAAAATAGTTGTGAAAGTCTTACCAGTTACTTAAGCTTTCTGCTCTGTTTCCATTGGATCGTTTATACTTTCAACTTGACTATTCATTTCAGCTGAAAAAGAAATGATATGGTCATTAAACTCTATTAATGATACTCATTAAGTTTATCATGTGGAGTAATAACTGCTTTTAAACCAAAAGGGACATTTATTGTATTAAGGAATCTCTTAAGTCATCAAATAGGTTTCTTAGGGGACCCATCTTAACCTGGAGGTCCCTGGACACTATGACAAGCAGTTCTGCAAGGAAGAAGGCTTTAGCATCACTAGAAATGCCAGGCTCTGGCTCTAGATTTTCTCTTTGGTCCACATCCATCCATCCACTCTGACTTTGGCACCTAACCAAGGAGTCCAGCTCAAGATCAAAAGGACCTTCATCTCTCCCTGTAGGCCACAGGCAGAGATACAGGTATTGCCAAAGAGTGATCCAGACTTTTGCTGGACTAAGTGGTCTTGATCCTCTGATTCAAACCCTGACCCTCAGATTCAAACACTGGCTTTGGACAAAGTCCCTGGTATGACTCAGGGTTGAACCACAGGATGAACAAAGATCTATTTCCATGGAAAAACAGAATCATTTAGGTTGGAAAAGACCTTTAAGATCACTGAGTCCAACCAAAAACCTGACACTGCCAAGTCCCACCAAACCATGTCCCTAAACTGCAGGAGTCAAGCTGTGACACTTTTGATGCCATCTCAGTTACAGAGATGCTGCTTCCAGAGGTTCTTTAACTGCAAATTGCTGGAACCTAGGGGAGGATTCAGAGGCGATGTCACTATATTCATACAATAATTGTTAGGGTAAGATCCATTTAAAAGCCAACCTTATTTTCATTTGGAAAAAAAAAAAAAAAGAATTAAAAAGCAAAGAAAATTAAAAATGCAATAGAAGGCTTAAACTCATTTCACCATGACATTTGTCAAAACTATCATCTAAACTATGGCGACTGTGATTGGTCATAGCAGTTTTAAGACTAGTATCTAGTGTTTGTTCTGTACTGAATTTGAATTAAATTATTTCTATTAAAACCATTTTTTTCCTTTCTTTACTCTGGCTTCATATTATGTTATCACCTGTAGATAATGAAGCATTTGACATAGGTGACAGGGAAAAGTCGCAAACATGAGTAGATTTGGAAAAAAGGATAAGATGGGAGAGAGGAAGGAAAAAACTCCAAAATCAGTAACTATGCTACTTCCACCCAGGCACTATGCTGTCTTTTCTGAATCACTTTCATATCAATGTACCTGTTCCAGTTTTGATGAATTATTTGTGAATTCTTCATCACCCATATGCAGAGAAGATACTGTAATGGGTTCCTGGATTTATGTGATGAATAATATGGAAAGTATCCTCTCCTGATTACAGAGCTCTGATGCACATCACATTTAGCAAGCTTGTGTTCTTTAACCTTATTTGCATAGAAAAGACAGGATGCTTAATAAAAAAATCACTGAAGGAAGGCTGCTGCACACTGACAGCAGCATCCTCTCCCAGCTTCATTATGCTGGACAGCTTCACTGGCAGCATTTGTTGAAAATACTGTCAGCCTTCACTCATATCCTACAGAAACCTCCTGCAAAATAAATCTCGACTTGAAACCTGTGGTTAGGCTCTGACAGCATCCCAGATGAACCTTTTCCTATGTATTTGTGAAGGAGCTTGTCTCTTTGCATGAGCTCTACTAGGGACAGGGAGGTCTGACTGAAGGACCACTGAGTGAACCCCAATATATGCCACTGTGAGCACAGCTGGAAAACAGCCCAGCAGTGAAGCACACAGCACAAGGACACATGGAAGAACTGCCACCAGGTGTGGTAGGGATGTGACTCACAGTCCTCAGCTCCTCCCAGCACAAAGTGGTGACAGAAAGGCATCATTAGCCCTGGGTGTTCTACAATCACATCACAAGCTGAAATAGGGCTTCTCCCTGACAAGCAAGGTTTCTAGAGATTTTAAACTGCTAACTCACCTCAGTAGTCTTGTTGCACCTCCCCACAAGATGCTATATCAGCCAACAACTCCAAGAAGCACTTGGAGTGCAAAGAGGTGCATGTCTCCTAAATTGAGTTTTACCTGTGCCTACTTCTGCCCCTTCACAGATGGTTTTTATGCCAGAAATTGACACCTCTGTGTGATGGATGTGGACATTGTCTGTCTTAATTCTTTCAAATTTTGACCTGTTGAGGGCCAAAATTATCAGCTCTCAAATGATGACCAAGCAGGGATTTTTCCCCCAAAAGCAAGAAAGTTCCTTGCAAGAGGAGAAGAAATAACCCAGCAAATAATTCCCATCCACCACAGCACTGCAGTTATTGCTGACCTGGGGGATGTGCTTTGGTAGTGCAACATTATTCCTCATTCCTGCAAGACAGCTACGTGCTTAAAGGTTAGCTAGCCAGGAGTGACAGCACAGATTTAAGTGGAGAAGACAAGAAAATGGGACTCTGGAGAGCCAAGTCATCTGCAAGACAGTGAGTGCGTTTCTTTAGCCTAGGATATTATGCCATAGACCTGGCAGCAGATTACACCAAAATACTCACGCTTTCATTTAAATCAGGATACAGCTTCCCACAGGCTTGAAACAAAAAAGATGACTGAGCAACCCCATTGTGAAAAGCTTGATCTGACTAATAGAATCTGGAAACTAAAAACTGACTTAATAATCTCTACACCTTTGGTGGTAGAAAGAAAAAAAGAAAGAGTGAAAGAGAGGGAGAGAGAGAAAAAGAGAGGAAGGAATGGAAGGAAGAATGGAAGGAAGGAATGGAAGGAAGGAATGGAAGGAAGGAATGGAAGGAAGGAATGGAAGGAAGGAATGGAAGGAAGGAATGGAAGGAAGGAATGGAAGGAAGGAATGGAAGGAAGGAATGGAAGGAAGGAATGGAAGGAAGGAATGGAAGGAAGGAATGGAAGGAAGGAATGGAAGGAAGGAATGGAAGGAAGGAATGGAAGGAAGGAATGGAAGGAAGGAATGGAAGGAAGGAATGGAAGGATGCTGTCAGGGAAATACCATCAAAGAACCCAATCACCAAAGGTGGGGTTTGCCATCATTAAAAAAATACTAATCAGCAAATCTGTCCTATGTACAAGAAATTTAATATACAGGGGTCTTTGCTCTGCTGGCTGATGGAAACTGGAAGGAAAAAATGTGTGTGTATACATGGCCCTAATCCAGGCGACAGATGCAACTTCTGACAGTTTTCCTGATGGAGAATCAAGCTCTCGTTTCAAATAATAGTAATTTCTCAAATATATCAGTCTCATGAACCTGCCCACTGGATGAACCAATATTGAGATCCACCTAAGCTATCTAAACTCTCTGCATCTCTAATGCTCTTTTCACTGTGCCATTGTACATGATATTAAAGCACAAGAGCTGGGCTGTCAGGGGGGATGCAGTGATATATGCTTGTGCTTTCAGCTGTGAAGCAATGAGATCTCCTGCAGCGGAAAGAAGGGGACCAGAGGAAAAAATAGGCAATTTACATAAAAATTACTGTTAAAGGAAATGAGTTTGATCCTTCCTCTCTCTCTTTGTTTTTTTGGTTTTTTTTTTTAACACTCGGTATATATTCACAAGGAAAAACACCCTGCAATATAATCCTAATAACAATTTAAGCTGTCTAGAAACAAAGACTTCCCTGACAAGTGAAATACCTTTTGGCCACTTAAGTAATCATCCTTTTCCTGTCCTTTCATAAAACTTAGAAAGTTCAAAGAAAAGGAAGGTACAAGATGAGTCATATGTAGATGACTTTACAAGATAAGCAAGATTTAAAACAGAGAAACCTATCAAGATCCTCATTTCAGAAACTGCTAGCTGGTTCTGCTGTCCTGTCCTATGGCACATGTTGAAACAGCTATGCTTTCCTTTCCAGCCAGAAATCCCTTAAGATATTCCTTTAGCAAATTTGGATTTGTTTTCACTAAGTAGCCCAAACTATCCCATGGATTCATAATTCAAATGTTTTAATGTATTATGACTTTTGGGTTTGTTCAAAGAATAAGTCAAAAAGGCTGCTTTGACTTTATTCTGCACTCCTACTTGCAATTGCCTAATCTCTAGTATTTTTTTTAAAAAGAAAAATTCATTATGCACACTTGCTTTTTCTGTGTTTGCACACTTTTTTACAGGCCAGTATCTCATCAGTCACCGATTCAAATCAATCTGACATCAGAGAAAGGAAATCAGCATCAGATTCTTTGTGTAAATAACAGAAAAAAAAGAATATAATTGGTTTGTCTTTGAGATGTAAAAAAGTGTGCCTTCTATTTATGTCAATGTTGTGGAGGTTAAACGAAGAGTTAAAAAGTAGCCTTCACTACAGAGAGGAGTCTATGGGTATAAAATGAGAATTGGTCACCCGATCCCAAACCCACTGCTGTTTGGGGCAGTAAAAAAGCCCCTCTGTGTAAAACCCAACAAAACCCTGTGTGTAGCTCTGTTACACCACAAGAGCTGACCAAGATGAGTGAAAAAGGGGTCTGACTCACCAAAGCCCAAGCACCAGTATGCTGATTCCCACCATTATTTCTTTACACACAGGATGAGTCAAGAAGGTCAATTATTTGTTTACAAGGATGTTACACACTGCAGATTTCAAGTAGCATCCTAGCACTCAGTCCTTGCTGGAATTTCCCACACAGATTAATCATTGGCTCACTGAGGTCAATGTTGGAGGAATATAATTTCCAAGTTAGGAATTTTGGGTTGATTATGTCCACAAACCTGACTGGAACTGCTCTTGGGTCAACTAAATAGTGGTTGTTTTATTAACAGTAAAAGTCTTAGTGAGAGAGCTGCTGCCAGACTGAGTTATACATGGATACTGAAGGAGGCTGACATAGAATGAGACTTAACATACAAGTTCAGAATGGTTATACTGCCAAACACTTTCCCCTCAATGGAGTTGGGCAGCAGCACTGAAATATTCAGAAATAATCTTCCGACTGCAGTTAGACCCTCAGCCTCTTGGCCAATTCTATATCAAGACCGACATTACAGTGGGTCTAAAATATTAGTTAGTTAAAAGGCAGGCAGTGTGGAACATACCAACTGAACACACTGATAACAGTTGATAACCCAGTCAGCTCAAAAAGCAGGGCTACAGCACTGAAAGTTACTTCCACCAGACTCACAAGGCAGTAGAGATGGTGTAAACTCTCAAAAAGACTCAGTTGAAGAGATTATAAATATAACTCAATTTATTTTTAGGAGGAAACATAAAAACAAACTCCAAAAACACAGTGTAACGTATCAACTTCAGGACAATACACAGAATCAGAGAATGGTTTCCTTGGGAAGGACTTTAAAGACCGTGTAGTTGTATTCCCCTGCCATGGGCAAGGACACCTTCCACCAGACTAGATTTTTCCAAGCCCCCACTAGCCTGGCCTTGAACACTTCCAGGAATGGGACACCCACAGCTGTCTGGACAAACAGAGAGCTCCCTACCCTCACAGTGAACAATTCCTTACTAATAGCCAATCTAAATACACTCTTCATCAGTTTAAGACCATTACACCAAAAAATTAATTGAAAATAATGGAACAACATACCATCTTTATTTGAAACATCTGCTGGTTGACTTGCAAGGTCAATTTTCATAGGCTCCACAGAAGTTTCCTTTTGTTTTTGTATCCCTGTAATATAAACCAAAGAAGGAGAAAAATCAATACTCACAGTACCTGATTAAAGGCTTATTCTCAGACTCCTCGTGCCTGGCTTTTTTGTTTTCCTTCTGGCATGCTCTTACCTTTGTAGACTCTACTAGAGAAGAGGACAGAGGATATAGGACGACCATGGCTTGAAAATAATTGCTTGAATATTTGTAGCAATTCATGCTCTTTTTTTAACTGGGATTGTTAAAATTGCATCGTGGTGTGTGTTTCTGCCTCCCCACCATTCTTTTCTCATCACTTTTAAAGAATTCCTTCTGCTCATAAAATGCAATATATGATGGGGACTTAATCACAGTTATAAAGTTTCTGTAGCTAGCAGAAAGAAAATAAATACTGTAGTGAAGAGTTCAAATACACTGGGTAGTCAGACACAAACTAGAATATGAATGTAGGAAAATGCATTTGACCATTGTAACTGAACATTTTTATCTCTTCTGCCTCAGGCTTGTCTGGAAGCTTAGATTCAAATCATAACAATATTTTAAAAGAAAAAAAATGGATTTGCTGTTTTAGACAGAGTTCTACTATTCTGCCATTGGCTAAGAAGCCAATTTTTATTTACATTCCATCATGCTACTTCTCTACTTCAGTGGCTGCTGTAAAGCCTGTCGCACCCATCCTGTGACTAAACTCTAGCATTTCAGGTGACTGGTCACTAAGATCCAGGCATTTGGGTGGTTATAATGAGTCAGCAGAATGTAGTAAGGACTCAGATATTTCAGAAACTTTTTATTCTTAAACTGAAATAATTTACCCCTTCAACAAAACAGATGAAACCTTCACTGTCTCTCAAAAACCTCCTTCCTTTTCCTTTGGAATTCTGAAGTGGGGGTTTTAAGTCCACCAGAGTGTACTACATTCATTTTGTCCATAAAAAAGTAGCTACCACTGAAAATTTCACTACTATACCACTGAAAAGTTATATACAGTAATTTCACGAATACAAGCCGCACGGACTATAAGCCGCATCTCTGGGTGTTGGCAAACATTTCGTTCTTTGTCCATAAATAAGCCGCACCCGAGTATAAGCCGCTCTGTCGTTCGCAGCGAGGACCCGTGTGCAACAAAGTTGCCAATTAGTAACAGAACCGAGGCATGGCGGGGTTTACTGGCTTGGCTCGAGCTGTGCAGGCTCGGCCCGCTTGGGGTTGCCAACAGGGCCAGGTGGCCCAGCCCGGTGCTGCCGCTCGGCGGGGCCACTCGGGGCCGGCCACCGCCTCTGGGCTCGCTCGCCCTGGCCCGGCGCTGCCCCGTGGTGGCAGGCAGGGACGGAGCCCCCCCCCGCTCCCGCGGCGGCGGGCGGGGACAGAGCACCCCGCCTCCTCCCCGAGCCATGGCGATGGCGGCACGGGGCCCCTGCCTTCCCCCTGAGCTGCGGCGATGGCGGCACGGGGCCCCGCCTCCTCCCTGAGCCGCGGCGATGGTGGCACGGGGCCCCCTCCCCGTCTCTCCCCCAGGCTGCAGCAGAGGAGGGAAGGAAAGAGCTCTCCTGCCTCTCTCCCCACCCCCCGTGCTGCCTGCAGGGAGCCAAGCTCCACCCGCGGCGCAACAGAGTAACAATTTGTAACAATTGCGAAATGCCGGCTTTTACTGGCAGGTGCTCAGCTCGGCACTCTGGCTGCCACTTCTGAGGTTGTAAATGTCAGAAAATTATTCACATATTAGCCGCTCCTGAGTATAAGCGGCATTTCCGGTGTGGGAGCAAAATTTTAGTCAAAATGGTGCGGCTTGTATTTGTGAAATTACTGTACTTTTCCTTCTAGTTTTATCTGTAAACCAATGAGGAATATAATTTCCTTTCTGCTTGCTGTGATGACCAATGCTATTTCCAATAGCAACTTCTGGCACACTACCTATAGAATCACAGAATCACTGATTCATTAAGGTAGGGAAAAACCTCTAAGATGGAGTCCAACTGTTTACCCAAGCTTGCTAAGTACACCACAAAACCAGGTTGTCAAATGCCACATCCACTCACCCTCTGAACACTTCCAGGACTGGGGATTCCACTACTTCCCTGGGCAGCCTATTCCAGTGCCTGACCTATAGTCCTACCAAGCTTGGGGGATGGATGACTTTACAGCAATGTTACTCATCATTTTAACAGACCTTACTTCTCATGCAGAAACTTCTCAGGGGATCATCATATCACCAGCGTCACCTCTTCCTCACTGGTTTAAAATCATCTCCCAACAGACACAAACAGAATGCCTGTAATCATCTGTGAATGAGAATGCTGTGTATCTGCCTGAAATGGCCCCTTTGTGGCTGCATTAAACTGCAGATATTTCTCCAGAGAATTCATGAGAGTGAGTGTGGTTATCTCCTGTAGTTTTTTATGTACCAACATCCCCAAGATTTCCCAGTGCTCACTCACCCATCTTTTTGGCTCATGCAAAAGGTAAACCCAGGTGACTGCACACAAATAATGTGTATATGGCAGGAATTTGTCAGGTTCAAGACTCAACAGGTGTTTCAAAATCCCTGCCTGAATTCTCCTGGCAAAATCAATATGAAGTTTGAGTGACCATGAGAACACTGATTAATGAAGGAAGATACACAGACATTCCGATTGTGACACATTTTGATTATCTGAGGGAAGCGGCTCTATGAAAAATAAAATTTTGAAAAATCTCAGAATAATCAGGTGGGCTGGGAGGAAACTTAAAAACCATTTAGTTCCAATCCCGCTGCCATGGGCAGGGACACCTTCCACTAGACCAGCTTATTCCAAGCCTCATCCAACCTGTCCTTGAACACTTCAAAGTATGCAGCAATGACAGCTTCACAAGGCACTATGTGCCAGGGCCTCACCACCCTCTGAGTAAAGAATTTCCTTTTAATATCCAGTCTTAAACCTACTCTTCCATGTTGAAACCATTCCCCTTTGTCCTATTGACTGTCTCTACTTGAGTGCAGCCTGCAGAGGATGCAGCCCTATCCACCAAGACACCCTGATGTCTGATGTAGGTATTTGGGATGTCTGCTAAACACAGCATGATCCAGCTGGCAGCTGCTGCCTCTGAATCTGACTTTGACTCCTCTAAACCACCAACTATTAACCAAGTAAAGGAGATATTATAGGACAGATTATGTCTTGCCTCCCAGTTTGTTCCCTTGCTGCTGCCTGAAGATGACCACTTGAAGTTCCCAGCCCTTACCACAAGATCTTTAACTAGCTGGCACGCCTGGTTTCACCATGCTGCTGCAAGGTTTCTCACTTTCCACTTCAGAAATCTCTCATGCAGCTGACAGGTGCAAGTGCAAAGGTTTATTGGCATGGTGTGAAGTGATGATGGAGGCTAATGAAAGAGAATTTTATGGACCCATGTGCTTGTGTAAATTTTTGCACACGTGCTTTGTTCCTGTTGTCTCCCATTTGCATTGGTAACATCAGGCATGGGATGGGGGGTGGCAAGCCCAGAAAGAGACTAGGAAGAGTAACAATAGCATCAACAGATCTGCAAAATTACTTTTTTTTTCCAGAGGTTTAGTATCATAAATACTGTCAGAAGAGTTGCTTTTGTTCTGCCTTTTCACCTTCTTTCCATATTTCAAACTCTGTTCCCCATCCTTTAAAGGAGGGGATGGTTGCAGTGTTTTTTACACTGGGAGTTTATTGGTTGGATATTGTCAGCAAGAAAATTATAGTGGGAAATAATGTTCAGGGGCAAACCAGGCAGAAGATATTTGAAATTTTTACAAAGCTGAGCACCACTGCAAATCTTGGGAGGAGGTTTGCACAGTTTACCATACCAATTTTTGGGAAGATATACAAATTCAGTTAATATAAATTTAATTTCTTCCTTCATTATTACTATGGTATGGACACAGGAACACTCACTATACTGCCATGCATGTGGAAAGGGTATTATCCAAAATAGTTCCCCTGCTGTGCAGTCAATTCAAGATCAGCCCAATTCACACAAACAGCAGAATTTGAGCAATACCAGAAACTGCCTTGACAACCAATTTATCCATGAGGCCTCTCCCTTGATTTAATTTCTCCAGGTTAAAGCACAAACAAGCAAAGGGTTTCAAGTATCCATGCAGGAGCTGAGGGTTCCTGAAGGGAGGAACCTAGGAGATGCTGCTTTCAATATCAATTCCCATTTCCAATCACGCTCCTGCCACAGCTCATTACCTCAACCCTTTGCGAGTCGGTTACACAACCAGCCCAGCACTAAAAAACAGTGGGCTGCTGGCATGAGCAAGCAGGACTCCCAGCCTTTTCCAGTGCATAAGACAAGTATACACCAGGAAGACAGAAGTCTCTGTACATTTATTTCATCTCTTCTCTCCTTAACAGTCACTTGATCTATGTGCTTACAGTTAATACACTATTTTGTCTAGACAAATATGATTTTTTCCCCTCTAGATACACATTTACACTAACATGAAGCTCTTGTGGTAGCTCTTGGTACCTTAGCATTGATTTTAAAATTGCCCAAATACAGAGGTTAGACATCTGTTTTCCAAACCTCCAATAAATTCTAACAAGTAAAAAAGTGTAACCCTTGTCTTCCTCATCATCCTCCATCTTCCTTTGCACAAGGTTTAGAGCTATTTCAAGCAACAAAAGCAGGCAACAATGAAGGCTTAGAAGTTGTAACAACCCAAGAACTGAGTTTTTGCTCAGAGTTGCCTATCTTAAGGATTTTCTTTCTCTTTGATGAGTCTCAAGGGGAGTTCTCTTGGCACAGCCTTTGAGACCAGCCTTGGCATTGGGTGTGGGTCAGGGATGTCAAGTGGGCTCTGAACCAGGAACCTGGGTTCCTGCTATTAGTTTCTAGTTTGTTAATAATGTCAGAGACTCTCTTTAAGACAAACCAAAGAACAAGTTTTGTGTGTAAATTAGTTCTGTCAGTGTAATCACAAACTCCACGGTAACTTAAATCTTTAAAAATTCCCCAATAACAGAAGTATTTTAATAAGTGGGAAATCCTGGCTCTAAGATCATTCTGAATATTTGAGGGAGAAAGGAGTTGTCAATATTACAACAATCCAGAAAACGACTGTGTTTACAGGCAAAATGACAATGCCATTATTCCCATAGCTAGTCTGCTTTGCAATTTTGGGTGTTGCCACAGGAATTCAAATAAAATACTATCCTGCCCACAGACAATGTGCAACCTGAAGAAATTCATTAGCCGTAAATTATTCATAGAGCAGTTGCTTCTGCTTGTGTTATATACTTTGAAAAAATCACCTCGGTCATCATGCAATATGAAAACCATGTTACAGCTATTCTGAACAATCCAGATTTCTCCAGTTCATACCTACTGAATAAATTTTATTGTTTTGAGTTTAGCTGTAAATATGCTTCCCCTTAATCATGAGACTCAGAGTCAGGCACGTTAAAAAAGAATAAATCCAAATTTCTCTAATTAAAATTGGAATGCATTTTTCATCTGCAGTAACAAAAACCAAGCAAAACAAAAACCAACCCTCTCCCCATAAAAACAGGCAAAGTTCTTCTAGCCAATAGCTGCATTGTCTTATCTGTCAAAACTAGTTCCCGTTTTCTTGCTCTGCAAATAGCCAGAGTTGTTTTTTCCTTCTTTCCAGTCATTTCACCATAGCATTCTGCTAATGTGACTGTCAAGCCTTCATGTACTTTGTTTACTGCAGTATTTTAGTAACATTATAAATGCTGCCTCATTTAGAAACTGAAGCTGTCTGTGCTGCAAAGATTCTGTTTGACTCCTGTTTGATATCCATCTGGGACAAATGACCCTTTTAATCAGACCACATCAAATATTTGTGCTGTCTTCTTGTATGGCTCTACAGGTATATGCACCCAACCTGCTGCTCTTGGGGCTCTAAGAAAAAAAACCAGCAATCACTTTCCATCTGTACTTCATTATGTTCAAGCTGGAGGGCAGTCTTCTCCCATGCCGTCCTTCTGCAATGCACAGGTCAAGCTCAACAGTTCTGAATCGTCAGGAATGGCACTGCCACCACTGTGCCTCTCATGCAACATGGCTCAGTAAATAACAAACAACTCCATCTGTTATATCAGGAGTATTACACCTCGACCAACCACCACCCTGTCCCCAGCAATCATGCACCACAGAGATGAAAGAAAACTCAAGGATGCACATTTCAGAGGAGGGTGTGCTGGGTATGGTACCAGCTTGGCTGGGCTTTTCAAGGCAAGTGAGCATCGTTCTGCATTTGTGTTGCAGTCTCTTCATTATTAAATGGAGTCAGTGCCCTCCTTTTTGGCATTTTGGCATTGTTTTCCAGAGTAACAAAGAGCAACCAATCTTCCTGTCCCCCTAGTGCAATGTGTGTCAGCTCAGCTCTCTGTGTTTGTGCACACAACTGTACCTAAAGGCATCGTGCTGCTCCCAGCTACTGTTATTCCCAGCTCAAGCTGAACAGCAATTTTTTAAAAATGCAGTTGAAAAGTGACTACGATCTGCTTATCCCTATCCCCTTCCAGCCCTTTATTAAACATACTGTAAGTAAAATCCCACTGTACTTACAATTCTCCAAAGGTGGGAATGGGAGGCTAGTGGGGATTGTCGCTCAGCAGAATGGTCCATAAGAGCCATATAAATTTGGCACATCTAACTTCACTAATGTTCATCAGGAGCACTTTGTGTATTCTGTCTCTCTCTAAAAACAGGATAAACCTGCACACAGTAAGCTCTTGATGAATACAAGGTACATTGTTTTAAGAAAAGCCTGTCTGATTTTATTTTTTTTTTAGTTCTGGAAAATGTATAAAAGGCCATATAATTGTTTTCCAGATGCTCTTTTCGTGAAACCTCTCATCAGAGACAAAGCCTGCAGCATAGAATGTTTGAAATGGAGTACCCAGAAAATTTCATCTCATCCCTCAATTGCTGGCTGTTAACACAATTAAAATATTGCCTGGTTGTGATCAAACTAATAGATCACCTGAATGGCTTCCAAATCACTTGTGCTCTATCCCTGCCTACAAATAAGGCAGATAGCATGCTCAGTAGCATTATGACAAGTGAAGGGAACAGAAATGGTATGATTACCTCTGTTTGCCATTCTGTCATTTTTTCCTGCTGTTTATGAAACTCAAGAGTGATTTGGTTCAGCTCCTGATCACTACCTGCCTCATCCTAAAAACTGTGTGGGTGCGAGGAATTAGAGCACTACATCTACATATTTCCTAAGGCACCCCTGTTACCAGAGGGAATGATGATGGGAATTCATAAATACTTTCTGAATTCCATGGCCATATGGCCTGTTGAAAGACAGCCACCTGCCAGAATGATATCTGTGCCTCTACTTCCATCACAATATCACTGTTCTCCACACACTCACTAGGCTCATCACCACATACCTGGTAGCACAACAGCTCTCTCCAGCAGCTTTAATTCCTCTTTGCACGATTAATCTGTTCTGAGGACTCCTGGCCTTAATTTTGGCGAACCAATGTGGGGGCCCAAAGGTTTTAAGAGGCCTTTCTTTCCCTTCAGCTTATCCATTAAAAATCAGAACAACTTTATAGCCTGTACTGCCATAAGCAGTATATACTCTACCTCTATTCCTTTTCAATCTGGCATTCATTATATTCTCTGAGAATTTCAAATGATCTCAAGGAAACTGCAGAAAAGTGTGATAGCAAAGAGATCCTGGATCTCCTAAGCAGGACAGACTTGTCAGAATGTGACACTGATTGTTTCATAAAAAGGGAAAGAAATTTTCTATTTTGCTTCAAAGGAGAAACTCCAAACATAAAGGAAAGGAAGCCAGTCCTCAGCATTGAGCAGTGGGGCAAGAACCAGATGGGTACCTGTAGTGAACAGAAACAGTATTTATAATAGAAATCATAAGGAAAAGATGGGGAAGAACCTCAGAGAATTTCAAATGGCTCAAGAGCTGGAAGATAACAGAGTTCCTCTCAGAGAAGTACCCTCACCTTTCATAAAGAACCCACTCCATCCACACAGGGCAAAAGGAGGCTTTACCCAAGCTTATGATAATGTCTCAATGGGGTTTCTCATCCCTCTGGCTTGCAACCACTTATTTCTGAGGCTGCTGCTTCTGAAAGAGGTCACTGCTGAGCAAAAGAGTAGCCTTAGAAAATATTCTGTTCAATTCCTTTTCAAGGAGAATATTACCAAAATTATGAAGAATGAGCTTCAAAGTAGCAGTGGACAGCAGCTGATATGTGTGTACGGGTTTAACTGAAATGCAGTAACAATATAAAATGTGGGTAAAAGATTCTTCCCTGATAGTTATCCAGAGACCCCAGCCTAAATTTTGCAGCTTAAAATAGAACACAATATTTACAATAAGGAGAGGCACGTGAACATCTGCTAATAGATGGAACAGGAAGGAATAGGTGCATTGCAATTGTCAAATCTTCCGTGATACAAGGATATCACAGCCAGCATGCAAAGTAAAATGCCCAAACGAATAAAACTCACCACAATCCTCAATAAAATTCGGATAACCAGAGGTAGAGCTTACTTGACTGAAACACTGGTCTATTGGAAAAGAGTGCTTGCCTTTCTGAAGGTTCATCAGCTCCTGCCTAAGTACTGTTTTAATTTCACAAAACTGTTTGCTTTCTAAAACCAAGGTGATCATCATATCATAGAATCACAAAATTGGAGGAAAACTCAGGATAATCTATGCAAATCCTCAACCCAGCAACACAATACTCATGTCTAAACTGTATCCTTAAGTGCCACATCCAGATGCCTCTTACTCACTTCTAGACAAGGTAATCCCACATTGGGCAACTCACTCCAGTTCCAGTGATTTTTTTTTCCCTTATATCTAATCTTCTCCTCTCATTTCCTCTCATCCTTTCACTTTGAGACATAGCAGAAGAGACCAAGACCCACCTCACTACAACCTCCTTTCAGGGAGCTGTAGAGAGTAGTGAGGTCCCTCCCTGAAGCCTCCTTTTCTCCAGGATAAATATCCCCTGTTCCCTTGGCTGCTCCTCTTAGGACTTATGCTCCAGACTCTTCACCAAGGGCTCTGCTGCCCCTTCTCTGGGCTCACTCCAGCACCTCAATGTCCTATTTAAAGTGAAACACATTTGCTTGTAAAGAAGCAATAATTAGCAGCACACTCAATAACAGAGACCTTACAGGTGAACCTTATCACTTCTTTTTCCCTTGCCAAGATACAATAATTGTGTCAATAATTGAATAATTACAATTTTTCCAAAAAAAAGAAAAATTAAAGAAAGAGTCTCAGAGATGTTTTTTTATCTGCAATAACACTGCATAATGTCTGCAAGAAAAAGAAGCAAGTGGGCAACTGCCAGCAGTGCTCTATAGGACTCATGTTGCTACTGAGCTCCTCACCTATTCAAGTTCTCAGGACTGTTTTTTCAGATCTTGATGATGACACACCAAAACACAACAGATATTTAAATAAAACACACACGGGCATGTTTTTGTGTACATATCTGTGTTCAAGGGCAGTAAACAATTTTTCATAAATAAATGGCTGGGAATTGTTTTCCCTCTGTAAAGAAGGGAATAGCAGAGAGACGGATATGCTATCCACGGTGATACTTCCCACCCTGCTCTGAAAATGCCTGTGGAGAGAAGCCAAGGCTGAAATCTGCCTTTTGGAGATCCATGTAGCTTTCACTGTCAGAGGACAACATTAATGCTGATGGCTGTCCTGCTCTCTTCTCTGAAAGCCTGGCATCCTTCTTCACGGCAGTGAGCCAGCCTCAGAGGAATGGGAGGGAAAATAAACATACTGAAAATGTGTATTACCTCCTAAGCAGGGATGCCATTTTTAATTTCTGCTGTTAAGTGGATGAATACAAGAGCAAAATTTTTATAGTAGTGACATGGAATAAGATATTTGCCCAGCAAATAACAGGACTAAATGAGAAGAAGGATTGCTCTAACCTTCAGCTGCTCTATACCAGCAGGGAATACCCACAGCCTCTTCTGAACAGACTGTATAAATAACTAAGGTATGTGAGGACCTAAATCATGACTGGTGATTTGAACCCCAAATCGAGTGTGGTGAGGCACTGGCACAGGTTGCCCAGAGAAGCTGTGGATCACCCATTCCTGGAAGTGTTCAAGGTCAGGTTGTATGGGGCTCTCAGCAACCTGGTCTACTGGAAGGTGTCCCTGCCCGTGGTAGGGGGATGGGAACTAAAGAATTCTTACGGTCCTTTCCAGCCCCAAACACTGTATGATAACAGCAGTGCCAGATGTAATCACATGACATATATTCCCTGAGAAAGGCCTAAAAGAATCACCTCCATACTACAGCAAGCAATTGAGCTGTGTGGTGGCCATCATGTTCTTCTATTCTATCACCATCTGTTGAGGGTGGGGACAGTGATCCTTATCTCAACAGCAGATATTCTGCTAATGGGCCATCCATTGAAACCAGGCAGGGCATTGTTCTTTATCTTTTCACACCCCATCCTTCCTCCAGCGAGTCATTTTCTGCTAATGGCCCATTGAGTCCCACTGACTGATAAAATGACTGCATCCCATTGGAAGTTGCTCCAACCAGGGGGAAGAGCCCAACATTTCTTACCAAGATAAAAACAGAGGTTTTGGGACACTAAGGGAGCCTCTTTCTCCACTGGACTCCAGAGGAAAACCGGATTTCTCCACATCACCACTGGACCTCCCGAGGGAAACTGCACCTTCTACAGGAGCACTGCTTCAACTGAATCACATCTGTCACTGCAGGAGGATGCAGCCACCATTTAATGGGACTGCTACCAACACCCTGCCTGACGGGGTGTCAGGTTGTGCTCTGACTTTGTCAGAGTTTGGAGTTTGTTCTTTGTAGTACTGTATTTCTATTTTAATTTCCCTAGTAAAGAACTGTTATTCCTAATTCCCATATCTTTGCCTGAGAGCCCCTTGATTTCAAAATTATAATAATTTGGAGGGAGAGGATTTACATTCTCCATTTCAAAGAGAGGATCTGGCCTTTCTTAGCAGACACCTGTCCTCCAAACTAAAACAGCAACTTTTTGTTCTTTGTCCATATATAAGCCGCACCTGATTATAAGCCGCACTTTGGGTTTGGACCAAAATTTTAGTCAAAATGGTGCGGCTTATAATCGTGAAATTACTGTACTTCCAAAACACTGAAAAGCACGATGGAGAAGAGAACTCCTGTAGGTTGCTTTAGAATAAAGTAATCCACCAGCCTGGGTGTTAACATCTGCACCACAGGATGATAGACTTAGCCAATATTTCCTGGCAAGGCTAGAGACTGCCACATTAGTGAATTTTATTTGCTCTGTTACTTGAAGAAAACTTTAAGACCAAATTTCAAATTACCACTGTGGAACAGAAAAATTTTGCCCACAACAGTGCTTCCAGAATAGCAATTTGGCAGGTGAGGAAAAATCAAGTGTCAGTGCTGGCAGTTGCCTGCTTGCTACTTTTTCTTGCAGAGAGCCATTATGCACTGTTTTCTAAAATTGTAAATGCTCTTTCTGGCTCACTATGGGAAACAACACTAATATGCATCACAGGGTATGAGATAAAATGTGCAGTGTTACTGCTGCCTTTCATTTTTCTTCCATTTATATCAGCTCTCAGTAAAAATTACACAAAGACAGTGGCAGATTTTTTTCCTCTAAACTTTTTCACATTTCATTCTTTGTTTGGTTCATAAGTTGCAGGTTCTAACTAGGACCTTACATCAGAGACAGGAATTTATATTTAGATAACACGATGCAAAGAATATTAATAACCATCATCCTCCCTCTCTAGAAACAGATCCAGAGCTCTGCCCAATTGACCTCAAATTTGTAAAACAGGGATCTGACCTATTTGCTTGAAATCGAATATTTCTTTCTCCTTCTCCAGTTAGGAGAAACATAACATAGTTAGGGTTTTTTCAATGGGTATTTATTTGTATCCTGTATCTCCCCACTTTTTCTTGATTTTAGGGAGTCTTACTCACTATGCTTGTGCTGAATTAGTCTCTAGTCAGGGAGATGGCTCCAGTTGGTTGTCTGGGAAAAGACCCTGAGCACAGCAGTAACTGCAAGAGAAAGGCCTCTGTGTTTTTCAGAGTAACCTAAAAAAGTAGTTAGTAGACAGACACCACCAAGAAAAGCTTTCTGATTGCAGGACACTTAAGAGAGGCAGCTCTTCTTCTTCTCAACCCCTGTGCAAGGACTCAGTAGTAGTAGGCAGGCAAAAAGCTAGCAATGTGCATCAGAACTACAATAATTGCTATGAAGAAGTCTTCAGTCAGGTTCATCAGCTCTGCCACCTATCATCACTGACACCCAAGTCCTGTGATTTATGAGATTTTCTGCTCAGTTTAGATGGAGGGGTCATGCACAGTGGGCTTCTTAATCTCCCAAACCACTTTATTCCAAACAACACTTCCCCTTACACAGCCTCATTCCCACTGTTTGAAGAAGTCCACCCTGCTGTTACTGGTCACTCTGGCAACTTTACAAGCAGGAGACCAAGGGATCAGAAATTTACACAAGGTTTCACATACATCAGACACTTATTTGTATCAGAGGATAGTAAATTCAAACAGCAAGTTAGACCAAGGCAGGCTTATGTCTAGATTATTACTTGACATTGGATAAAAACTGGAGCAACTTCTTTGGAAAGCTGAGGCATGATTTTCCTCAACCATCCTGCCTTCACTCCATATTATTGAAAATTTCTCCAAAGCTCTGTTATGTCTCAAGGCATCAAAAAGAAACTGGAGGCCAAAACCATATAACACAGGGTCTGAACAAAATTCTTTAAGAAAAAAAAAAGGGGGAGAAAGAGGAAGATGAAACTGTCTCAGTATGTTTCTTATCAGAGAATACACTTTAAAAAAAATGCAGGATTTTTCCCTGGAGCACTGGAGATCATATCCCCTCTATCCATCAAACTATCTTTTAACACAGAGGTTATTCCAGATGCCAGCACACATAGGTCAGCATTTTCAACAATAGCTGACTAACATTAGGATCACTTTAAAAGGGAGTTTAGATCCTTTTTTCCAAAAGCTTCAAGCTCCCAGCAGCTCTATCTGGCTTCAAAGGGGGCTCACTTTATAAAGTGTTTTGGATGTGCTCAGCATTTTTGAAATTCAGGGCACCTATTTTGAATCCTAAACACGGACTTTAAAAATCCATCCCAATTCTCACTGCACTAAGGATAACACCAATTCTTTAATCTGTGCTTAGAAAGCTAAGTGACATGGTAACCAACAACCTGGCTTTTCCATTCTTTTTCCCTTAACAGAATTTGTAGAGCTCCGAATAAAACTGGTGTCTGTCATGAAAACCAGCAGACTTGAGTCTAAAAAGTTAACTATAATTTGCCTTGAAACTAGTCAGTAACACCTCCTCAAATCCTCTTTGTAATTGATGAGTAACACGAGTTCCTTGCAAAGAGCTGCCCTGAAGGTCAGCCAGAATGTAGTAGGTGGGGCTGTGGGATACTCAGAAATACCACAGGCCATAGAAAAGTGCTGAATTCCAGGCTGGCAAGTTGGAGTACTCAGCCCTTCCTGGCATGCCAACTCCTTCCTATGGGGTGCCAGAAAACATAAGGGCTTGTATCTGCAATCTTACTACCAAACTCAAGACCAATTAAACGAGAAGAGATTAATTGTATTAGCAGCTGATAGTGGCAGACTTCTGTCCTGTAAAGCAGGATGACACACACACACTGAAAACACTTCCTCAAGCTAAATTCTTCAGACTGCGGGATTCAGACCATACTTTATGATTTATTCATAATAAGATCTTCTTAGCTTAGGAACTTGCAGATGCCTAGAGTCTTTCTATTATATATCTTTCAAGTATTTTGAGCTTAGGAAAAAAAGAAAACAAACCTGGCATAGTGGTTTCAGCCTCGTGTCAAAAAGCAGCAACATCTCCCCTTTTCTTCACCCTTGAATGCCCACAGCAAGAGGGTAATACGGAGCTTTTGCGAGCACACAGCACAACGGTAAGAATTAGAGGATACAGGTGTGCTCCCTACAAATGTGCACATGGCCCAGGTCTGCAAGAATTTGTATGCTGGTGGAAGGATTGTCACTGCCCACAGTCTACAAATACCTTGGCATCTCTTACTTTCATGGGAACTACTGAAGCTTTCAAAAGAAAGCAGAAGTGCTAATCTCCTGATGCAAGTGACTTCAGCCCCGACAGACATTTCCTCAAAGTCACAGACACAACTGAAGGATTAAGCCATAAAGGATTAGGAGACGTGTCACCTAGAATTAAGTCACTGGCCTTGAATCATAGTTTTGTTGGGCACTGAAAATAGCAAATGTCACCATCTTAAAAACAAGCCTTTTTGTATTTCTTTAAATATATAAAAATATATTTCAGATATAGATCCTGATTTCCTGGAAGGCTTAAAAGTCTAGAGGGCTCATAGTTGTATAGTTTCCATTTTTTACTACACTTCAATGCACTAAAAACCATCAATCTGACAATCCAAACAAATTTCTTTCACAACTGTGCACTGGATGCTTATGTATCTAAGAAAATACAGGAAATAAAATAAACACCTTGCATGGCTCTCTTCACATAGAACCTATTTTAAATTATACAGATCCTAAAAGGGGAGAGTCTGTTAGCCACAGCATTGGTCTTTGCCTAGAAAGTTTATAGCTTATAGCAAATCTTGGTCTTCCCAACTTAGCTGCCCAGTTATTTTGATGTAAGCACCAAAAAGAGGTCCATACATGAGATGTTCTGTAAGTCCAAAGTGTGTGGCATTTCAGTTAACAGGTGTAGAGACTATTTGGGGTGGTAGGGAAGAAATAAGCCTTGTGCCTTAAAGGGATGTTTCAAATCACCCTGGGTATTTGTGGCAAGGTTGAGAACTGATTGAAAATCTTATACGGGACCCAAGCACTAATCCTCAGCTTGATAAAATCTGCCATAATTTGGAAGTATTGTGTCTAGCTCAGGCTGGAGATTGGCAGAAGCCCTGACACTCTGACAGTGCCACTGCAGCTACTGCATTCTGCAGGCAATGGTTGATTCTGCTGTACAGGGAACCCGCTGCAAAGGCACATGTGGAGTCCCTCAAAATTTTTCTAACAAAACCTTCTCCTGAATCAAATTATGTTTTGTTTTTCCTGGTTTAAAAGAACAGATAGCATAAATGGAAAATGTTATGTTTTCAGAGAGTCATACAAATGTATCCTGTGAATCCTAAGATTTCCAGAGAAACGTTGCTGGCTCTTGCCAAAACTATAAACTGAAGCTACCAGATTGGTGTTTAAAAAAATCTGAAAGAAAAGTGAAACCACTCTCAATTTAAAAGGATATGAGTATTTTTCAATTTTGTCGCACATTTTCATGGAGGAAGGAACAAGAAGGAACTGCTTCTGATTACCCAGCAGGAAGCATTTAAGAATGTGTTTACTGGTCATTCATGATACAAGTACTTCTGGCAGAGGCAAGCAAGCTATTTCTTAAGCAGCAGAGGTGGAGGAAGCCTGTTGGTCACATAGGATTCATGTATAAGACAGTGGTGCCACTGTTGGCAGTTCATGAAAAGGATGCCTCAATTAGGCTGATGAGCATGCAAAACCATGGAATGTGCTTTATCCAAGGAGGCTGTGCACTCCTTGGGTAAAGAAAACTGTGAAGGGCACTTTGCACAGTATTTCCAGTTGAAGTTTGGAGACTGGACTATACACCAGTAATCATTAATGATGATAGTAAAAATACTAACAGGTAAAAAGATCCTACTTATCCTTCTGTATGTTTTCTATCAGAAAAATTCATCACTTAAGTTTCATTTCCTTAACACAAAGCAATTCATACTCTAAGCAAAAACTTATCAGTGTAACCATTAACATACAATAGAAAGTATAATGAAAATGAACCCAAATTAAAGTTCTCTAAATTTAGTTTACATACTGATCATCTCACAGTGTATTTACTATAGCAGGCCTAAAAGTTTAGACCCCTTTCATTTCTGCCTGTCCTCTGATTTACAAATCCTGAATTAATCCAGCTCTTTTCACAGACCACAGAAGAAAGAACTGTGCAAATATCTGAAGGAAATTATAAGAACTCTAGGTGCCATGGAACACATTCTATGCACAGAATGGCCTCCCCAGAGTAAGCCAACATAGCAGTGCTCATTGGCATTCATCATTACAGTCCAGTCCTTGGATTACTGGTGTTGTGCCCACGTGCAGCCAGGTTTAACAAAAGGCCTCCCTCCCAAGGAGAGCACAGCAGTGATTTGAATATCAGGCCTCAAAAAGGTGGCTTTATTTCAAAAATTTTTGCCAATTTTTTTCTTTTGCCAAGGGCTGCTGGGGGGCAATCAGTTTAAGTGTGTGATGATTTATAGCAACAAAACTGTGAAGTCTCCAGAAACTAGAAACCTGTGAAATGTGGGGAAAAAGAGCTGCCTTCTTGCCAAAACAAAATTCCTGGTTATATAGAGTATTGGATCAAAGACAAAGCATTTTGCAGAAAACAGCACTATCACAAACCTCATCACTAAGGTTTTGGGGATGCTGGGTGACAGTCCCTCTGCTGTCCTCAGCCACATTGGTTAAGCACAGCCAAGGCTGGACCAGCCCCCCTGCCCCATCCTCCAGTTTTCCTATGGACATACCCTCAAAATTCTGATTTATTCCACGTTATCAACAGCAGGGGTGCTCAGTGAGCAACTGGGGAGCTCCTGCTGTTCTGGGCAATTCTCTTTAGCAACTCCCGGCAGCAGGGCAGGAAGAGGAAAAGAGAGACATCAATTCCAAAGCGTGCCCTAAAATTAGCAGCAGCAGTAGCTGCTCTCAAAGGTTTAGAGCTCACCTCTTCCTTCCTAAAGCCTGCAGCAGACCCAACTGCTTGAAGCTCTTGGACAGCACAGGGATACAGAAAGCATGGAGCAGCTTCAAGTTTTCTGCATATGTGTCCTTTGAGTCCTGGGGTTACAGAATCATAGAATAGTTTGGGAAGGGATCTTAAAGACCATCAGGTTCCAACACCCCTGCCATCAGTTTTTGCCCAAAGATTTTCCCACCTCCCAGTCAATTAAGAGAAGGTGCAAAATACCAGAGAAATGGCATTTCCTAGTGATTCTGATAAACAGAGTGTATAACCAGCTACTTTAAAAGCAGGCTTTGAAATGCCACTGGCTTGCTCTGTTCTCAGCACAGTCCCAGGGAGAATGTCAGGTCGCATAACTCATTTGTTATCTTTATACAGAGGAGCTCCACTAAGCGCCAGCCATCATAAAAATACTAACATTCCTTTTAGTGGAGAACAAACAGAAGAGAAAAATGCAACAACTCGCTTAAAACAAAGCCATTTAGCATTTCAAAGATTGCCACGTGATCTGTAAACAGGGATGTTAACACACTGGGGAGCCAAGCTCCTCTTCAGCCACAGCCCGAGTTATGCAAATGGAGGGAGCGCCATTATAGAGATAACACTCCCCCATGACACAAACCTACACTGTGCATTCATTTAGACACACTCTTTACATTTTATTTCCCTCCATGGCTTAAAAAATGCCAAGAATCAGAATAGCATTCGAAGAGCATTTTAATTTAGCCTTAGATAGGGTGCTTTCCTCCTCTGGGCAGCGAGCACCCAGAAGCAACAACTTTATGTACAACATGAAGGGAAGGATCTGGTAAAAAAAAAAATGCAATAATTGAGGCCACATCCTCTGTGATTGCAAGGAAACCCCCTCACACATTTTTCCCCATCATCCATGGACATTTCCATGCATATACAGCTAACCATTTTAATGCGAAATATTTATCTCCTGAGCAGATAAACTTGTAGGCATTTAATTTTAGAGATGCAAACACCTGATGGCTGGATGCTCTCACCTGTAAATGCAAAATGCCAGCCACAGAACTTAATTATGTGGCAAAATTATGTGACAGTTATGTCTGAGGTTTTTGGAATCCCACACAAAATCTGTGCTTCACATGGTTAAGCAACTAGTTCTCATGTTTTATAAGGAGGGAGGGAAGGAATAAGGGCAAAGTTGTGCTTTGTGGTTTCTTTTAAATATCTCATTTGCAGCTGTACAGTTACAGCTTACAGATTAATAATAAAAGAGTGGATGTGACAATGCAGAAATAAATTATGTTCAGTGTCAAACACAAAGCAAGATGCAAATTTTTTGTTAATTAATCAGGCTTTCCTTTCAACTGCTCTGATCTTGTAAATAAAGCTTACAAACTAGTTTCAAGGAAGTGTGGGAATTAAGCAAACAAACAAACAAACAAAAAAATCCCAAACCCTAAATTAAAACACCTTAACTAAACAGTCTCCTAATACTGGTTAGCTAATTGTATTTGCCATTTTTTTATTCAGAGGATCTAAACAGATTAAAAAAGGTTAAAAAACAAGGTACTGTAAAAAGTAAGTACTGAAGAACTGGCCCAAGGGTAAGAGCTCTCTGGATAGCACCACACATCAGTTGCTGTCAACCACTGCCATAAACAAGGGGCATCCCTGAATGTTCTTGAAGACAAGAAGAGGTTGGGCAGAAGGATGGATGGATGGATGGATGGATGGATGGATGGATGGATGGATGGATGGATGGATGGATGGATGGGTGGGAGAACAGACAGACAAAAGGAAGACAGAGGAGAAAAACCAAACAACTAAATAACACTAAATAACATTCTGCTGCACCTATGACTTGCCTCTAAGGATTTGCTTTCCAAGCACTTCATCGAAAATGTTCAAGTCCTTAACTGATCTTCTGGGGGCCTGAAAAGCCTAAGGCTAATTAAGCATTGCTGAGATATGCTTGATGAGATGGGGAAATACAAAGCTTTTGAAAGAGTGAAAAATCTCCAAGCATCTGGTAGTAGCATTGAGAGAAAGGGGAAAGACAAAGGGGGAGTCTGCAGCAGGAAGATACAGGACTTCTTAATTACTGGGTTACCAAGACCATTACCACCCCAAATGCCTGTGAAAGCTCACAAAACTTACAAAGCTCAGCAAAAACAACTAAACAACTTCTCTTAGTAAGAACAGCATTCTCAGGAAAGCAAACAGGAGTAGATTTTCCCAAGATACATCTGCTAATTAGAAATGATGGGTAATAGATACAGGTGGTGAGGCCCCCAGATGAGAACAAGATTATTCCCAGTGATCTCTCTACCTGTTTCTTCTGACTGCTGCTCTCCACGGCTCCACAGATAGTGTTCTCTTTAAATTAATACCACCCTGCCAGCCAGAAGGATGCTTCTGTTGTACTTGGCAATACAGGTGAACAGCCTGCATTTAGATCTCAAAGCAAATGCCCCAGGTGTTCCAGCAATATGGCAGGCAGCTGATGTGCTCCAGCCTCTTCAGGCCTGGAAAAGATTCAGCTGTGTTTTCTCATCTCTAAGACTAGCTAGAGAAAAATCACAACATTCAAAGGGCAAACTTCACACACTGGAGCAAAATCTGAACTCTCTTTGCTCTAAATGGCTTTGTCAGTTATGAGCTGTGCCAGAGCCAGTGCTATCCTGCCTTCTTCTCCTGGAGGAGATGGATATGTAT